>NW_028239098.1:0-350977 GCF_036417535.1 Chlamydotis macqueenii | reverse complement strand
TAGCCCCCCCCACCCCCCCCCCAAATCCCCCACCCCGGACCCCAAACCTCTCACCCTGCCCCCAAGAACCCCTCTGACCCCCCCCGTAAACCCTTTGGGACTCCGCCCCCCAAGCCCCCCCCCCATACCCCCCGACCCCCCCCATCCCGGGACCCCCCAAACCCCCCCCCCCCCGGGATCCCCCTAGAACGGTTTGGGACCCCCCCCCACCCTCTCAAAGCCCCCCCACCCCGGACCCCAAACCCCCCACCCTCCCCCCAAGAACCCCCTCTGACCCCCCCCAAACCCTTTGGGACTCCGCCCCCCCAAGCCCCCCCCCCCCCCCCCCCCCCCCATACCCCCCCCCCCCCCCCCATCCCCGGGACCCCCAACCCCCCCCCCCCCGGGATCCCCCTAGAACGGTTTGGGACCCCCCCCCAAAATCCCCCGTCCCCCCCCACCCCCGGACCCCAAACCCCCCGGGCGCCCCCCGCCCCCGCGGTGCCGGTACCGGAGCCGGGCCTCGCCCCCCGCCGCTCTCCCCGCCAATAAAAACGCCGCGGCGCTGCCGCTTCCTGCTTCCTGCTTCCTGCCTTCTCTCCGCCACCGGCGCGCCCGCCGCCCCTCAACGCGCATGCGCCCACGCCCCCCCCCCACCGGCTCCGCGCCGGTCTCCCGCCCCTCACGGTCCAGCTGTGCGCGCATGCGCGGGAGCTCGGCGACCCCCCCCCCGCAAGTTGGGGGGGCAGGAGACCACTTTGGGGTGAGAGCGCATTTTGGGGGGCACGGCGCCATTTTGGGGGGTAGAAGGCCCAGTTGTGGGGCAGGAGGCCACTTTCGGGGGCGAGAGTGCATTTTGTGGGGCACGACGCCATTTTGGGGGGGTAGAAGGCCCAGTTGTGGGCAGGAGGCCACTTTCGGGGGTGAGAGCGCATTTTGGGGGGCACGGTGCCAATTTGGGGGGGTAGAAGGCCCAGTTGTGGGGCAGGAGGCCACTTTCGGGGGCGAGAGTGCATTTTGTGGGGCACGACGCCATTTTGGGGGGGTAGAAGGCCCAGTTGTGGGGCAGGAGGCCACTTTCGGGGGTGAGAGCGCATTTTGGGGGGGCACGACGCCATTTTGGGGGTGTAGAAGGCCCAGTCATGGGGCAGGAGGCCACTTTCAGGGGCGAGAGCGCATTTTGGGGGGCACGACGCCATTTTGGGGGTGTAGAAGGCCCAGTTGTGGGGCAGGAGGCCCTGTTGGTCAGGGAAAGCGCAGAACCCCGATGTCTGTGGTGCTGTAGATGCACTGCCACTGTCCGGTGAGGAACAGCAAGAGCTTGACTGGCTGGCACTTTTGGTGTGGGAGCAATCGTAGGACGTTTGTGATTTTAGGGGATTTTTATTCACTGGGCGCCCAGGTGCAGCTGGTGGTAAAGGTCGAAGCCCTGTTGGTCAGGGAATGCCCGGAGCCCCGATGTCTGTGGTGCTGTAGATGCGCTGGGAATGGGCGGTGAGGAGCAGCAAGAGCTTGACTGGCTGGCACTTTCGTTGTGGGAGCAATCGTCTGACGTTTTTGATTTTTCGTTTATTTTTTTCAGTGGGCGCCCAGGTGCAGCTGGTGGTAAACGTCGAAGCCCTGTTGGTCAGGGAAAGCCCGGAGCCCCGATGTCTGTGGTGCTGTAGATGCGCTGCCAATGGCCGGTGAGGAGCAGCAAGAGCTTGAGTTGCTGGCACTTTGGGTGTGGGAGCAATCGTCCGACGTTCGTGATTTTTGGGGGTTTTATTTCAGTGGGCGCCCAGGTTCAGCTGGTGGTAAATGTCGAAGCCCTGTTGGTCAGGGAAAGCCCACAGCCCCGATGTCTGTGGTGCTGTAGATGCGCTGGAATGGCCGGTGAGGAGCAGCAAGAGCTTGACAGGCTGGCACTTTCGGTGTGGGAGCAATCGTCCGACGTTTGTGATTTTTCGGGGTTTTTTTTCAGTGGGCGCCCAGGTGCAGCTGGTGGTAAACGTCGAAGCCCTGTTGGTCAGGAAAGCCCGGAGCTCCGATGTCTGTAGTGCTGTAGATGAGCTGCCAGTGGCCGGTGAGGAACTGCAAGAGCTTGACTGGCTGGCACTTCGGTGTGGATCAATTGTCTGACGTTTTTGATTTTTCAGGGTTTTTTTTCAGTGGCCAACTAGGTGCAGCTGGTGGTAAATGTCGAAGGCCTGTTGGTCAGGGAAAGCCCAGAGCCGCGATGTCTGTGGTGCTGTAGATGCGCTGCCGAAGTCCGGTGAGGAGCAGCAAGAGCTTGAATGGCTGGCACTTTCAGTGTGGGAGCAATAGTCCGACGTTTGTGATTTTTCGGGCTTTATTTCAGTGGGCACCCAGGTGCAGCGGGTGGTAAACGTCGAAGCCCTGTTGGTCAGGGAACGCCCGGAGCCCCGATGTCTGTGGTGCTGTAGATTCGCTGGGAATGTCCGGTGAGGAGCAGCAAGAGCTTGACTGGCTGGCACTTTCGGTGTGGGAGCAATCGTCCGATGTTCATGATTTTTCGTTTATTTTTTTCAGTGGGCGCCCAGGTGCAGCTGGTGGTAAACGTCGAAGCCCTGTTGGTCAGGGGAAAGCGTAGAACCCCGATGTCTGTGGTGCTGTAGATGCACTGCCAAAGTCCGGTGAGTAGCAGCAAGAGCTTGAGTTGCTGGCACTTTTGGTGTGGGAGCAATCGTCCGACGTTCGTGATTTTTCGGAGTTTTATTTCAGTGGGCGCCCAAGTGCAGCTGGTGGTAAATGTCGAAGCCCTGTTGGTCAGGGAAAGCCCGGAGCCCCGATGTCTGTGGTGCTGTAGATGCGCTGGGAATGGGCGGTGAGGAGCAGCAAGAGCTTGACAGGCTGGCACTTTTGGTGTGGGAGCAATCGTCCGATGTTCGTGATTTTTCTTTTATTTTTTTCAGTGGGCGCCCAGGTGCAGCTGGTGGTAAACGTCGAAGCCCTGTTTGTCAGGGAAAGCCCGGAGCCCCGATGTCTGTGGTGCTGTAGATGCGCTGCCAATGGCCGGTGAGGAGCACCAAGAGCTTGACTGGCTGGCACTTTCGTTGTGGGAGCAATCGTCCGACGTTCGTGATTTTTGGGGGTTTTATTTCAGTGGGCGCCAAGGTTCAGCTGGTGGTAAACGTCGAAGCCCTGTTGGTCAGGGAAAGCCCGGAGCCCCGATGTCTGTGGTGCTGTAGATGCGCTGCCAAAGTCCGGTGAGGAGCAGCAAGAGCTTGTGTTGCTGGCACTTTCGGTGTGGGAGCAATCGTCCGACGTTCGTGATTTTTCGGGGTTCTTTTCAGTGGGAGCCCAGGTGCAGCGAGTGGTAAACGTCGAAGCCCTGTTGGTCAGGGAAAGCGCAGAACCCCGATGTCTGTGGTGCTGTAGATGCGCTGCCAAAGTCCGGTGAGTAGCAGCAAGAGCTTGAGTTGCTGGCACTTTCGTTGTGGGAGCAATCGTCCGACGTTCGTGATTTTTCGGGGTTTTATTTCAGTGGGCGCCCAAGTGCAGCTGGTGGTAAATGTCGAAGCCCTGATGGTCAGGGAAAGCCCGGAGCCCCGATGTCTGTGGTGCTGTAGATGCGCTGGGAATGGCCGGTGAGGAGCAGCAAGAGCTTGACTGGCTGGCACTTTCAATGTGGGAACAATCGTCCGACGTTCGTGATTTTTTGGGTTTTTTTTGTAGTGGGCGCCCAGGTTCAGCTGGTGGTAAACGTCGAAGCCCTGTTGGTCAGGGAAAGCCCGGAGCCCCGATGTCTGTGGTGCTGTAGATGCGCTGGGAATGGCCGGTGAGGAGCAGCAAGAGATTGTGTTGCTGGCAATTTCGGTTTGGGTGCAATCGTCCGACGTTCGTGATTTTTCGGGGTTTTTTTCAGTGGGAGCCCAGGTGCAGCGAGTGGTAAACGTCGAAGCCCTGTTGGTCAGGGAAAGCCCGGAGCTCCGATGTCTGTGGTGCTGTAGATGAGCTGCCAGTGGCCGGTGAGGAACTGTAAGAGCTTGAGTTGCTGGCACTTTCGGTGTGGGATCAATTGTCCGACGTTTTTGATTTTTCAGGGTTTTTTTTCAGTGACCAACTAGGTGCAGCTGGTGGTAAATGTCGAAGGCCTGTTGGTCAGGGAAAGCCCAGAGCCGCGATGTCTGTGGTGCTGTAGATGCACTGGGAATGGCCGGTGAGGAGCAGCAAGAGCTTGAGTTGCTGGCACTTTCAGTGTGGGAGGAATCGTCCGACGTTTGTGATTTTTCAGGGTTTTTTTTCAGTGGGTAACCAGGTGCAGCTGGTGGTAAATGTCGAAGCCCTGTTGGTCAGGGAAAGCCCAGAGCCGCGATGTCTGTGGTGCTGTAGATGCACTGGGAATGGCCGGTGAGGAGCAGCAAGAGCTTGAGTTGCTGGCACTTTCAGTGTGGGAGGAATCGTCCGACGTTTGTGATTTTTCAGGGTTTTTTTTCAGTGGGTAACCAGGTGCAGCTGGTGGTAAATGTCGAAGCCCTGTTGGTCAGGGAAAGCCCAGAGCCCCGATGTCTGTGGTGCTGTAGATGCGCTGCCAAAGTCCGGTGAGGAGCAGCAAGAGCTTGTGTTGCTGGCACTTTCGGTGTGGGAGCAATCGTCCGATGTTCGTGATTTTTCGGGGTTTTACTTTCAGTGGGCGCCCAGGTGCAGCTGGTGGTAAACGTCGAAGCCCTGTTGGTCAGGGAAAGCCCGGAGCCCCGATGTCTGTGGTGCTGTAGATGCACTGCCAAAGTCCGGTGAGTAGCAGCAAGAGCTTGAGTTGCTGGCACTTTCGTTGTGGGAGCAATCGTCCGACGTTCGTGATTTTTCGGGGTTTTATTTCAGTGGGAGCCCAGGTGCAGCTGGTGGTAAATGTCGAAGCCCTGTTGGTCAGGGAAAGCCCGGAGCCCCGATGTCTGTGGTGCTGTAGATGCGCTGCCACTCTCCGGTGAGGAGCAGCAAGAGCTTGAGTTGCTGGCACTTTCGTTGTGGGAGCAATCGTCCGATGTTCGTGATTTTTCGTTTATTTTTTTCAGTGGGCGCCCAGGTTCAACTGGTGGTAAACGTCGAAGCCCTGTTGGTCAGGGAAAGCGCAGAACCCCAATGTATGTGGTGCTGTAGATGCACTGCCAAAGTCTGGTGAGTAGCAGCAAGAGCTTGAGTTGCTGGCACTTTCGTTGTGGGAGCAATCGTCCGACGTTCGTGATTTTTCGGAGTTTTATTTCAGTGGGCGCCCAGGTGCAGCTGGTGGTAAATGTCGAAGCCCTGTTGGTCAGGGAAAGCCCGGAGCCCCGATGTCTGTGGTGCTGTAGATGCGCTGGGAATGGTTGGTGAGGAGCAGCAAGAGGCTGACATGATGGCACTTTCGGTGTGGGAGCAATCGTCTGACGTTCGTGATTTTTGGGGTTTTTTTCAGTGGGCGCCCAGGTGCAGCTGGTGGTAAACGTTGAAGCCCTGTTCGTCAGGGAAAGCCCAGAGCCCCGATGTCTGTGGTGCTGTAGATGCACTGGGAGTGGCCGGGGAGGAGCAGCAAGAGCTTGACTGGCTGGCACTTTCGTTGTGGGAGCAATCGTCTGACGTTCGTGATTTTTCGGGGTTTTATTTCAGTGGGCGCCCAGGTGCAGCTGGTGGTAAACGTTTAAGCCCTGTTGGTCAGGGAAAGCTCGGAGCCCCGATGTCTGTGGTGCTGTAGATGCCCTGCCAATGGGCGGTGAGTAGCAGCAAGAGCTTGAGTTGCTGGCACTTTCGGTGTGGGAGCAATCGTCCGATGTTCGTGATTTTTCGTTTATTTTTTTCAGTGGGCGCCCAGGTGCAGCTGGTGGTAAACGTCGAAGCCCTGTTGGTCAGGGAAAGCCCGGAGCCCCGATGTCTGTGGTGCTGTAGATGCGCTGCCAAAGTCCGGTGAGGAGCAGCAAGAGCTTGAGTTGCTGGCACTTTCGGTGTGGGAGCAATCGTCTGACGTTCGTGATTTTTCGGGTTTTTTTTCCAGTGGGCGCCCAGGTGCAGCTGGTGGTAAACGTCGAAGCCCTGTTTGTCAGGGAAAGCCCGGAGCCCCGATGTCTGTGGTGCTGTAGATGCGCTGGGAATGGCCGGTGAGGAACAGCAGGAGCTTGTGTTGCTGGCACTTTCAGTGTGGGATCAATCGTCCGACGTTTTTGATTTTTCAGGGTTTTTTTTCAGTGGCCAACTAGGTGCAGCTGGTGGTAAACGTCGAAGGCCTGTTGGTCAGGGAAAGCCTGGAGCCCCGATGTCTGTGGTGCTGTAGATGCGCTGGGAATGGCCGGTGAGGAGCAGCAAGAGCTTGACTGGCTGGCACTTTTGGTGTGGGAGCAATTGTCCGATGTTCGTGATTTGTCTTTTATTTTTTTCAGTGGGCGCCCAGGTTCAGCTGGTGGTAAACGTCGAAGCCCTGTTGGTCAGGGAACGCGCAGAACCCCGATGTCTGTGGTGCTGTAGATGCGCTGCCAATGGCCGGTGAGGAGCAGCAAGAGCTTGACTGTCTGGCACTTTCGGTGTGGGAGCAATCGTCCGACGTTCGTGATTTTTGGAGGTTTTATTTCAGTGGGCGCCCAGGTTCAGCTGGTGGTAAACGTTGAAGCCCAGTTGGTCAGGGAAAGCCCGGAGCCCCGATGTCTGTGGTGCTGTAGATGCGCTGGGAATGGCCGGTGAGGAGCAGCAAGAGCTTGTGTTTCTGGCACTTTCAGTGTGGGAGCAATCGTCCGACGTTCGTGATATTTCGGGGTTCTTTTCAGTGGGAGCCTAGGTGCAGCGAGTGGTAAACGTCGAAGCCCTGTTGGTCAGGGAAAGCCCGGAGCTCCGATGTCTGTAGTGCTGTACATGAGCTGCCAGTGGCCGGTGAGGAACTGCAAGAGCTTGACTGGCTGGCACTTTGGGTGTGGGATCAATTGTCGGACGTTTTCGATTTTTCAGGGTTTTTTTTCAGTGGCCAACTAGGTGCAGCTGGTGGTAAACGTCGAAGCCCTGTTGGTCAGGGAAAGCCCAGAGCCGCGATGTCTGTGGTGCTGTAGATGCGCTGCCAATGGCCGGTGGGGAGCAGCAAGAGCTTGACTGGCTGGCACTTTCAGTGTGGGAGCAATCGTCCGACGTTCGTGATTTTTCGGGGTTTTATTTCAGTGTGCGCCCAGGTGCAGCTGGTGGTAAACGTCGAAGCCCTGTTGGTCAGGGAAAGCCCGGAGCCCCGATGTCTGTGGTGCTGTAGATGCGCTGCCAATGGCCGGTGAGGAGCAGCAAGAGCTTGTGTTGCTGGCACTTTCGGTGTGGGAGCAATCGTCCGATGTTCGTGATTTTTCGGGGGTTCTTTTCAGTGGGAGCCCAGGTGCAGCTGGTGGTAAATGTCGAAGCTTGGTTCGTCATGGAAAGCCCGGAGCTCCGATGTCTGTGGTGCTGTAGATGCGCTGCCAGTGGGCGGTGAGGAGCAGCAAGAGCTTGACTGGCTGGCACTTTCGGTGTGGGAGCAATCGTCCGACGTTTGTGATTTTTCGGTGTTCTTTTCAGTGGGAGCCCAGGTGCAGCGGGTGGTAAACGTCGAAGCCCTGTTGGTCAGGGAAAGCCCGGAGCCCCGATGTCTGTGGTGCTGTAGATGCGCTGGGAATGGCCGGTGAGGAGCAGCAAGAGCTTGACTGGCTGGCACTTTCAATGTGGGAACAATCGTCCGACGTTCGTGATTTTTCGGGTTTTTTTTCCAGTGCGCGCCCAGGTTCAGCTGGTGGTAAACGTCGAAGCCCTGTTGGTCAGGGAAAGCCCGGAGCCCCGATGTCTGTGGTGCTGTAGATGCGCTGGGAATGGGAGGTGAGTAGCAGCAAGAGCTTGAGTTGCTGGCACTTTCGATGTGGGAGCAATCGTGCGATGTTCGTGATTTTTCGTTTATTTTTTTCAGTGGGCGCCCAGGTGCAGCTGGTGGTAAACGTTGAAGCCCTGTTGGTCAGGGAAAGCCCGGAGCCCCGATGTCTGTGGTGCTGTAGATGCGCCTCCAATGGCCGGTGAGGAGCAGCAAGAGCTTGACAGGCTGGCATTTAAGGTGTGGCAGGAATCGTCCGACATTTGTGATTTTTGGGGTTTTTTTTTCAGGGGGCACCCAGGTGCAGCTGGTGGTAAATGTCGAAGCCCTGTTGGTCAGGGAAAGCCCGGAGCCACGATGTCTGTGGTGCTGTAGATGCGCTGCCCATGGCCCGTGAGTAGCAGCAAGAGCTTGACTGACTGGGACTTTTGGTGTGGGAGCAATCGTCCTACGTTCGTGATTTTTCGTGGTTTTAATTTCAGTGGGCGCCCAGGTGCAGCTGGTGGTAAATGTCGAAGCCCTGTTGGTCTGGGAAAGCCCGGAGCCCCGATGTCTGTGGTGCTGTAGATGCACTGCCAAAGTCCGGTGAGTAGCAGTAAGAGCTTGACTGGCTGGCACTTTCGGTGTGGGAGCAATCGTCCGACGTTTGTGATTTTTCGGGGTTTTTTTCAGCGGGCGCCCAGGTGCAGCTGGTGGTAAACGTTGAAGCCCTGTTGTTCAGGGAAAGCGCAGGACCCCGATGTCTGTGGTGCTGTAGATGCACTGCCAAAGTCCGGTGAGTAGCAGCAAGAGCTTGAGTTGCTGGCACTTTCGGTGTGGGAGCAATCGTCCGACGTTTGTGATTTTTCGGGGTTTTTTTCAGCGGGCTACGAGGTGCAGCTGGTGGTAAACGTCGAAGCCCTGTTGGTCAGGGAAAGCCCGGAGCCCCGATGTCTGTGGTGCTGTAGATGCGCTGCCAATGGCCGGTGAGGAGCAGCAAGAGCTTGACTGGCTGGCACTTCAGGTGTGGGAGCAATCGTCCGACGTTTGTGATTTTTCGTTTATTTATTTCAGTGGGCGCCCAGGTGCAGCTGGTGGTAAATGTCGAAGCCCTGTTCGTCAGGGAAAGCCCGGAGCCGGGATGTCTGTGGTGCTGTAGATTCACTGCCCATGGCCGGTGAGGAGCAGCAAGAGCTTGACTGGCTGGCACTTTTGGTGTGGGAGCAATCGTCCGACGTTTTTGATTTTTCAGGGTTTTTTTTCAGTGGGTAACCAGGTGCAGCTGGTGGTAAATGTCGAAGCCCTGTTGGTCAGGGAAAGCCCGGAGCCGTGATGTCTGTGGTGCTGTAGATGCGGTGCCAATGGCCGGTGAGGAGCAGCAAGAGCTTGACTGACTGGGACTTTCGGTGTGGGAGCAATCGTCCGACGTTTGTGATATTTGGGGATTTTTTTTCCAGTGGGCGCCCAAGTTCAGCGAGTGGTAAACGTCGAAGGCCTGTTGGTCAGGGAAAGCCCGGAGCCCCGATGTCTGTGGTGCTGTAGATGCGCTGGGAATGGCCGGTGAGGAGCAGCAAGAGCTTCATTGGCTGGCACTTTTGCTGTGGGAGCAATCGTCCGACGTTCGTGATTTTTCTTTAATTTTTTTCAGTGGGCGCCCAGGTTCAGCGGGTGGTAAACGTCGAAGCCCTGTTGGTCAGGGAAAGCCCGGAGCCGCGATGTCTGTGGTGCTGTAGATGCACTGCCAAAGTCCGGTGAGTAGCAGCAAGAGCTTGACTGGCTGGCACTTTCGTTGTGGGAGCAATCGTCCGACGTTCGTGATTTTTCGGAGTTTTATTTCAGTGGGCGCCCAGGTGCAGCTGGTGGTAAATGTCGAAGCCCTGTTGGTCAGGGAAAGCCCGGAGCCCCGATGTCTGTGGTGCTGTAGATGCGCTGCCAATGGGCGGTGAGTAGCAGCAAGAGCTTGAGTTGCTGGCACTTTCGGTGTGGGAGCAATCGTCCGATGTTCATGATTTTTCGTTTATTTTTTTCAGTGGGCGCCCAGGTGCAGCTGGTGGTAAACGTCGAAGCCCTGTTCGTCAGGGAAAGCCCGGAGCCCCGATGTCTGTGGTGCTGTGGATGCGCTGCCAATGGCCGGTGAGGAGCAGCAAGAGCTTGTGTTGCTGGCACTTTCGGTGTGGGAGCAATCGTCCGATGTTCGTGATTTTTCGGGGTTTTACTTTCAGTGGGCGCCCAGGTTCAGCTGGTGGTAAACGTCGAAGCCCTGTTGGTCAGGGAAAGCCCGGAGCCCCGATGTCTGTGGTGCTGTAGATGCGCTGCCAGTGGCCGGTGAGGAGCAGCAAGAGCTTGACTGGCTGGCACTTTCGGTGTGGGAGCAATCGTCCGACGTTCGTGATTTTTCGGGGTTTTACTTTCAGTGGGCGCCCAGGTTCAGCTGGTGGTAAATGTCGAAGCCCTGATGGTCAGGGAAAGCCCGGAGCCGCGATGTCTGTGGTGCTGTAGATGCGCTGCCAATGGCCGGTGAGGAGCAGCAAGAGCTTGACTGGCTGGCACTTTCAATGTGGGAACATTCATCCGACGTTCGTGATTTTTCGGGTTTTTTTTCCAGTGGGCGCCCAGGTGCAGCTGGTGGTAAACGTCGAAGCCCTGTTCGTCAGGGAAAGCCCGGAGCCCCGATGTCTGTGGTGCTGTAGATGCGCTGGGAATGGCCGGTGAGGAGCAGCAAGAGCTTGTGTTGCTGGCACTTTCGGTGTGGGAGCAATCGTCTGACGTTCGTGATTTTTCGGGGTTCTTTTCAGTGGGAGCCCAGGTGCAGCGAGTGGTAAACGTCGAAGCCCTGTTGGTCAGGGAAAGCCCGGAGCTCCGATGTCTGTGGTGCTGTAGATGCGCTGCCAATGGCCGGTGAGGAGCAGCAAGACCTTGACAGGCTGGCACTTTCGTTGTGGGAGCAATCGTCCGACGTTCGTGATTTTTCGGGGTTTTATTTCAGTGGGCTCCCAGGTGCAGCTGGTGGTAAATGTCGAAGCCCTGTTGGTCAGGGAAAGCCCGGAGCCGCGATGTCTGTGGTGCTGTAGATGCGCTGCCAATGGCCGGTGAGGAGCAGCAAGAGCTTGACTGGCTGGCACTTTCGGTGTGGGAGCAATCGTCCGACGTTCGTGATTTTTCGTTTATTTTTTTCAGTGGGCGCCCAGGTGCAGCGGGTGGTAAACGTTGAAGCCCAGTTGGTCAGGGAAAGCTCGGAGCCCCGATGTCTGTGGTGCTGTAGATGCCCTGCCAATGGGCAGTGAGTAGCAGCAAGAGCTTGAGTTGCTGGCAGTTTCGGTGTGGGAGCAATCGTCCGATATTCATGATTTTTCGTTTATTTTTTTCAGTGGGCGCCCAGGTGCAGCTGGTGGTAAACGTCGAACGCTGTTCGTCAGGGAAAGCCTGGAGCCCCGATGTCTGTGGTGCTGTAGATGCACTGCCAAAGTCCGGTGAGTAGCAGCAAGAGCTTGAGTTGCTGGCAGTTTCGTTGTGGGAGCAATCGTCCGACGTTCGTGATTTTTCGGGGTTTTATTTCAGTGGGAGCCCAGGTGCAGCTGGTGGTAAATGTCGAAGCCCTGATGGTCAGGGAAAGCCCGGAGCCCCGATGTCTGTGGTGCTGTAGATGTGCTGCCAATGGCCGGTGAGGAGCAGCAAGAGCTTGAGTTGCTGGCACTTTCGTTGTGGGAGCAATCGTCCGACGTTCGTGATTTTTCGGGTTTTTTTTCCAGTGGGCGCCCAGGTTCAGCTGGTGGTAAACGTCGAAGCCCTGTTCGTCACGGAAAGTCCAGAGCCCTGATGTCTGTGGTGCTGTAGATGTGCTGCCAATCGCCGCTGAGGAGCAGCAAGAGCTTGACTGGCTGGCACTTTGGGTGTGGGAGCAATCGTCGGACGTTCGTGATTTTTCGGGGTTTTATTTCAGTGGGAGCCCAGGTTCAGCTGGTGGTAATCGTGGAAGCCCAGTTGGTCAGGGAAAGCCCGGAGCCCCGATGTCTGTGGTGCTGTAGATGCGCTGGGAATGGCCGGTGTTCAGCAGCTAGAGCTTGACTGTCTGGCACTTTTGGTGTGGGAACAATCGTCCGACGTTCGTGATTTTTCGGGGTTCTTTTCAGTGGGAGCCCAGGTGCAGCTGGTGGTAAACGTCGAAGCCCTGATGGTCAGGGAAAGCCCGGAGCCCCGATGTCTGTGGTGCTGTAGATGCACTGCCAAAGTCCGGTGAGTAGCAGCAAGAGCTTGAGTTGCTGGCACTTTCGGTGAGGGAGGAATCGTCCGACGTTCGTGATTTTTCGGGGTTTTATTTCAGTGGGCGCCCAGGTTCAGCTGGTGGTAAACTTCTAAGCCCTGTTGGTCAGGGAAAGCCCGGAGCCCCGATGTCTGTGGTGCTGTAGATGCGCTGGGAATGGCCGGTGTTCAGCAGCTAGAGCTTGACTGTCTGGCACTTTTGGTGTGGGAGCAATCGTCCGACGTTCGTGATTTTTCGGGGTTCTTTTCAGTGGGAGCCGAGGTGCAGCTGGTGGTAAATGTCGAAGCCCTGATGGTCAGGGAAAGCCCGGAGCCCCGATGTCTGTGGTGCTGTAGATGCGCTGGGAATGGCCGGTGTTCAGCAGCTAGAGCTTGACTGGCTGGCACTTCCGGTGTGGGAGCAATCGTCCGACGTTCGTGATTTTTCAGGGTTTTACTTTCAGTGGGCGCACAGGTGCAGCTGGTGGTAAACGTCGAAGCCCTGTTGGTCAGGGAAAGCCCGGAGCCCCGATGTCTGTGGTGCTGTAGATGCGCTGGGAATGGGCGGTGAGGAGCAGCAAGAGCTTGACTGGCTGGCACTTTTGCTGTGGGAGCAATCGTCCGACGTTCGTGATTTTTCTTTAATTTTTTTCAGTGGGCGCCCAGGTTCAGCGGGTGGTAAACGTCGAAGCCCTGTTGGTCAGGGAAAGCCCGGAGCCGCGATGTCTGTGGTGCTGTAGATGCGCTGCCAAAGTCCGGTGAGTAGCAGCAGGACCTTGAGTTGCTGGCACTTTCGTTGTGGGAGCAATCGTCCGACGTTCGTGATTTTTCGGGGTTCTTTTCAGTGGGCGCCCAGGTGCAGCTGGTGGTAAATGTCGAAGCCCTGTTGGTCAGGGAAAGCCCGGAGCCCCGATGTCTGTGGTGCTGTAGATGCACTGGGAGTGTCCGGGGAGGAGCAGCAAGAGCTTGACTGGCTGGCACTTTCGTTGTGGGAGCAATCGTCCGACGTTTGTGATTTTTCGGGGTTTTATTTCAGTGGGCGCCCAGGTGCAGCTGGTGGTAAACGTTGAAGCCCTGTTGGTCAGGGAAAGCTCGGAGCCCCGATGTCTGTGGTGCTGTAGATGCCCTGCCAATGGGCGGTGAGTAGCAGCAAGAGCTTGAGTTGCTGGCACTTTCGGTGTGGGAGCAATCGTCCGATGTTCATGATTTTTCGTTTATTTTTTTCAGTGGGCGCCCAGGTGCAGCTGGTGGTAAACATCGAAGCCCTGTTCGTCAGGGAAAGCCCGGAGCCCCGATGTCTGTGGTGCTGTAGATGCGCTGGGAATGGGCGGTGAGGAGCAGCAAGAGCTTGTGTTGCTGGCACTTTCGGTGTGGGAGCAATCGTCCGATGTTCGTGATTTTTCGGGGTTTTACTTTCAGTGGGCGCCCAGGTTCAGCTGGTGGTAAACGTCGAAGCCCTGTTGGTCAGGGAAAGCCCGGAGCCCCGATGTCTGTGGTGCTGTAGATGCGCTGGGAATGGCCGGTGAGGAGCAGCAAGAGCTTGACTGGCTGGCACTTTCGGTGTGGGAGCAATCGTCCGACGTTCGTGATTTTTCGGGGTTTTATTTCATTGGGGGCCCAGGTTCAGCTGGTGGTAAATGTCGAAGCCCTGATGGTCAGGGAAAGCCCGGAGCCGCGATGTCTGTGGTGCTGTAGATGCGCTGCCAATGGCCGGTGAGGAGCAGCAAGAGCTTGACTGGCTGGCACTTTCGTTGTGGGAGCAATCGTCCGACGTTCGTGATTTTTCGGGTTTTTTTTCCAGTGGGCGCCCAGGTTCAGCTGGTGGTAAACGTCGAAGCCCTGTTCGTCAGGGAAAGCCCGGAGCCCCGATGTCTGTGGTGCTGTAGATGCGCTGGGAATGGCCGGTGAGGAGCAGCAAGAGCTTGTGTTGCTGGCACTTTCGGTGTGGGAGCAATCGTCCGACGTTCGTGATTTTTCGGGGTTCTTTTCAGTGGGAGCCCAGGTGCAGCGAGTGGTAAACGTCGAAGCCCTGTTGGTCAGGGAAAGCCCGGAGCTCCGATGTCTGTGGTGCTGTAGATGCGCTGCCAATGGCCGGTGAGGAGCAGCAAGACCGTGACAGGCTGGCACTTTCGTTGTGGGAGCAATCGTCCGACGTTCGTGATTTTTCGGGGTTTTATTTCAGTGGGCTCCCAGGTGCAGCTGGTGGTAAATGTCGAAGCCCTGTTGGTCAGGGAAAGCCCGGAGCCGCGATGTCTGTGGTGCTGTAGATGCGCTGCCAATGGCCGGTGAGGAGCAGCAAGAGCTTGACAGGCTGGCACTTTCGGTGTGGGAGCAATCGTCCGACGTTTGTGATTTTTCGTTTATTTTTTTCAGTGGGCGCCCAGGTTCATCTGGTGGTAAACGTCGAAGCCCTGTTGGTCAGGGAAAGCCCGGAGCCGCGATGTCTGTGGTGCTGTAGATGCGCTGGGAATGGCCGGTGAGTAGCAGCAAGAGCTTGACAGGCTGGCATTTAAGGTGTGGCAGGAATCTTCCGACATTTGTGATTTTTCAGGGTTTTATTTCAGTGGGTAACCAGGTGCAGCTGGTGGTAAATGTCCAAGCCCCGTTCGTCAGAGAAAGCCCAGAGCCGCGATGTCTGTGGTGCTGTAGATGCGCTGGGAATGGGCGGTGAGGAGCAGCAAGAGCTTGAATTGCTGGCACTTTTGGTGTGGGAGCAATCGTCCGACGTTTTTGATTTTTCAGGGTTTTTTTTCAGTGGGTAACCAGGTGCAGCTGGTGGTAAATGTCGAAGCCCTGTTGGTCAGGGAAAGCCCAGAGACCCGATGTCTGTGGTGCTGTAGATGCGCTGGGAATGGCCGGTGAGGAGCAGCAAGAGCTTGACTGGCTGGCACTTTCGGTGTGGGAGCAATCGTCCGATGTTCGTGATTTTTAGTTTATTTTTTTCAGTGGGCGCCCAGGTTCAGCTGGTGGTAAACGTCGAAGCCCTGTTGGTCAGGGAAAGCCCGGAGCCCCGATGTCCGTGGTGCTGTAGATGCGCTGCCAATGGCCGGTGAGGAGCAGCAAGAGGTTGACTGTCTGGCACTTTTGGTGTGGGAGCAATAGTCCGATGTTTGTGATTATTCGGGGTGTTTTTTCAGTGGGAGCCCAGGTGCAGCTGGTGGTAAACGTCGAAGCCCTGTTGGTCAGGGAAAGCCCGGAGCCCCGATGTCTGTGGTGCTGTAGATGCGCTGCCAAAGTCCGGTGAGGAGCAGCAAGAGCTTGACTGGCTGGCACTTTTGGTGTGGGAGCAATCGTCCGACGTTCGTGATTTTTGGGGGTTTTATTTCAGTGGGCGCCCAGGTTCAGCTGGTTGTAAACGTCGAAGCCCAGTTGGTCAGGGAAAGCCCGGAGCCCCGATGTCTGTGGTGCTGTAGATGCGCTGGGAATGGCCGGTGAGTAGCAGCAAGCGCTTGAGTTGCTGGCACTTTCAGTGTGGGAGCAATCGTCCGACGTTCGTGATTTTTCGGGGTTTTATTTCAGTGGGCGCCCAGGTGCAGCTGGTGGTAAATGTCGAAGGCCTGTTGGTCAGGGAAATCCCGGAGCCCCGATGTCTGTGGTGCTGTAGATGCGCTGCCAGTGGCCGGTGAGGAGCAGCAAGAGCTTGAGTTGCTGGCACTTTCGGTGTGGGAGCAATCGTCCGACGTTTTTGATTTTTCAGGGTTTTTTTTCAGTGGGTAACCAGGTGCAGCTGGTGGTAAATGTCGAAGGCCTGTTGGTCAGGGAAAGCCCGGAGCCCCGATGTCTGTGGTGCTGTAGATGCGCTGGGAATGGCCGGTGAGGAGCAGCAAGAGCTTGTGTTGCTGGCACTTTCGGTGTGGGAACAATCGTCCGACATTCGTGATTTTTCGGGGTTTTTTTTCAGTGGGCGCCCAGGTGCAGCTGGTGGTAAACGTCGAAGCCCTGTTGGTCAGGGAAAGCCCGGAGCCCCGATGTCTGTGGTGCTGTAGATGCACTGCCAAAGTCCGGTGAGGAGCAGCAAGAGCTTGACTGGCTGGCACTTTGGGTGTGGGAGCAATCGTCCGACGTTCGTGATTTTTGGGGGTTTTATTTCAGTGGGAGCCCAGGTTCAGCTGGTGGTAAATGTCGAAGCCCTGTTGGTCAGGGAAAGCCCGGAGCGCCGATGTCTGTGGTGCTGTAGATGGGCTGGCAATGGCCGGTGAGGAGCAGCAAGAGCTTGAGTTGCTGGCACTTTTGGTGTGGGAGCAATCGTCCGACGTTCGTGATTTTTCGGGGTTTTATTTCAGTGGGCGCCCAGGTGCAGCTGGTGGTAAACGTCGAAGCCCTGTTGGTCAGGGAAAGCCCGGAGCCCCGATGTCTGTGGTGCTGTAGATGCGCTGCCAAAGTCCGGTGAGGAGCAGCAAGAGCTTGAGTTGCTGGCACTTTTGGTGTGGGAGCAATCGTCCGATGTTCGTGATTTTTCTTTTATTTTTTTCAGTGGGCGCCCAGGCTCAGCTGGTGGTAAACGTCGAAGCCCTGTTGGTCAGGGAAAGCCCGGAGCCCCGATGTCTGTGGTGCTGTAGATGCGCTGGGAATGGCCGGTGAGGAGCAGCAAGAGCTTGAGTTGCTGGCACTTTCGGTGTGGGAGCAATCGTCCGACGTTTTTGATTTTTCAGGGTTTTTTTTCAGTGGGTAACCAGGTTCAGCTGGTGGTAAATGTCGAAGCCCTGTTGGTCAGGGAAAGCCCACAGCCCCGATGTCTGTGGTGTTGTAGATGCCCTGGGAATGGCCGGTGAGGAGCAGCAAGAGCTTGACTGGCTGGCACTTTCGGTGTGGGAGCAATCGTCCGATGTTCGTGATTTTTCTTTTATTTTTTTCAGCGGGCGCCCAGGTTCAGCTGGTGGTAAACGTCGAAGCCCTGTTGGTCAGGGAAAGCGCAGAACCTTGATATCTGTGGTGCTGTAGATGCGCTGGGAATGGCCGGTGAGGAGCAGCAAGAGCTTGACTGGCTGGCAGTTTCGGTGTGGGAGCAATCGTCCGACGTTCGTGATTTTTCAGGGTTTTTTTTCAGTGGGTAACCAGGTGCAGCTGGTGGTAAACGTCGAAGCCCTGTTGGTCAGGGAAAGCCCGGAGCCCCGATGTCTGTGGTGCTGTAGATGAGCTGCCAATGGCCGGTGAGGAGCAGCAAGAGCTTGACTGTCTGGCACTTTCGGTGTGGGAGCAATCGTCCGATGTTCGTGATTTTTCTTTTATTTTTTTCAGCGGGCGCCCAGGTTCAGCTGGTGGTAAACGTCGAAGCCCTGTTGGTCAGGGAAAGCGCAGAACCCCGATATCTGTGGTGCTGTAGATGCGCTGGGAATGGCCGGTGAGGAGCAGCAAGAGCTTGACTGGCTGGCACTTTCGGTGTTGGATCAATTGTCCGACGTTTTTGATTTTTCAGGGTTTTTTTTCAGTGGCCAACTAGGTGCAGCTGGTGGTAAATGTCGAAGGCCTGTTGGTCAGGGAAAGCCCAGAGCCGCGATGTCTCTGGTGCTGTAGATGCGCTGCCAATGGCCGGTGAGGAGCAGCAAGAGCTTGACTGGCTGGCACTTCTGGTGTGGGAGCAATCGTCCGACGTTCGTGATTTTTCGGGGTTTTTTTCAGTGGGCACCCAGGTGCAGCTGGTGGTAAACGTCGAAGCCCTGTTGGTCAGGGAACGCCCGGAGCCCCGATGTCTGTGGTGCTGTAGATGCGCTGCCAATGGCCGGTGTGGAGCAGCAAGAGGTTGACTGTCTGGCACTTTTGGTGTGGGAGCAATCGTCCGATGTTTGTGATTATTCGGGGTTTTTTTTCAGTGGGCGCCCAGGTGCAGCTGGTGGTAAACGTCGAAGCCCTGTTGGTCAGGGAAAGCCCGGAGCCCCGATGTCTGTGGTGCTGTAGATGCACTGCCAAAGTCCGGTGAGGAGCAGCAAGAGCTTGACTGGCTGGCACTTTCGGTGTGGGAGGAATCGTGCGACGTTCGTGATTTTTGGGGGTTTTATTTCAGTGGGCGCCCAGGTGCAGCTGGTGGTAAATGTCGAAGCCCTGTTGGTCAGGGAAAGCCCGGAGCCCCGATGTCTGTGGTGCTGTAGATGCGCTGGGAATGGCCGGTGTTCAGCAGCTAGAGCTTGACTGTCTGGCACTTTTGGTGTGGGAGCAATCGTCCGACGTTCGTCATTTTTCAGGGTTTTTTTTCAGTGGGCGCCCAGGTTCAGCTGGTGGTAAACGTCGAAGGCCTGTTGGTCAGGGAAAGCCCAGAGCCCCGATGTCTGTGGTGCTGTAGATGTGCTCCCAATGGCCGGTGAGGAGCAGCAAGAGCTTGAGTTGCTGGCACTTTCGGTGTGGGAGCAATCGTCCGACGTTCGTGATTTTTCGGGGTTTTATTTCAGTGGGCGCCCAGGTGCCGCTGGTGGTAAACGTTGAAACCCTGTTGGTCAGGGAAAGCTCGGAGCCCCGATGTCTGTGGTGCTGTAGATGCCCTGCCAATGGGCGGTGAGTAGCAGCAAGAGCTTGACTGTCTGGCACTTTCGGTGTGGGAGGAATCGTCCGATGTTCGTGATTTTTCGTTTATTTTTTTCAGTGGGCGCCCAGGTTCATCTGGTGGTAAACGTCGAAGCCCTGTTGGTCAGGGAAAGCGCAGAGCCCCGATGTCTGTGGTGCTGTAGATGCACTCCCAAAGTCCGGTGAGTAGCAGCAAGAGCTTGAGTTGCTGGCACTTTCGGTGTGGGAGCAATCGTCCGACGTTCGTGATTTTTCGGGGTTTTATTTCAGTGGGCGCCCAGGTGCAGCTGGTGGTAAACGTCGAAGCCCAGTTGATCAGGGAAAGTCCGGAGCACCGATGTCTGTGGTGCTGTAGATGCGCTGCCAATGGCCGGTGAGGAGCAGCAAGAGCTTGACTGGCTGGCACTTTGGGTGTGGGAGCAATCGTCGGACGTTCGTGATTTTTCGGGGTTTTATTTCAGTGGGCGCCCAGGTGCAGCGGGTGGTAAACGTTGAAGCCCTGTTGGTCAGGGAAAGCGCAGAACCCTGATGTCTGTGGTGCTGTAGATGCACTGCCAAAGTCCGGTGAGTAGCAGCAAGAGCTTGAGTTGCTGGCACTTTCGGTGTGGGAGGAATCGTCCGACGTTCGTGATTTTTCGGGGTTTTTTTTCCGTGGGCGCCCAGGTGCAGCGGGTGGTAAACGTCGAAGCCCTGTTGGTCAGGGAAAGCCCGGAGCTCCGATGTCTGTGGTGCTGTAGATGCGCTGGGAATGGCCGGTGAGGAGCAGCAAGAGCTTGACTGGCTGGCACTTTTGGTGTGGGAGCAATAGTCCGATGTTTGTGATTATTCGGGGTTTTTTTTCAGTGGGAGCCCAGGTGCAGCTGGTGGTAAACGTCGAAGCCCTGTTGGTCAGGGAAAGCCCGGAGCCCCGATGTCTGTGGTGCTGTAGATGCGCTGCCAAAGTCCGGTGAGGAGCAGCAAGAGCTTGACTGGCTGGCACTTTGGGGGTGGGAGCAATCGTCCGACGTTCGTGATTTTTGGGGGTTTTATTTCAGTGGGCGCCCAGGTGCAGCTGGTGGTAAATGTCGAAGCCCTGTTGGTCAGGGAAAGCCCGGAGCCCCGATGTCTGTGGTGCTGTAGTTGCGCTGCCAATGGCCGGTGAGGAGCAGCAAGAGCTTGAGTTGCTGGCACTTTCGGTGTGGGAGGAATCGTCCGACGTTTCTGATTTTTCGGGGTTCTTTTCAGTGGGCGCCCAGGTGCAGCTGGTGGTAAACGTCGAAGCCCTGTTGGTCAGGGAAAGCCCGGAGCCCCGATGTCTGTGATGCTGTAGATGCGCTGGGAATGGCCGGTGAGGAGCAGCAAGAGCTTGACAGGCTTGCACATTCGGTGTGGGAGCAATCGTCCGACGTTTGTGATTTTTCGGGGTATTTTTTCAGTGGGCGACCAGGTACACCTGGTGGTAAACGTCGAAGCCCTTTTGGTCAGGGAAAGCCCAGAGCCCCGATGTCTGTGGTGCTGTAGATGCGCTGCCAATGGCCGGTGAGGAGCAGCAAGAGCTTGACTGGCTGGCACTTTCGGTGTGGGAGGAATCGTCCGACGTTCGTGATTATTCGGGGTTTTTTTTCAGTGGGAGCCCAGGTGCAGCTGGTGGTAACAGTCAAAGCCCTGTTGGTCAGGGAAAGTCCAGAGCCCTGATGTCTGTGGTGCTGTAGATGCGCTGGGAATGGGCGGTGAGGAGCAGCAAGAGCTTGACAGGCTGGCATTTAAGGTGTGGCAGGAATCGTCCAACATTTGTGATTTTTCGGGGTTTTTTTTCAGTGGGCGCCCATGTGCAGCTGGTGGTAAACGTCGAACCCCTGTTTGTCAGCGAAAGCCTGGAGCCCCGATGTCTGTGGTGCTGTAGATGCGCTGCCAATGGCCGGTGAGGAGCAGCAAGAGCTTGTGTTGCTGGCACTTTTGGTGTGGGAGCAATCGTCGGACGTTTGTGATTTTTGGGGATTTTTATTCACTGGGCGCCCAGGTTCAGCTGGTGGTAAACGTCGAAGCCCTGTTGGTCAGGGAAAGCCCGGAGCCCCGATGTCTGTGGTGCTGTAGATGCGCTGGGAATGGGAGGTGAGGAGCAGCATGAGCTTGACTGGCTGGCACTTTCTGTGTGGGTGCAATCGTCCGACGTTCGTGATTTTTCGGGGTTTTATTTCAGTGGGCGCCCAGGTGCAGCTGGTGGTAAATGTTGAAGCCCTGTTGGTCAGGGAAAGCCCGGAGCCCCGATGTCTGTGGTGCTGTAGATGCGCTGGGAATGGCCGGTGAGGAGCAGCAAGAGCTTGACTGTCTGGCACGTTGGGTGTGGGAGCAATCGTCGGACGTTTGTGATTTTTGGGGATTTTTATTCACTGGGCGCCCAGGTTCAGCTGGTGGTAAACGTCGAAGCCCTCTTGGTCAGGGAAAGCTCGGAGCCCCGATATCTGTGGTGCTGTAGATGCGCTGCCAATGGCCGGGGAGGAGCAGCAAGAGCTTGACTGGCTGGCACTTTTGGTGTGGGAGCAATCGTCCGATGTTCGTGATTTTTCGGGGGTTCTTTTCAGTGGGAGCCCAGGTGCAGCGGGTGGTAAACGTCGAAGCCCTGTTCGTCAGGGAAAGTCCAGAGCCCTGATGTCTGTGGTGCTGTAGATGCGCTGGGAATGGCCGGTGAGGAGCAGCAAGAGCTTGACTGGCTGGCACTTTCGGTGTGGGAGCAATCGTCCGACGTTCGTGATTTTTCGGGGTTTTTTTTTCAGTGGGCACCCAGGTGCAGCTGGTGGTAAATGTCGAAGCCCGGTTCGTCAGGGAAAGCCCGGAGCCCCGATGTCTGTGGCGCTGTAGATGCGCTGGGAATGGCTGGTTGGAAGCAGCAAGAGCTTGACTGGCTGGCACTTTCGGTGTGGGATCAATCGTCCGACGTTTTTGATTTTTCAGGGTTTTTTTTTCAGTGGGCAACCAGGTGCAGCTGGTGGTAAACGTCGAAGCCCTGTTGGTCAGGGAAAGCCCGGAGCCGCCATGTCTGTGGCGCTGTACATGCGCTGGGAATGGCTGGTGAGGAGCAGCAAGAGCTTGACTTGCTGGCACTTTTGCTGTGGGAGGAATCGTCCGACGTTCGTGATTTTTCTTTTATTTTTTTCAGCGGGCGCCCAATTTCAGCTGGTGGTAAACGTCGAAGCCCTGTTGGTCAGGGAAAGCCCAGAGCCCCGATGTCTGTGGTGCTGTAGATGCACTGCCAAAGTCCGGTGAGTAGCAGCAAGAGTTTAAGTTGCTGGCACTTTTGGTGTGGGAGCAATCGTCCGATGTTCGTGATTTTTCGGGGTTTTATTTCAGTGGGCGCCCAGGTGCAGCTGGTGGTAAATGTCGAAGCCCTGTTTGTCAGGGAAAGCCCAGAGCCCCGATGTCTGTGGTGCTGTAGATGCGCTGGGAATGGGAGGTGAGGAGCAGCAAGAGCTTGAGTTGCTGGCACTTTTGGTGTGGGAGCAATCGTCGGACGTTCGTGATTTTTCGGGGTTTTATTTCAGTGGTAGCCCAGGTGCAGCTGGTGGTAAACGTCGAAGCCCTGTTGGTCAGGGAAAGCCCGGAGCCCCGATGTCTGTGGTGCTGTAGATGCGCTGGGTATGGGCAGTGAGCAGCAGCAAGAGCTTGTGTTGCTGGCACTTTCAATGTGGGAGCAATCGTCCGATGTTCCTGATTTTTAGGGGTTTTTTTCAGTGGGCGCCCAGGTGCAGCTGGTGGTAAATGTCGAAGGCCTGTTGGTCAGGGAAAGCCCGGAGCCGTGATGTCTGTGGTGCTGTACATGCGCTGCCAATGGGAGGTGAGGAGCAGCAAGAGCTTGACTGGCTGGCACTTTCGGTGTGGGAGCAATCGTCCGACGTTTGTGTTTTTTTCGGGTTTTTTTTTTAATGGGCACCCATGTTCAGCTGGTGGTAAACGTCGAAGTGCTGTTAGTCAGGGAAAGTCCGGAGCCCAAATGTCTGTGGTGCTGTAGATGCGCTGGGAATGGGCGGTGATTAGCAGCAAGAGCCTGACTGGCTGGCACTTTCGGTGTGGGAGAAATCGTCCGATCTTCGTGATTTTTCAAGGTTTTTTTTCAGTGGGTGCCCAGGTGCAGCTGCTGGTAAACGTCTAAGCCCTGTTGGTCATGGAAAGCCCGGAGCCCCGATGTCTGTGGTGCTGTAGATGCGCTGGGTATGGGCAGTGAGCAGCAGCAAGAGCTTGTGTTGCTGGCACTTTCAATGTGGGAGCAATCGTCCGATGTTCCTGATTTTTAGGGGTTTTTTTCAGTGGGCGCCCAGGTGCAGCTGGTGGTAAATGTCAAAGGCCTGTTGGTCAGGGAAAGCCCGGAGCCGCGATGTCTGTGGTGCTCTAGATGCGCTGGGAATGGGCGGTCAGGAGCAGGAAGAGCTTGTGTTGCTGGCACTTTCGGTGTGGGAGCAATCGTCCGATGTTCATGATTTTTTGTTTATTTTTTTCAGTGGGTGCCGAGGTGCAGCGGGTGGTATAACGTCAAAGCCCTGTTGGTCAGGGAAAGCCCGGAGCCCCGATGTCTGTGGTGCTGTAGATGCGCCGCCAATGGCCGGTTAGGAGCACAAAGAGCTTGACTGGCTGGCACTTTCGGTGTGCGAGCAATCGTCCGACGTTCGTGATTCTTCGGGGTTTTACTTTCAGTGGGCGCCCAGGTGCAGCTGGTGGTAAATGTCGAAGCCCTGTTGGTCAGGGAAAGCCCGGAGCCCCGATGTCTGTGGTGCTGTAGATGCCCTGCAAATGGGCGGTGAGGAGCAGCAAGACCTTGACAGGCTGGCACTTTCGTTGTGGGAGCAATCGTCCGACGTTCGTGATTTTTCGGGGTTTTATTTCAGTGGGCGCCCAGGTGCAGCTGGTGGTAAATGTCGAAGCCCTGTTGGTCAGGGAAAGCCCGGAGCCCCGATGTCTGTGGTGCTGTAGATGCGCTGGGAATGGCCGGTGAGGAGCAGCAAGAGCTTGACTGGCTGGCACTTTCGGTGTGGGAGCAATCGTCTGACGTTTGTGATTTTTCGTTTATTTTTTTCAGTGGGCGCCCAGGTGCAGCGGGTGGTAAACGTCGAAGCCCAGTTGGTCAGGGAAAGCCCGGAGCCCCGATGTCTGTGGTGCTGTAGATGCGCTGGGAATGGCCGGTGAGGAGCAGCAGGAGCTTGAGTTGCTGGCACTTTCGGTGTGGGAGTAATCGTCCGACGTTCGTGATTTTTCGGGGTTCTTTTCAGTGGGCGCCCAGGTGCAGCTGGTGGTAAACGTCGAAGCCCTGTTGTTCAGGGAAAGCGGAGAACCCCGATGTCTGTGGTGCTGTAGATGCACTGCCAAAGTCCGGTGAGTAGCAGCAAGAGCTTGAGTTGCTGGCACTTTCGGTGTGGGAGGAATCGTCCGACGTTCGTGATTTTTCGGGGTTTTATTTCAGTGGGCGCCCAGGTGCAGCGGGTGGTAAACGTCGAAGCCCTGTTGGTCAGGGAAAGCGTAGAGCTCCGATGTCTGTGGTGCTGTAGATGCGCTCGGAATGGCCGGTGAGGAGCAGCAAGAGCTTGACTGGCTGGCACTTTGGGTGTGGGAGCAATCGTCCGACGTTTGTGATTATTCGGGGTTTTTTTTCAGTGGGAGCCCAGGTGCAGCTGGTGGTAACAGTCAAAGCCCTGTTGGTCAGGGAAAGCCCGGAGCCCCGATGTCTGTGGCGCTGTAGATGCGCTGCCCATGGCCGCTGAGGAGCAGCAAGAGCTTGTGTTGCTGGCACTTTTGGTGTGGGAGCAATTGTCCGACGTTCGTGATTTTTCGGGGTTCTTTTCAGTGGGCGCCCAGGTTCAGCTGGTGGTAAACGTCGAAGCCCTGATCGTCAGGGAAAGTCCAGAGCCCTGATGTCTGTGGTGCTGTAGATGCGCTGGGAATGGGCGGTGAGGAGCAGCAAGAGCTTGACAGGCTGGCATTTAAGGTGTGGCAGGAATCGTCCAACGTTTGTGATTTTTCGGGGTTTTTTTTCAGTGGGCGCCCAGGTGCAGCTGGTGGTAAACATCGAAGCCCTGTTGGTCAGGGAAAGGCCGGAGCCCCGATGTCTGTGGTGCTGTAGATGCACTGCCAAAGTCCGGTGAGAAGCAGCATGAGCTTGAGTTGCTGGCACTTTCGGTGTGGGAGTAATCGTCCGACGTTCGTGATTTTTCGGGGTTTTTTTTCAGTGGGAGCGCAGGTGCACCTGGTGGTAAACGTCGAAGCCCTGTTGGTCAGGGAAAGCCCGGAGCCGCGATGTCTGTGGTGCTGTAGATGCACTGCCAAAGTCCGGTGAGAAGCAGCATGAGCTTGAGTTGCTGGCACTTTCGGTGTGGGAGCAATCGTCTGATGTTCGTGATATTTCGTTATTTTTTTCAGTGGGCGCCCAGGTTCAGCTGGTGGTAAATGTCGAAGGCCTGTTGGTCAGGGAAAGCCCGGAGCCCCGATGTCTGTGGTGCTGTACATGCGCTGCCAATGGCCGGTGAGCAGCAGCAAGAGCTTGACTGGCTGGCACTTTCGGTGTGGGAGCAATCGTCCGTCGTTTTTAATTTTTCAGGGTTTTTTTTCAGTGGGCGCCCAGGTTCAGCTGGTGGTAAATGTCGAAGGCCTGTTGGTCAGGGAAAGCCCGGAGCCCCGATGTCTGTCGTGCTGTAGATGCGCGGCCAATTGCCGGTGAGGAGCAGCAAGAGCTTGACAGGCTGGCACTTTCGGTGTGGGAGCAATCGTCCGACGTTCGTGATTTTTCGGGGTTTTTTTTCAGTGGGCGCCCAGGTGCAGCGGGTGGTAAACGTCGAAGGCCTGTTGGTCAGGGAAAGCTCGGAGCCCCGATGTCTGTGGTGCTGTAGATGCGCTGCCAATGGCCGGTGAGGAGCAGCAAGAGCTTGACTGGCTGGCACTTTTGGTGTGGGAGCAATCGTCCGATGTTTGTGATTATTCGGGGTTTTTTTTTAGTGGGAGCCCAGGTGCAGCTGGTGGTAAACGTCGAAGCCCTGTTGGTCAGGGAAAGCTCGGAGCCCCGATGTCTGTGGTGCTGTAGATGCGCTGCCAATGGCCGGTGAGGAGCAGCAAGAGCTTGACTGGCTGGCACTTTCGGTGTGGGAGCAATTGTCCGACGTTTGTTATTTTTCGGGGTTTTATTTCAGTGGGCGCCCAGGTGCAGCTGGTGGTAAATGTCGAAGCCCTGTTGGTCAGGGAAAGCCCGGAGCCCCGATGTCTGTGGTGCTGTAGATGCGCTGGGAATGGGAGGTGAGTAGCAGCAAGAGCTTGACTGGCTGGCACTTTCGGTGTGGGAGCAATCTTAGGACGTTTGTGATTTTTGGGGATTTTTATTCACTGGGCGCCCAGGTTCAGCTGGTGGTAAACGTTGAAGCCCTGTTGGTCAGGGAAAGCCCGGAGCCCCGATGTCTGTGCTGCTGTAGATGTGCTGCCTATGGCCGGTGAGGAGCAGCAAGAGCTTGACTGGCTGGCACTTTCGGTGTGGGAGCAATCGTCCGATGTTCGTGATTTTTCGGGGTTTTATTTCAGTGGGCGCCCAGGTGCAGCTGGTGGTAAACGTCTAAGCCCTGTTGGTCAGGGAAAGCCCGGAGCCCCGATGTCTGTTGTGCTGTAGATGCGCTGGGAATGGCCCGTGAGGAGCAGCAAGAGCTTGTGTTGCTGGTACTTTCGGTGTGGGAGCAATCGTCCGACGTTTTTGATTTTTCAGGGTTTTTTTTCAGTGGGTGCCCAGGTGCAGCTGGTGGTAAACGTCGAAGCCCTGTTGGTCAGGGAAGGCCCGGAGCCCCGATGTCTGTGGTGCTGTAGATGCGCTGGGAATGGCTGGTGAGGAGCAGCAAGAGCTTGACAGGCTGGCACTTTCGGTGTGGGAGCAATCGTCCGACGTTTTTGATGTTTCAGGGTTTTTTTTCAGTGTGCGCCCAGCTGCAGCTGGTGGTAAACGTCGAAGCCCTGTTGGTCAGCGAAAGCCCGGAGCCCCGATGTCTGTGGTGCTGTAGATGCGCTGGGAATGGCTGGTGAGGAGCAGCAAGAGCTTGACAGGCTGGCACTTTCGGTGTGGGAGCAATCGTCCGACGTTTTTGATGTTTCAGGGTTTTTTTTCAGTGTGCGCCCAGCTGCAGCTGGTGGTAAACGTCGAAGCCCTGTTGGTCAGGGAAAGCCCGGAGCCCCGATGTCTGTAGTGCTGCAGATGCGCTGGGAATGGCCGGTGAGTAGCAGCAAGAGCTTGAGTTGCTGGCACTTTCGGTGTGGGAGTAATCGTCCGATGTTCGTGATTTTTCGGGGTTCTTTTCAGTGGGAGCCCAGGTGCAGCGGGTGGTAAACGTCGAATCCCTGTTAGTCAGGGAAAGCCCGGAGCCCTGATATCTGTGGTGCTGTAGATGCACTGCCAATGCCCGGTGAGGAGCAGGAAGAGCTTGACTGGCTGGCACTTTCGGTGTGGGAGCAATCGTCCGACGTTTGTGATTTTTCGGGGTTCTTTTCAGTGGGAGCCCAGGTGCAGCGGGTGGTAAACGTCGAAGACCTGTTGGTCAGGGAAAGCCCGGAGCCCCGATGTCTGTGGTGCTGTAGATGCGCCTCCAATGGCCGGTGAGGAGCAGCAAGAGCTTGACTGGCTGGCACTTTCGCTGTGGGAGCAATCGTCCGACTTTTGTTATTTTTCGTTTATTTTTTTCAGTGGGCGCCCAGGTGCACCTGGTGGTAAATGTCGAAGCCCTGTTGGTCAGGGAAAGCCCAGAGCCGCGATGTCTGTGGTGCTGTAGATGCGCTGGGAATGGCCGGTGAGGAGCAGCAAGAGCTTGAGTTGCTGGCACTTTCGGTGTGGGAGCAATTGTCCGACGTTCGTGATTTTTCGGGGTTTTATTTCAGTGGGCGCCCAGGTGCAGCTGGTGGTAAACGTCGAAGCCCTGTTGGTCAGGGAAAGCCCGGAGCCCCGGTATCTGTGGTGCTGTAGATGCGCTGGGAATGGCTGGTGAGAAGCACCAAGAGCTTGACTGGCTGGCACTTTTGGTGTCGGAGCAATCGTCCGACGTTTCTGATTTTTCGGGGTTCTTTTCAGTGGGCGCCCAGGTGCAGCTGGTGGTAAACGTCGAAGCCCTGTTGGTCAGGGAAAGCCCGGAGCCCCGATGTCTGTGATGCTGTAGATGCGCTGGGAATGGCCGGTGAGGAGCAGCAAGAGCTTGACAGGCTTGCACATTCGGTGTGGGAGCAATCGTCCGACGTTTGTGATTTTTCGGGGTATTTTTTCAGTGGGCGACCAGGTACACCTGGTGGTAAACGTCGAAGCCCTTTTGGTCAGGGAAAGCCCAGAGCCCCGATGTCTGTGGTGCTGTAGATGCGCTGCCAATGGCCGGTGAGGAGCAGCAAGAGCTTGACTGGCTGGCACTTTTGGTGTGGGAGCAATCGTCCGACGTTTGTGATTATTCGGGGTTTTTTTTCAGTGGGAGCCCAGGTGCAGCTGGTGGTAACAGTCAAAGCCCTGTTGGTCAGGGAAAGTCCAGAGCCCTGATGTCTGTGGTGCTGTAGATGCGCTGGGAATGGGCGGTGAGGAGCAGCAAGAGCTTGACAGGCTGGCATTTAAGGTGTGGCAGGAATCGTCCAACATTTGTGATTTTTCGGGGTTTTTTTTCAGTGGGCGCCCATGTGCAGCTGGTGGTAAACGTCGAACCCCTGTTTGTCAGCGAAAGCCCGGAGCCCCGATGTCTGTGGTGCTGTAGATGCGCTGCCAATGGGCGGTGAGGAGCAGCAAGAGCTTGTGTTGCTGGCACTTTTGGTGTGGGAGCAATCGTCGGACGTTTGTGATTTTTGGGGATTTTTATTCACTGGGCGCCCAGGTTCAGCTGGTGGTAAACGTCGAAGCCCTGTTCGTCAGGGAAAGCCCGGAGCCCCGATGTCTGTGGTGCTGTAGATGCGCTGGGAATGGGAGGTGAGGAGCAGCATGAGCTTGACTGGCTGGCACTTTCTGTGTGGGTGCAATCGTCCGACGTTCGTGATTTTTCGGGGTTTTATTTCAGTGGGCGCCCAGGTGCAGCTGGTGGTAAATGTTGAAGCCCTGTTGGTCAGGGAATGCCCGGAGCCCCGATGTCTGTGGTGCTGTAGATGCGCTGGGAATGGCTGGTGAGGAGCAGCAAGAGCTTGACTGTCTGGCACGTTGGGTGTGGGAGCAATCGTCGGACGTTTGTGATTTTTGGGGATTTTTATTCACTGGGCGCCCAGGTTCAGCTGGTGGTAAACGTCGAAGCCCTCTTGGTCAGGGAAAGCTCGGAGCCCCGATATCTGTGGTGCTGTAGATGCGCTGCCAATGGCCGGGGAGGAGCAGCAAGAGCTTGACTGGCTGGCACTTTTGGTGTGGGAGCAATCGTCCAATGTTCGTGATTTTTCGGGGGTTCTTTTCAGTGGGAGCCCAGGTGCAGCGGGTGGTAAACGTCGAAGCCCTGTTCGTCAGGGAAAGTCCAGAGCCCTGATGTCTGTGGTGCTGTAGATGCGCTGGGAATGGCCGGTGAGGAGCAGCAAGAGCTTGACTGGCTGGCACTTTCGGTGTGGGAGCAATTGTCCGACGTTCGTGATTTTTCGGGGTTTTATTTCAGTTGGCGCCCAGGTGCAGCTGGTGGTAAACTTCGAAGCCCTGTTGGTCAGGGAAAGCCCGGAGCCCCGATGTCTGTGGTGCTGTAGATGCGCTGGGAATGGCTGGTGAGAAGCAGCATGAGCTTGACTGGCTGGCATTTAAGGTGTGGCAGGAATACTCTGATGTTCGTGATATTTCGTTTATTTTTTTTAGTGGGCGCCCATGTGCAGCGGGTGGTAAACGTCGAAGCCCTGTTGGTCAGGGAAAGCCCGGAGCCCCGATGTCTGTGGTGCTGTAGATGGGCTGCCAAATTCCGGTGAGGAGCAGCAAGAGCTTGACTGGCTGGCACTTTTGGTGTGGGAGCAATCGTCCGACGTTCGTGATTTTTCGGGGTTTTTTTTTCAGTGGGCACCCAGGTGCAGCTGGTGGTAAATGTCGAAGCCCGGTTCGTCAGGGAAAGCCCGGAGCCCCGATGTCTGTGGCGCTGTAGATGCGCTGGGAATGGCTGGTTGGAAGCAGCAAGAGCTTGACTGGCTGGCACTTTGGGTGTGGGATCAATCGTCCGACGTTTTTGATTTTTCAGGGTTTTTTTTTCAGTGGGCAACCAGGTGCAGCTGGTGGTAAACGTCGAAGCCCTGTTGGTCAGGGAAAGCCCGGAGCCGCCATGTCTGTGGCGCTGTAGATGCGCTGGGAATGGCTGGTGAGGAGCAGCAAGAGCTTGACTGGCTGGCACTTTTGCTGTGGGAGGAATCGTCCGACGTTCGTGATTTTTCTTTTATTTTTTTCAGCGGGCGCCCAATTTCAGCTGGTGGTAAACGTCGAAGCCCTGTTGGTCAGGGAAAGCGCAGAACCCCGATGTCTGTGCTGCTGTAGATGCACTGCCAAAGTCCGGTGAGTAGCAGCAAGAGTTTAAGTTGCTGGCACTTTTGGTGTGGGAGCAATCGTCCGATGTTCGTGATTTTTCGGGGTTTTATTTCAGTGGGCGCCCAGGTGCAGCTGGTGGTAAATGTCGAAGCCCTGTTTGTCAGGGAAAGCCCAGAGCCCCGATGTCTGTGGTGCTGTAGATGCGCTGGGAATGGGAGGTGAGGAGCAGCAAGAGCTTGAGTTGCTGGCACTTTTGGTGTGGGAGCAATCGTCCGACGTTCGTGATTTTTCGGGGTTTTATTTCAGTGGGAGCCCAGGTGCAGCTGGTGGTAAACGTCGAAGCCCTGTTGGTCAGGGAAAGCCCGGAGCCGTGATGTCTGTGGTGCTGTACATGCGCTGCCAATGGGAGGTGAGGAGCAGCAAGAGCTTGACTGGCTGGCACTTTCGGTGTGGGAGCAATCGTCCGACGTTTGTGTTTTTTTCGGGTTTTTTTTTTAATGGGCACCCATGTTCAGCTGGTGGTAAACGTCGAAGTGCTGTTAGTCAGGGAAAGTCCGGAGCCCAAATGTCTGTGGTGCTGTAGATGCGCTGGGAATGGGCGGTGATTAGCAGCAAGAGCCTGACTGGCTGGCACTTTCGGTGTGGGAGAAATCGTCCGATCTTCGTGATTTTTCAAGGTTTTTTTTCAGTGGGTGCCCAGGTGCAGCTGCTGGTAAACGTCTAAGCCCTGTTGGTCATGGAAAGCCCGGAGCCCCGATGTCTGTGGTGCTGTAGATGCGCTGGGTATGGGCAGTGAGCAGCAGCAAGAGCTTGTGTTGCTGGCACTTTCAATGTGGGAGCAATCGTCCGATGTTCCTGATTTTTAGGGGTTTTTTTCAGTGGGCGCCCAGGTGCAGCTGGTGGTAAACGTCGAAGCCCTGTTGGTCAGGGAAAGCCCGGAGCCGTGATGTCTGTGGTGCTGTACATGCGCTGCCAATGGGAGGTGAGGAGCAGCAAGAGCTTGACTGTCTGGTACGTTTGGTGTGGGAGCAATCGTCCGACGTTTTTGATTTTTCAGGGTTTTTTTTCAGTGGGCAACCAGGTGCAGCTGGTGGTAAATGTCAAAGGCCTGTTGGTCAGGGAAAGCCCGGAGCCGCGATGTCTGTGGTGCTCTAGATGCGCTGGGAATGGGCGGTCAGGAGCAGGAAGAGCTTGTGTTGCTGGCACTTTCGGTGTGGGAGCAATCGTCCGATGTTCATGATTTTTTGTTTATTTTTTTCAGTGGGTGCCGAGGTGCAGCGGGTGGTATAACGTCAAAGCCCTGTTGGTCAGGGAAAGCCCGGAGCCCCGATGTCTGTGGTGCTGTAGATGCGCCGCCAATGGCCGGTGAGGAGCACAAAGAGCTTGACTGGCTGGCACTTTCGGTGTGGGAGCAATCGTCTGATGTTTGTGATTTTGGGGGTTTTTTTTTTCAGTGGGTGCCCAGGTGCAACTGGTGGTAAACGTCGAAGCCCTGTTGGTCAGGGAAAGCCCGGATCCCCGATGTCTGTGGTGCTGTAGATGCGCTGGGAATGGCCGGTGAGGGGTAGCAAGAGCTTGAGTTGCTGGCACTTTTGGTGTGGGAGCAATCGTCCGACGTTCGTGATTTTTCGGGGTTTTATTTCAGTGGGAGCCCAGGTGCAGCTGGTGGTAAACGTCGAAGCCCTGTTCGTCAGGGAAAGCCCGGAGCCCCGATGTCTGTGGTGCTGTAGATGCGCTGGGAATGGCCGGTGAGGGGTAGCAAGAGCTTGAGTGGCTGGCACTTTTGGTGTGAGAGCAATCGTCCGACGTTCATGATATTTGGGGATTTTTTTTCCAGTGGGCGCCTAGGTTCAGCTGGTAATAAACTTCTAAGCCCTGTTGGTCAGGGAACGCCCGGAGCCCCGATGTCTGTGGTGCTGTAGATGCGCTGGGAATGGAAGGTGAGGAGCACCTACAGCTTGACTGGCTGGCAATTTCGGTGTGGGAGCAATCGTCCGACGTTCGTGATTTTTCGGGGTTCTTTTCAGTGGGCGCCCAGGTTCAGCTGGTGGTAAACGTCGAAGCCCTGTTGGTCAGGGAAAGCCCGGAGCCCCGATGTCTGTGGTGCTGTAGATGCGCTGCCAATGGCTGGGGAGGAGCAGCAAGAGCTTGACTGGCTGGCACTTTCGGTGTGGGAGCAATTGTCCGACGTTTTTGATTTTTTGGGTTTTTTTTTCAGTGGGCGCCCATGTGCAGCTGGTGGTAAATGTCGAAGCCCTGTTGGTCAGGGAAAGCCCGGAGCCGCGATGTCTGTGGTGCTGTAGATGCGCTGGTAATGCCCGGTGAGGAGCAGCTAGAGGTTGACTGTCTGGCACTTTCGGTGTGGGAGCAATTGTCCGACGTTCGTCATTTTTCGGGGTTTTATTTCAGTGGGCGCCCAGGTGCAGCTGGTGGTAAACGTCGAAGCCCTGTTGGTCAGGGAAAGCCCGGAGCCCCGATGTCTGTGGTGCTGTAGATGCGCTGGGAACGGCTGGTGAGAAGCAGCATGAGCTTGACTGGCTGGCATTTAAGGTGTGGCAGGAATCGTCTGATGTTCGTGATATTTCGTTTATTTTTTTTAGTGGGCGCCCATGTGCAGCTGGTGGTAAACGTCGAAGCCCTGTTGGTCAGGGAAAGCCCGGAGCCCCGATGTCTGTGGTGCTGTAGATGCGCTGGGAATGGCCGGTGAGGAGCAGCAAGAGCTTGACTGGCTGGCACTTTCGTTGTGGGAGCAATCGTCCGACGTTCGTGATTTTTCGGGGTTTTATTTCAGTGGGCGCCCAGCTGCAGCTGGTGGTAAACGTCGAAGCCCTGTTGGTCAGGGAAAGCCCGGAGCCCCGATGTCTGTGGCGCTGTAGATGCGCTGGGAATGGCTGGTTAGAAGCAGCATGAGCTTGACTGGCTGGCACTTTTGGTGTGGGAGCAATCGTCCGACGTTCGTGATTTTTCGGGGTTATTTTCAGTGGTAGCCCAGGTTCAGCGAGTGGTAAACGTCGAAGCCCTGTTGGTCAGGGAAAGCCCGGAGCCCCGATGTCTGTGGTGTTGTAGATGCACTGCCACTGTCCGGTGAGGAGCAGCAAGAGCTTGACTGGCTGGCACTTTGGGTGTGGGAGCAGTCGTCCGACGTTCGTGATTTTTCGGGGTTTTATTTCAGTGGGCGCCCAGGTGCAGCTGGTGGTAAATGTCGAAGGCCTGTTGGTCAGGGAAAGCCCGGAGCCCCGATGTCTGTGGTGCTGTAGATGCGCTGCCAATGGCCGGTGAGGAGCAGCAAGAGCTTGACTGGCTGGCACTTTTGGTGTGGGAGCAATCGTCCGACGTTCGTGATTTTTCGTTTATTTTTTTCAGTGGGCGCCCAGGTGCAGCTGATGGTAAATGTCGAAGCCCTCTTGGTCAGGGAAAGCGCAGAACCCCGATGTCTGTGGTGCTGTAGATGCACTGCCAAAGTCCGGTGAGTAGCAGCAAGAGCTTGAGTTGCTGGCACTTTCTGTGTGGGAGGAATCGTCCGACGTTTGTGATTTTTCGGGGTTTTATTTCAGTGGGCGCCCAGGTTCAGCTGGTGGTAAACATCGAAGCCCTGTTTGTCAGGGAAAGCCCAGAGCCCCGATGTCTGTGGTGCTGTAGATGCGCTGCCAGTGGCCGGTGAGGAGCAGCAAGAGCTTGAGTTGCTGGAACTTTCGGTGTGGGAGCAATTGTCCGATGTTCGTGATTTTTCAGGGTTCTTTTCAGTGGGAGCCCAGGTTCAGCGAGTGGTAAACGTCGAAGCCCTGTTGGTCAGGGAAAGCCCGGAGCCCCGATGTCTGTGGTGCTGTAGATGCGCTGCCAAAGTCCGGTGAGGAGCAGCAAGAGCTTGAGTTGCTGGCACTTTCGGTGTGGGAGCAATCGTCCGATGTTCGTGATTTTTCGGGGTTCTTTTCAGTTGGCGCCCAGACTCAGCTGGTGGTAAACGTCGAAGCCCTGTTGGTCCGGGAAAGCCCAGAGCCCCGATGTCTGTGCTGCTGTAGATGCGCTGCCAATGGCCGGTGAGGAACAGCAAGAGCTTGACAGGCTGGCACTTTCGGTGTGGGATCAATCGTCCGACGTTTTTGATTTTTCAGGGTTTTTTTTTCAGTGGGCAACCAGGTGCAGCTGGTGGTAAACGTCGAAGCCCTGTTGGTCAGGGAAAGCCCGGAGCCCCGATGTCTGTGGTGCTGTAGATGCGCTGGGAATGGCTGGTGAGGAGCAGCAAGAGCTTGACAGGCTGGCACTTTTGGTGTGGGAGCAATCGTCCGACGTTCGTGATTTTTCTTTTATTTTTTTCAGCGGGCGCCCAGGTGCAGCTGGTGGTAAACGTCGAAGCCCTGTTTGTCAGGGAAAGCCCAGAGCCCCGATGTCTGTGGTGCTGTAGATGCGCTGGGAATGGGAGGTGAGGAGCAGCAAGAGCTTGAGTTGCTGGCACTTTTGGTGTGGGAGCAATCGTCCGACGTTCGTGATTTTTCGGGGTTTTATTTCAGTGGGTGCCCAGGTGCAGCTGGTGGTAAACGTCGAAGCCCTGTTTGTCAGGGAAAGCCCAGAGCCCCGATGTCTGTGGTGCTGTAGATGCGCTGCCAATGGCCGGGGAGGAGCAGCAAAAGCTTGACTGTCTGGCACTTTTGGTGTGGGAGCAATCGTCCGACGTTCGTCATTTTTCAGGGTTTTTTTTCAGTGGGCGCCCAGGTGCAGCTGGTGGTAAACGTCGAAGCCCTGTTGGTCAGGGAAAGCCCAGAGCCCCGATGTCTGTGGTGCTGTAGATGCGCTGGGAATGGCCGGTGAGGAGCAGCTAGAGCTTGACTGTCTGGCACTTCTGGTGTGGGAGCAATCGTCGGACGTTCGTGATTTTTCGGGGTTCTTTTCAGTGGGAGCCCAGGTGCAGCTGGTGGTAAATGTCGAAGCCCTGATGGTCAGGGAAAGCCCGGAGCCCCGATGTCTATGGTGCTGTAGATGCACTGCCACTGTCCGGTGAGGAGCAGCAAGAGCTTGACTGGCTGGCACTTTTGGTGTGGGAGCAATCGTCCGACGTTCGTCATTTTTCAGGGTTTTTTTTTAGGGGGCGCCCAGGTTCAGCTAGTGGTAAACGTCAAAGCCCTGTTGGTCAGGGAAAGCGCAGAACCCCGATGTCTGTGGTGCTGTAGATGCACTGCCAAAGTCCGGTGAGTAGCAGCAAGAGCTTGAGTTGCTGGCACTTTCGGTGTGGGAGCAATCGTCCGACGTTCGTGATTTTTCGGGGTTTTATTTCAGTGGGCGCCCAGGTGCAGCTGGTGGTAAACGTCGAAGCCCTGTTGGTCAGGGAAAGCGTAGAGCCCCGATGTCTGTGGTGCTGTAGATGCGCTGGGAATGGCCGCTGAGGAGCAGCAAGAGCTTGTGTTGCTGGCACTTTTGGTGTGGGAGCAATTGTCCGACGTTCATGATTTTTCGGGGTTTTATTTCAGTGGGCGCCCAGGTGCAGCGGGTGGTAAACGTCGAAGCCCTGTTGGTCAGGGAAAGCGTAGAGCCCCGATGTCTGTGGTGCTGTAGATGCGCTGGGAATGGCCGCTGAGGAGCAGCAAGAGCTTGAGTTGCTGGCACTTTCGGTGTGGGAGCAATTATCCGACGTTCGTGATTTTTCGGGGTTCTTTTCAGTGGGCGCCCAGGTTCAGCTGGTGGTAAACGTTGAAGCCCTGTTGGTCAGGGAAAGTCCAGAGCCCTGATGTCTGTGGTGCTGTAGATGCGCTGGGAATGGGCGGTGAGGAGCAGCAAGAGCTTGACTGGCTGGCATTTAAGGTGTGGGAGCAATCGTCCGACGTTCGTGATTTTTCGGGGTTTTATTTCAGTGGGCGCCCAGGTTCAGCTGGTGGTAAACGTCGAAGCCCTGTTGGTCAGGGAAAGCTCGGAGCCCCGATACCTGTAGTGCTGTAGATGCGCTGCCAATGGGCGGTGAGTAGCAGCAAGAGCTTGGCTGGCTGGCACTTTCGGTGTGGGAGCAATCGTCCGACGTTCGTGATTTTTCAGGGTTTTTTTTCAGTGGGTAACCAGGTGCAGCTGGTGGTAAACGTCGAAGCCCTGTTCGTCAGGGAAAGTCCAGAGCCCTGATGTCTGTGGTGCTGTAGATGCGCTGGGAATGGCCGGTAAGTAGCAGCAAGAGCTTGACAGGCTGGCATTTAAGGTGTGGCAGGAATCGTCTGACATTTGTGATTTTTGGGGTTTTTTTTTCAGGGGGCACCCAGGTGCAGCTGGTGGTAAATGTCGAAGGCCTGTTGTTCAGGGAAAGCGCAGAACCCCGATGTCTGTGGTGCTGTAGATGCACTGGGAATGGCCGGTGAGTAGCAGCAAGAGCTTGAGTTGCTGGCACTTTCGGTGTGGGAGGAATCGTCCGACGTTCGTGATTTTTCGGGGTTTTATTTCAGTGGGCGCCCAGGTGCAGCTGGTGGTAAACGTTGAAGCCCTGTCGGTCAGGGAAAGCTCGGAGCCCCGATATCTGTGGTGCTGTAGATGCGCTGCCAATGGCCGGTGAGGAGCAGCAAGAGCTTGACTGGCTGGCACTTTTGGTGTGGGAGCAATCGTCGGACGTTCGTGATTTTTCGGGGTTTTATTTCAGTGGGCGCCCAGGTGCAGCTGGTGGTAAACGTCGAAGCCCTGTTGGTCAGGGAAAGCCCGGAGCCCCGATGTCTGTGGTGCTGTAGATGCGCTGGGAATGGCCGGTGTTCAGCAGCTAGAGCTTGACTGTCTGGCACTTTTGGTGTGGGAGCAATCGTCCGACGTTCGTGATTTTTCGGGGTTCTTTTCAGTGGGAGCCCAGGTTCAGCGAGTGGTAAGCGTCGAAGCCCTGTTGGTCAGGGAAAGCCCGGAGCCCCGATGTCTGTGGTGCTGTAGATGCACTGCCACTCTCCGGTGAGGAGCAGCAAGAGCTTGACTGGCTGGCACTTTTGGTGTGGGAGCAATCGTCCGACGTTCGTGATTTTTCGGGGTTTTACTTTCAGTGGGCGCACAGGTGCAGCTGGTGGTAAATGTCGAAGCCGTGTTGGTCAGGGAAAGCCCGGAGCCCCGATGTCTGTGGTGCTGTAGATGCGCTGGGAATGGGCGGTGAGGAGCAGCAGGAGCTTGAGTTGCTGGCACTTTCAGTGTGGGAGCAATCGTCGGACGTTTGTGATTTTTGGGGATTTTTATTCACTGGGCGCCCAGGTTCAGTAGGTGGTAAACATCGAAGGCCTGTTGGTCAGGGAAAGCCCAGAGCCCCGATGTCTGTGGTGCTGTAGATGCGCTGGGAATGGCCGGTGAGGAGCAGCAAGAGCTTGACAGGCTGGCATTTAAGGTGTGGCAGGAATCGTCCGACGTTCGTGATTTTTGGGGTTTTTTTTTCAGTGGGCGCCCAGGTGCAGCTGGTGGTAAATGTCGAAGCCCTGTTGGTCAGGGAAAGCCCGGAGCCCCGATGTCTGTGGTGCTGTAGATGCACTGCCAAAGTCCGGTGAGGAGCAGCAAGAGCTTGACAGGCTGGCACTTTCGGTGTGGGAGCAATCGTCCGACGTTCGTGATTTTTCGGGGTTCTTTTCAGTGGGAGCCCAGGTGCAGCGAGTGGTAAACGTCGAAGCCCTGTTGGTCAGGGAAAGCCCGGAGCCCCGATGTCTGTGGTGCTGTAGATGCGCTGGGAATGGGCGGTGAGGAGCAGCAAGAGCTTGACAGGCTGGCACTTTCGGTGTGGGAGCAATCGTCCGACGTTTTTGATTTTTCAGGGTTTTTTTTCAGTGGGAGCCCAGGTGCAGCTGGTGGTAAATGTCGAAGCCCTGTTCGTCAGGGAAAGTCCAGAGCCCTGATGTCTGTGGTGCTGTAGATGCGCTGGGAATGGCCGGTGAGTAGCAGCAAGAGCTTGACAGGCTGGCATTTAAGGTGTGGCAGGAATCGTCCGACATTTGTGTTTTTTGGGTTTTTTTTTTCAGGGGGCACCCAGGTGCAGCTGGTGGTAAATGTCGAAGCCCGGTTCGTCAGGGAAAGCCCGGAGCCCCGATGTCTGTGGTACTGTAGATGCGCTGGGAATGGGCGGTGAGGAGCAGCAAGAGCTTGTGTTGCTGGCACTTTCGGTGTGGGAGCAATCGTCCGACGTTCGTGATTTTTCGTTTATTTTTTTCAGTGGGCGCCCAGGTTCAACTGGTGGTAAACGTCGAAGGCCTGTTCGTCAGGGAAAGCGCAGAGCCCCGATGTCTGTGGTGCTGTAGATGCGCTGCCAATAGCCGGTGAGGAGCAGCAAGAGGCTCACATGCTGGCACTTTCGTTGTGGGTGCAATCGTCCGACGTTCGTGATTTTTGCGGTTTTTTTTTCAGTGGGCGCCCAGGTGCAGCTGGTGGTAAACGTCGAAGCCCTGTTCGTCAGGGAAATTCCAGAGCCCTGATGTCTGTGGTGCTGTAGATGCGCTGCCACTCTCCGGTGAGGAGCAGCAAGAGCTTGAGTTGCTGGCACTTTCGTTGTGGGAGCAATCGTCCGACGTTTGTGATTTTTCGGGGTTTTATTTCAGTGGGCGCCCAGGTGCAGCTGATGGTAAATGTCGAAGCCCTGATGGTCAGGGAAAGCCCGGAGCCGCGATGTCTGTGGTGCTGTAGATGCGCTGCCAATGGCCGGTGAGGAGCAGCAAGAGCTTGACTGGCTGGCACTTTCAATGTGGGAACAATCGTCCGACGTTCGTGATTTTTCGGGTTTTTTTTCCAGTGGGCGCCCAGGTTCAGCTGGTGGTAAACGTCGAAGCCCTGTTCGTCAGGGAAAGCCCGGAGCCCCGATGTCTGTGGTGCTGTAGATGCGCTGGTAATGGGCGGTGAGGAGCAGCAAGAGCTTGACTGGCTGGCACTTTCGTTGTGGGAGCAATCGTCCGACGTTCGTGATTTTTCGGGCTTTTATTTCAGTGGGAGCCGAGGTGCAGCTGGTGGTAAATGTCGAAGCCCTGATGGTCAGGGAAAGCCCGGAGCCCCGATGTCTGTGGTGCTGTAGATGCACTGCCAAAGTCCGGTGAGCAGCAGCAAGAGCTTGACTGGCTGACACTTTGGGTGTGGGCGCAATCGTCGGACGTTCGTGATTTTTCGGGGTTTTATTTCAGTGGGCGCCGAGGTTCAGCTGGTGGTAAACTTCTAAGACCTGTTGGTCAGGGAAAGCCCGGAGCCCCGATGTCTGTGGTGATGTAGATGCGCTGGGAATGGCCGGTGTTCAGCAGCAAGAGCTTGACTGGCTGGCACTTTTGGTGTGGGAGCAATCGTCCGACGTTCGTGATTTTTCGGGGTTCTTTTCAGTGGGAGCCCAGGTTCAGCGAGTGGTAAACGTCGAAGGCCTGTTGGTCAGGGAAAGCCTGGAGCCCCAATGTCTGTGGTGCTGTAGATGCACTGCCACTGTCCGGTGAGGAGCAGCAAGAGCTTGACTGGCTGGCACTTTCGTTGTGGGAGCAATCGTCCAACGTTCGTGATTTTTCGGGGTTTTACTTTCAGTGGGCGCACAGGTGCAGCTGGTGGTAAATGTCGAAGCCATGTTCGTCAGGGAAAGCCCACAGCCCCGATGTCTGTGGTGCTGTAGATGCGTTGGGAATGGCCGGTGAGGAGCAGCAAGAGCATGACAGGCTGGCATTTAAGGTGTGGCAGGAATCGTCCGACGTTCGTGATTTTTGGGGTTTTTTTTTCAGGGGGCACCCAGGTGCAGCTGGTGGTAAATGTCGAAGCCCTGTTGGTCAGGGAAAGCCCGGAGCCCCGATGTCTGTGGTGCTGTAGATGCGCTGGGAATGGCTGGTGAGGAGCAGCATAGCTTGACAGGCTGGCACTTTCGGTGTGGGAGCAATCGTCCGACGTTCGTGATTTTTCGGGGTTCTTTTCAGTGGGAGCCCAGCTGCAGCGAGTGGTAAACGTCGAAGCCCTGTTGGTCAGGGAAAGCCCGGAGCCCCGATGTCTGTGGTGCTGTAGATGCGCTGGGAATGGCCGGTGAGGAGCAGCAAGAGCTTGACAGGCTGGCACTTTTGGTGTGGGAGCAATCGTCCGATGTTCGTGATTTTTCGTTTATTTTTTTCAGTGGGCGCCCAGGTTCAACTGGTGGTAAACGTCGAAGCCCTGTTGGTCAGGGAAAGCTCAGAGCCCCGATGTCTGTGGTGCTGTAGATGCGCTGGGAATGGCCGTTGAGGAGCAGCAAGAGCTTGTGTTGCTGGCACTTTCGGTGTGGGAGCAATCGTCCGATGTTCGTGATTTTTCGGGGTTTTACTTTCAGTGGGCGCCCAGGTTCAGCTGGTGGTAAACGTCGAAGCCCTGTTGGTCACGGAAAGCCCGGAGCCCCGATATCTGTGATGCTGTAGATGCGCTGGGAATGGCCGGTGAGGAGCAGCAAGAGCTTGACTGTCTGGCACTTTTGGTGTGGGAGCAATCGTCCGATGTTCGTGATTTTTAGTTTATTTTTTTCAGTGGGCGCCCAGGTTCAGCTGGTGGTAAACGTCGAAGCCCTGTTGGTCAGGGAAAGCGCAGAACCCCAATGTATGTGGTGCTGTAGATGCACTGCCAAAGTCTGGTGAGTAGCAGCAAGAGCTTGAGTTGCTGGCACTTTCGGTGTGGGAGCAATCGTCCGACGTTCGTGATTTTTCGGAGTTTTATTTCAGTGGGCGCCCAGGTGCAGCTGGTGGTAAATGTCGAAGCCCTGTTGGTCAGGGAAAGCCCGGAGCCCCGATGTCTGTGGTGCTGTAGATGCGCTGCCAATGGTCGGTGAGGAGCAGCAAGAGGCTGACATGCTGGCACTTTCGGTGTGGGAGCAATCGTCCGACGTTCGTGATTTTTGGGGTTTTTTTCAGTGGGCGCCCAGGTGCAGCTGGTGGTAAACGTTGAAGCCCTGTTCGTCAGGGAAAGCCCAGAGCCCCGATGTCTGTGGTGCTGTAGATGCACTGGGAGTGGCCGGGGAGGAGCAGCAAGAGCTTGACTGGCTGGCACTTTCGTTGTGGGAGCAATCGTCCGACGTTCGTGATTTTTCGTTTATTTTTTTCAGTGGGCGCCCAGGTGCAGCTGGTGGTAAACGTCGAAGCCCTGTTGGTCAGGGAAAGCCCGGAGCCCCGATGTCTGTGGTGCTGTAGATGCGCTGCCAAAGTCCGGTGAGGAGCAGCAAGAGCTTGAGTTGCTGGCACTTTCGGTGTGGGAGCAATCGTCTGACGTTCGTGATTTTTCGGGTTTTTTTTCCAGTGGGCGCCCAGGTGCAGCGGGTGGTAAACGTCGAAGCCCTGTTTGTCAGGGAAAGCCCGGAGCCCCGATGTCTGTGGTGCTGTAGATGCGCTGGGAATGGCCGGTGAGGAACAGCAGGAGCTTGTGTTGCTGGCACTTTCGGTGTGGGTGCAATCGTCCGACGTTCGTGATTTTTCGGGGTTCTTTTCAGTGGGAGCCCAGGTGCAGCGAGTGGTAAACGTCGAAGCCCTGTTGGTCAGGGAAAGCCTGGAGCCCCGATGTCTGTGGTGCTGTAGATGCGCTGGGAATGGCCGGTGAGGAGCAGCAAGAGCTTGACTGGCTGGCACTTTTGGTGTGGGAGCAATTGTCCGATGTTCGTGATTTTTCTTTTATTTTTTTCAGTGGGCGCCCAGGTTCAGCTGGTGGTAAACGTCGAAGCCCTGTTGGTCAGGGAACGCGCAGAACCCCGATGTCTGTGGTGCTGTAGATGCACTGCCAAAGTCCGGTGAGGAGCAGCAAGAGCTTGACTGGCTGGCACTTTCGGTGTGGGAGGAATCGTCCGACGTTCGTGATTTTTCAGGGTTTTATTTCAGTGGGCGCCCAGGTGCAGCTGGTGGTAAACATCGAAGCCCTGTTGGTCAGGGAAAGCCCGGAGCCCCGATGTCTGTGGTGCTGTAGATGCGCTGGGAATGGCCGGTGAGGAGCAGCAAGAGCTTGTGTTGCTGGCACTTTCGGTGTGGGTGCAATCGTCCGACGTTCGTGATATTTCGGGGTTCTTTTCAGTGGGAGCCTAGGTGCAGCGAGTGGTAAACGTCGAAGCCCTGTTGGTCAGGGAAAGCCCGGAGCTCCGATGTCTGTAGTGCTGTACATGAGCTGCCAGTGGCCGGTGAGGAACTGCAAGAGCTTGACTGGCTGGCACTTTGGGTGTGGGATCAATTGTCCGACGTTTTCGATTTTTCAGGGTTTTTTTTCAGTGGCCAACTAGGTGCAGCTGGTGGTAAATGTCGAAGGCCTGTTGGTCAGGGAAAGCCCAGAGCCGCGATGTCTGTGGTGCTGTAGATGCGCTGCCAATGGCCGGTGAGGAGCAGCAAGAGCTTGACTGGCTGGCACTTTCAGTGTGGGAGCAATAGTCCGACGTTTGTGATTTTTCGCGGTTTTTTTCAGTGGGCACCCAGGTGCAGCTGGTGGTAAACGTCGAAGCCCTGTTGTTCAGGGAAAGCGCAGAACCCCGATGTCTGTGGTGCTGTAGATGCACTGCCAAAGTCCGGTGTGTAGCAGCAAGAGCTTGAGTTGCTGGCACTTTCGGTGTGGGAGGCATCGTCCGACGTTCGTGATTTTTCGGGGTTTTATTTCAGTTGGCGCCCAGTTGCAGCTGGTGGTAAACGTCGAAGCCCTGTTGGTCAGGGAAAGCCCGGAGCCCCGATGTCTGTGGTGCTGTAGATGCGCTGGGAATGGCCGGTGAGAAGCAGCAAGAACTTGTGTTGCTGGCACTTTCGGTGTGTGAGCAATCGACCGATGTTCGTGATTTTTTGGGGGTTCTTTTCAGTGGGCGCCCAGGTGCAGCTGGTGGTAAACGTCGAAGCCCTGTTCGTCAAGGAAAGTCCAGAGCCCCGATGTCAGTGGTGCTGTAGATGCGCTGGCAATGGCTGGTGAGGAGTAGCTACAGCTTGACAGGCTGGCACTTTCGGTGTTGGAGCAATCGTCCGACGTTCGTGATTTTTCGGGGTTTTTTTTCAGTGGGCGCCCAGGTGCAGCTGGTGGTAAACGTCGAAGCCCTGTTGGTCAGGGAAAGCCCGGAGCCCCGATGTCTGTGGTGCTGTAGATGCGCTGCCAATGGCCGGTGAGGAGCAGCAAGAGGCTGACATGCTGGCACTTTCGGTGTGGGAGGAATCGTCCGACGTTCGTGAGTTTTCGGGGTTTTTTTCAGTGGGCGCCCAGGTGCAGCTGGTGGTAAACGTCGAAGCCCTGTTGGTCAGGGAAAGCCCGGAGCCCCGATGTCTGTGGTGCTGTAGATGCGCTGGGAATGGGCGGTGAGGAGCAGCAAGAGCTTGAGTTCCTGGCACTTTCGTTGTGGGATCAATCGTCTGATCTTCGTGATTTTTCGTTTATTTTTTTCAGTGGGCGCCCAGGTTCAGCTGGTGGTAAACGTCGAAGCCCTGTTGGTCAGGGAAAGCCCGGAGCCCCGATGTCTGTGGTGCTGTAGATGTGCTGGGAACGGCCGGTGAGGAGCAGCAAGAGCTTGTGTTGCTGGCACTTTCGGTGTGGGAGCAATCGTCCGATGTTCGTGATTTTTCGGGGGTTTTATTTCAGTGGGCGCCCAGGTTCAGCTGGTGGTAAACGTCGAAGCCCTGTTGGTCAGGGAAAGCCCGGAGCCCCGATGTCTGTGGTGCTGTAGATGCGCTGGGAATGGGAGGTGAGTAGCAGCAAGAGCTTGAGTTGCTGGCACTTTCGGTGTGGGAGCAATCGTGCGATGTTCGTGATTTTTCGTTTATTTTTTTCAGTGGGCGCCCAGGTGCAGCTGGTGGTAAACGTTGAAGCCCTGTTGGTCAGGGAAAGCCCGGAGCCCCGATGTCTGTGGTGCTGTAGATGCGCCTCCAATGGCGGGTGAGGAGCAGCAAGAGCTTGACAGGCTGGCATTTAAGGTGTGACAGGAATCGTCCGACATTTGTGATTTTTGGGGTTTTTTTTTCAGGGGGCACCCAGGTGCAGCTGGTGGTAAATGTCGAAGCCCGGTTGGTCAGGGAAAGCCCGGAGCCCCGATGTCTGTGGTGCTGTAGATGCGCTGCCCATGGCCGGTGAGGAGCAGCAAGAGCTTGACTGGCTGGCACTTTCGGTGTGGGAGCAATCGTGCGATGTTCGTGATTTTTCGTTTACTTTTTTCAGTGGGCGCCCAGGTGCAGCTGGTGGTAAACGTTGAAGCCCTGTTGTTCAGGGAAAGCGCAGAACCCCGATGTCTGTGGTGCTGTAGATTCACTGCCAAAGTCTGGTGAGTAGCAGTAAGAGCTTGAGTTGCTGGCACTTTTGGTGTGGGAGCAATCGTCCGACGTTTGTGATTTTTCGGGGTTTTTTTCAGCGGGCGCCCAGGTGCAGCTGGTGGTAAACGTTGAAGCCCTGTTGTTCAGGGAAAGCGCAGGACCCCGATGTCTGTGGTGCTGTAGATGCACTGCCAAAGTCCGGTGAGTAGCAGCAAGAGCTTGAGTTGCTGGCACTTTCGGTGTGGGAGCAATCGTCCGACGTTTGTGATTTTTCGGGGTTTTTTTCAGCGGGCTCCGAGGTGCAGCTGGTGGTAAACGTCGAAGCCCTGTTGGTCAGGGAAAGCCCGGAGCCCCGATGTCTGTGGTGCTGTAGATGCGCTGCCAATGGCCGGTGAGGAGCAGCAAGAGCTTGACTGGCTGGCACTTCAGGTGTGGGAGCAATCGTCCGACGTTTGTGATTTTTCGTTTATTTATTTCAGTGGGCGCCCAGGTGCAGCTGGTGGTAAATGTCGAAGCCCTGTTCGTCAGGGAAAGCCCGGAGCCGGGATGTCTGTGGTGCTGTAGATTCACTGCCCATGGCCGGTGAGGAGCAGCAAGAGCTTGACTGGCTGGCACTTTTGGTGTGGGAGCAATCGTCCGACGTTTTTGATTTTTCAGGGTTTTTTTTCAGTGGGTAACCAGGTGCAGCTGGTGGTAAATGTCGAAGCCCTGTTGGTCAGGGAAAGCCCGGAGCCGTGATGTCTGTGGTGCTGTAGATGCGGTGCCAATGGCCGGTGAGGAGCAGCAAGAGCTTGACTGGCTGGCACTTTCGGTGTGGGAGCAATCGTCCGACGTTTGTGATATTTGGGGATTTTTTTTCCAGTGGGCGCCCAAGTTCAGCTGGTAGTAAACTTCTAAGCCCTGTTGGTCAGGGAAAGCCCAGAGCCCCGATGTCTGTGGTGCTGTAGATGCGCTGCCAATGGGCGGTGAGGAGCAGCAAGAGCTTGTGTTGCTGGCACTTTTGGTGTGGGAGCAATCGTCGGACGTTTGTGATTTTTGGGGATTTTTATTCACTGGGCGCCCAGGTTCAGCTGGTGGTAAACGTCTAAGCCCTGTTGGTCAGGGAAAGCCCGGAGCCCCGATGTCTGTGGTGCTGTAGATGCGCTGGGAATGGGCGGTGAGGGGCAGCCAGAGCTTGACAGGCTGGCATTTAAGGTGTGGCAGGAATCGTCCGACATTTGTGATTTTTGGGTTTTCTTTTTCAGTGGGCGCCCAGGTGCAGCTGGTGGTAAACGTCGAAGCCCTGTTGGTCAGGGAATGCCAGGAGGCCAAATGTCTGTGGTGCTGTAGATGCGCTGCCAAAGTCCGGTGAGGAGCAGCAAGAGCTTGACTGGCTGGCACTTTCGGTGTGGGAGCAATCGTCCGACGTTTGTGATTTTTCGTTTATTTTTTTCAGTGGGCGCCCAGGTTCAGCTGGTGGTAAACGTCGAAGCCCTGTTGGTCACGGAAAGCCCGGAGCCCCGATATCTGTGATGCTGTAGATGCGCTGGGAATGGCCGGTGAGGAGCAGCAAGAGCTTGACTGTCTGGCACTTTCGGTGTGGGAGCAATCGTCCGATGTTCGTGATTTTTAGTTTATTTTTTTCAGTGGGCGCCCAGGTTCAGCTGGTGGTAAACGTCGAAGCCCTGTTGGTCAGGGAAAGCGCAGAACCCCAATGTATGTGGTGCTGTAGATGCACTGCCAAAATCTGGTGAGTAGCAGCAAGAGCTTGAGTTGCTGGCACTTTCGTTGTGGGAGCAATCGTCCGACGTTCGTGATTTTTCGGAGTTTTATTTCAGTGGGCGCCCAGGTGCAGCTGGTGGTAAATGTCGAAGCCCTGTTGGTCAGGGAAAGCCCGGAGCCCCGATGTCTGTGGTGCTGTAGATGCGCTGCCAATGGTCGGTGAGGAGCAGCAAGAGGCTGACATGCTGGCACTTTCGGTGTGGGAGCAATCGTCCGACGTTCGTGATTTTTGGGGTTTTTTTCAGTGGGCGCCCAGGTGCAGCTGGTGGTAAACGTTGAAGCCCTGTTCGTCAGGGAAAGCCCAGAGCCCCGATGTCTGTGGTGCTGTAGATGCACTGGGAGTGGCCGGGGAGGAGCAGCAAGAGCTTGACTGGCTGGCACTTTCGTTGTGGGAGCAATCGTCCGACGTTCGTGATTTTTCGTTTATTTTTTTCAGTGGGCGCCCAGGTGCAGCTGGTGGTAAACGTCGAAGCCCTGTTGGTCAGGGAAAGCCCGGAGCCCCGATGTCTGTGGTGCTGTAGATGCGCTGCCAAAGTCCGGTGAGGAGCAGCAAGAGCTTGAGTTGCTGGCACTTTCGGTGTGGGAGCAATCGTCTAACGTTCGTGATTTTTCGGGTTTTTTTTCCAGTGGGCGCCCAGGTGCAGCTGGTGGTAAACGTCGAAGCCCTGTTTGTCAGGGAAAGCCCGGAGCCCCGATGTCTGTGGTGCTGTAGATGCGCTGGGAATGGCCGGTGAGGAACAGCAGGAGCTTGTGTTGCTGGCACTTTCGGTGTGGGTGCAATCGTCCGACGTTCGTGATTTTTCGGGGTTCTTTTCAGTGGGAGCCCAGGTGCAGCGAGTGGTAAACGTCGAAGCCCTGTTGGTCAGGGAAAGCCTGGAGCCCCGATGTCTGTGGTGCTGTAGATGCGCTGGGAATGGCCGGTGAGGAGCAGCAAGAGCTTGACTGGCTGGCACTTTTGGTGTGGGAGCAATTGTCCGATGTTCGTGATTTTTCTTTTATTTTTTTCAGTGGGCGCCCAGGTTCAGCTGGTGGTAAACGTCGAAGCCCTGTTGGTCAGGGAACGCGCAGAACCCCGATGTCTGTGGTGCTGTAGATGCACTGCCAAAGTCCGGTGAGGAGCAGCAAGAGCTTGACTGGCTGGCACTTTCGGTGTGGGAGGAATCGTCCGACGTTCGTGATTTTTCAGGGTTTTATTTCAGTGGGCGCCCAGGTGCAGCTGGTGGTAAACATCGAAGCCCTGTTGGTCAGGGAAAGCCCGGAGCCCCGATGTCTGTGGTGCTGTAGATGCGCTGGGAATGGCCGGTGAGGAGCAGCAAGAGCTTGTGTTGCTGGCACTTTCGGTGTGGGTGCAATCGTCCGACGTTCGTGATATTTCGGGGTTCTTTTCAGTGGGAGCCTAGGTGCAGCGAGTGGTAAACGTCGAAGCCCTGTTGGTCAGGGAAAGCCCGGAGCTCCGATGTCTGTAGTGCTGTACATGAGCTGCCAGTGGCCGGTGAGGAACTGCAAGAGCTTGACTGGCTGGCACTTTGGGTGTGGGATCAATTGTCCGACGTTTTCGATTTTTCAGGGTTTTTTTTCAGTGGCCAACTAGGTGCAGCTGGTGGTAAATGTCGAAGGCCTGTTGGTCAGGGAAAGCCCAGAGCCGCGATGTCTGTGGTGCTGTAGATGCGCTGCCAATGGCCGGTGAGGAGCAGCAAGAGCTTGACTGGCTGGCACTTTCAGTGTGGGACCAATAGTCCGACGTTTGTGATTTTTCGCGGTTTTTTTCAGTGGGCACCCGGGTGCAGCTGGTGGTAAACGTCGAAGCCCTGTTGTTCAGGGAAAGCGCAGAACCCCGATGTCTGTGGTGCTGTAGATGCACTGCCAAAGTCCGGTGTGTAGCAGCAAGAGCTTGAGTTGCTGGCACTTTCGGTGTGGGAGGCATCGTCCGACGTTCGTGATTTTTCGGGGTTTTATTTCAGTTGGCGCCCAGTTGCAGCTGGTGGTAAACGTCGAAGCCCTGTTGGTCAGGGAAAGCCCGGAGCCCCGATGTCTGTGGTGCTGTAGATGCGCTGGGAATGGCCGGTGAGAAGCAGCAAGAACTTGTGTTGCTGGCACTTTCGGTGTGTGAGCAATCGACCGATGTTCGTGATTTTTTGGGGGTTCTTTTCAGTGGGCGCCCAGGTGCAGCTGGTGGTAAACGTCGAAGCCCTGTTCGTCAAGGAAAGTCCAGAGCCCCGATGTCAGTGGTGCTGTAGATGCGCTGGCAATGGCTGGTGAGGAGTAGCTACAGCTTGACAGGCTGGCACTTTCGGTGTTGGAGCAATCGTCCGACGTTCGTGATTTTTCGGGGTTTTTTTTCAGTGGGCGCCCAGGTTCAGCTGGTGGTAAACGTCGAAGCCCTGTTGGTCAGGGAAAGCCCGGAGCCCCGATGTCTGTGGTGCTGTAGATGCGCTGCCAATGGCCGGTGAGGAGCAGCAAGAGGCTGACATGCTGGCACTTTCGGTGTGGGAGGAATCGTCCGACGTTCGTGAGTTTTCGGGGTTTTTTTCAGTGGGCGCCCAGGTGCAGCTGGTGGTAAACGTCGAAGCCCTGTTGGTCAGGGAAAGCCCGGAGCCCCGATGTCTGTGGTGCTGTAGATGCGCTGCCAATGGGCGGTGAGTAGCAGCAAGAGCTTGAGTTCCTGGCACTTTCGTTGTGGGAGCAATCGTCCGACGTTCGTGATTTTTCGGGGTTTTATTTCAGTGTGCGCCCAGGTGCAGCTGGTGGTAAATGTCGAAGCCCTGTTGGTCAGGGAAAGCCCGGAGCCCCGATGTCTGTGGTGCTGTAGATGCGCTGGGAATGGGCGGTGAGGAGCAGCAAGAGCTTGACTGGCTGGCACTTTCGTTGTGGGATCAATCGTCTGATCTTCGTGATTTTTCGTTTATTTTTTTCAGTGGGCGCCCAGGTTCAGCTGGTGGTAAACGTCGAAGCCCTGTTGGTCAGGGAAAGCCCGGAGCCGCGATGTCTGTGGTGCTGTAGATGTGCTGGGAACGGCCGGTGAGGAGCAGCAAGAGCTTGTGTTGCTGGCACTTTCGGTGTGGGAGCAATCGTCCGATGTTCGTGATTTTTCGGGGGTTCTTTTCAGTGGGAGCCCAGGTGCAGCTGGTGGTAAATGTCGAAGCCTGGTTCGTCATGGAAAGCCCGGAGCTCCGATGTCTGTGGTGCTGTAGATGCGCTGCCAATGGCCGGTGAGGAGCAGCAAGAGCTTGACTGGCTGGCACTTTCGGTGTGGGAGCAATCGTCCGACGTTTGTGATTTTTCGGTGTTCTTTTCAGTGGGAGCCCAGGTGCAGCGGGTGGTAAACGTCGAAGCCCTGTTGGTCAGGGAAAGCCCGGAGCCCCGATGTCTGTGGTGCTGTAGATGCGCTGCCAATGGCCGGTGAATAGCAGCAAGAGCTTGACTGGCTGGCACTTTCAATGTGGGAACAATCGTCCGACGTTCGTGATTTTTCGGGTTTTTTTTCCAGTGCGCGCCCAGGTTCAGCTGGTGGTAAACGTCGAAGCCCTGTTCGTCAGGGAAAGCCCGGAGCCCCGATGTCTGTGGTGCTGTAGATGCGCTGGGAATGGGAGGTGAGTAGCAGCAAGAGCTTGAGTTGCTGGCACTTTCGGTGTGGGAGCAATCGTGCGATGTTCGTGATTTTTCGTTTATTTTTTTCAGTGGGCGCCCAGGTGCAGCTGGTGGTAAACGTTGAAGCCCTGTTGGTCAGGGAAAGCCCGGAGCCCCGATGTCTGTGGTGCTGTAGATGCGCCTCCAATGGCGGGTGAGGAGCAGCAAGAGCTTGACAGGCTGGCATTTAAGGTGTGACAGGAATCGTCCGACATTTGTGATTTTTGGGGTTTTTTTTTCAGGGGGCACCCAGGTGCAGCTGGTGGTAAATGTCGAAGCCCTGTTGGTCAGGGAAAGCCCGGAGCCACGATGTCTGTGGTGCTGTAGATGCGCTGCCAATGGCCGGTGAGGAGCAGCAAGAGCTTGACAGGCTGGCATTTAAGGTGTGGCAGAAATCGTCCGATATTTGTGATTTTTGGGGTTTTTTTTTTCAGGGGGCACCCAGGTGCAGCTGGTGGTAAATGTCGAAGCCCGGTTGGTCAGGGAAAGCCCGGAGCCCCGATGTCTGTGGTGCTGTAGATGCGCTGCCCATGGCCGGTGAGGAGCAGCAAGAGCTTGACTGGCTGGCACTTTCGGTGTGGGAGCAATCGTGCGATGTTCGTGATTTTTCGTTTACTTTTTTCAGTGGGCGCCCAGGTGCAGCTGGTGGTAAACGTTGAAGCCCTGTTGTTCAGGGAAAGCGCAGAACCCCGATGTCTGTGGTGCTGTAGATGCACTGCCAAAGTCCGGTGAGTAGCAGTAAGAGCTTGAGTTGCTGGCACTTTCGGTGTGGGAGCAATCGTCCGACGTTTGTGATTTTTCGGGGTTTTTTTCAGCGGGCGCCCAGGTGCAGCTGGTGGTAAACGTTGAAGCCCTGTTGTTCAGGGAAAGCGCAGGACCCCGATGTCTGTGGTGCTGTAGATGCACTGCCAAAGTCCGGTGAGTAGCAGCAAGAGCTTGAGTTGCTGGCACTTTCGGTGTGGGAGCAATCGTCCGACGTTTGTGATTTTTCGGGGTTTTTTTCAGCGGGCTCCGAGGTGCAGCTGGTGGTAAACGTCGAAGCCCTGTTGGTCAGGGAAAGCCCGGAGCCCCGATGTCTGTGGTGCTGTAGATGCGCTGCCAATGGCCGGTGAGGAGCAGCAAGAGCTTGACTGGCTGGCACTTCAGGTGTGGGAGCAATCGTCCGACGTTTGTGATTTTTCGTTTATTTATTTCAGTGGGCGCCCAGGTGCAGCTGGTGGTAAATGTCGAAGCCCTGTTGGTCAGGGAAAGCCCGGAGCCGGGATGTCTGTGGTGCTGTAGATTCACTGCCCATGGCCGGTGAGGAGCAGCAAGAGCTTGACTGGCTGGCACTTTTGGTGTGGGAGCAATCGTCCGACGTTTTTGATTTTTCAGGGTTTTTTTTCAGTGGGTAACCAGGTGCAGCTGGTGGTAAATGTCGAAGCCCTGTTGGTCAGGGAAAGCCCGGAGCCGTGATGTCTGTGGTGCTGTAGATGCGGTGCCAATGGCCGGTGAGGAGCAGCAAGAGCTTGACTGGCTGGCACTTTCGGTGTGGGAGCAATCGTCCGACGTTTGTGATATTTGGGGATTTTTTTTCCAGTGGGCGCCCAAGTTCAGCTGGTAGTAAACTTCTAAGCCCTGTTGGTCAGGGAAAGCCCAGAGCCCCGATGTCTGTGGTGCTGTAGATGCGCTGCCAATGGGCGGTGAGGAGCAGCAAGAGCTTGTGTTGCTGGCACTTTTGGTGTGGGAGCAATCGTCGGACGTTTGTGATTTTTGGGGATTTTTATTCACTGGGCGCCCAGGTTCAGCTGGTGGTAAACGTCTAAGCCCTGTTGGTCAGGGAAAGCCCGGAGCCCCGATGTCTGTGGTGCTGTAGATGCGCTGGGAATGGGCGGTGAGGGGCAGCCAGAGCTTGACAGGCTGGCATTTAAGGTGTGGCAGGAATCGTCCGACATTTGTGATTTTTGGGTTTTCTTTTTCAGTGGGCGCCCAGGTTCAGCTGGTGGTAAACGTCGAAGCCCTGTTGGTCAGGGAATGCCAGGAGGCCAAATGTCTGTGGTGCTGTAGATGCGCTGCCAAAGTCCGGTGAGGAGCAGCAAGAGCTTGACTGGCTGGCACTTTCGGTGTGGGAGCAATCGTCCGACGTTTGTGATTTTTCGTTTATTTTTTTCAGTGGGCGCCCAGGTTCAGCTGGTGGTAAATGTCGAAGCCCTGTTGGTCAGGGAAAGCGCAGAACCCCGACGTCTGTGGTGCTGTAGATGCACTGCCAAAGTCCGGTGAGTAGCAGCAGGAGCTTGAGTTGCTGGCACTTTCGGTGTGGGAGCAATCGTCCGACGTTCGTGATTTTTTGGGGTTTTACTTTCAGTGGGCGCCCAGGTTCAGCTGGTGGTAAACGTCGAAGCCTTGTTGGTCAGGGAAAGCCCGGAGCCCCGATGTCTGTGGTACTGTAGATGCGCTGCCAATGACCGGTGAGGAGCAGCAAGAGCTTGACTGGCTGGCACTTTCGGTGTGGGAGCAATCGTCCGATGTTCTTGATTCTTCGTTTATTTTTTTCAGGGGGCACCCAGGTGCAGCTGGTGGTAAACGTCGAAGCCTGGTTCGTCAGGGAAAGCCCGGAGCCCCGATGTCTGTGGTGCTGTAGATGCGCTGCCAATGGCCGGTTTGGAGCAGTAAGAGCTTGACTGACTGGCACTTTTGGTGTTGGAGCAATCGTCCGACGTTCGTGATTTTTCGGGGTTCTTTTCAGTGGGAGCCCAGGTGCAGCTGGTGGTAAATGTCGAAGCCCTGTTTGTCAGGGAAAGCCCGGAGCCCCGATGTCTGTGGTGCTGTAGATGCGCTGGGAATGGGAGTTGAGGAGCAGCAAGAGCTTGAGTTGCTGGCACTTTTGGTGTGGGAGCATTCGTCCGACGTTTTTGATTTTTCGCGGTTTTTTTCAGTGGGCGCCCAGGTGCAGCTGGTGGTAAACGTCGAAGGCCTGTTGGTCAGGGAAAGCCCAGAGCCCCGATGTCTGTGGTGCTGTAGATGCGCTGGGAATGGCCGGTGAGGAGCAGCAAGAGCTTGAGTTGCTGGCACTTTTGGTGTGGGAGCATTCGTCCGACGTTTTTGATTTTTCAGGGTTTTTTTTCAGTGGGTAACCAGGTGCAGCTGGTGGTAAATGTCGAAGCCCTGTTGGTCAGGGAAAGCCCGGAGCCGCGATGTCTGTGGTGCTGTAGATGCGCTGGGAATGGCTGGTGAGGAGCAGCAAGAGCTTGACTGGCTGGCACTTTCGGTGTGGGAGCAATCGTCCGACGTTCGTGATTTTTTAGGGTCTTACTTTCAGTGGGCGCCCAGGTTCAGCTGGTGGTAAACGTCGAAGCCCTGTTGGTCACGGAAAGCCCGCAGCCCCGATATCTGTGATGCTGTAGATGAGCTGCCAATGGCCGGTGAGGAGCAGCAAGAGCTTGACTGTCTGGCACTTTCGGTGTGGGAGCAATCGTCCGACGTTCGTGATTTTTCGGGGTTTTTTTTCAGTGGGCGCCCAGGTTCAGCTGGTGGTAAACGTCGAAGCCCTGTTGTTCAGGGAAAGCGCAGAACCCCAATGTCTGTGGTGCTGTAGATGCACTGCCAAAGTCTGGTGAGGAGCAGCAAGAGCTTGACTGTCTGGCACTTTCGGTGTGGGAGCAATCGTCCGACGTTCGTGATTTTTCGGGGTTTTTTTTCAGTGGGCGCCCAGGTTCAGCTGGTGGTAAACGTCGAAGCCCTGTTGTTCAGGGAAAGCGCAGAACCCCAATGTCTGTGGTGCTGTAGATGCACTGCCAAAGTCTGGTGAGGAGCAGCAAGAGCTTGACTGGCTGGCACTTTCGGTGTGGGAGCAATCGTCCGACGTTTGTGATTTTTCATTTATTTTTTTCAGGGGCGCCCAGGTGCAGCGGGTGGTAAACGTCGAAGCCGTGTTCGTCAGGGAAAGCCCAGAGCCCTGATGTCTGTGGTGCTGTAGATGCGCTGGGAATGGGCGGTGAGGCGCAGCAAGAGCTTGACAGGCTGGCATTTAAGGTGTGGCAGGAATCGTCCGACATTTGTGATTTTTCGGGGTTTTTTTTCAGTGGGCGCCCAGGTGCAGCTGGTGGTAAATGTCGAAGCCCTGTTCGTCAGGGAAAGCCCAGAGCCCCGATGTCTGTGGTGCTGTAGATGCGCTGGGAATGGCCGGTGAGGAGCAGCAAGAGCTTGACTGGCTGGCACTTTCGGTGTGGTAGCAATCGTCCGACGTTTTTGATTTTTCAGGGTTTTTTTTCAGTGCGTAACCAGGTGCAGCTGGTGGTAAACGTCGAAGCCCTGTTGGTCAGGGAAATCCCGGAGCCCCGATGTCTGTGGTGCTGTAGATGCACTGCCAAAGTCCGGTGAGGAGCAGCAAGAGCTTGACTGGCTGGCACTTTCGATGTGGGAGCAATCGTCTGACGTTCGTGATTTTTGGGGTTTTTTTTTCACTGGGCGCCCAGGTGCAGCTGGTGGTAAATGTCGAAGCCCTGTTGGTCAGGGAAAGCCCGGAGCCCCGATGTCTGTGGTGCTGTAGATGCGCTGGGAATGGCCGGTGAGGAGCAGCAAGAGCTTGACTGGCTGGCACTTTCAGTGTGGGAGCAATAGTCCGACGTTTGTGATTTTTGGGGGTTTTATTTCAGTGGGCGCCCAGGTTCAGCTGGTGGTAAACGTCGAAGCCCAGTTGGTCAGGGAAAGCCCGGAGCCCCGATGTCTGTGGTGCTGTAGATGTGCTGGGAATGGGAGGTGAGTAGCAGCAAGAGCTTGAGTTGCTGGCACTTTCACTGTGGGAGCAATCGTCCGACGTTCGTGATTTTTCAGGGTTTTATTTCAGTGGGCGCCCAGGTGCAGCTGGTGGTAAACGTTGAAGCCCTGTTGTTCAGGGAAAGCTCGGAGCCCTGATGTCTGTGGTGCTGTAGATGCACTGCCAAAGTCTGGTGAGTAGCAGCAAGAGCTTGAGTTGCTGGCACTTTCGTTGTGGGAGCAATCGTCTGACGTTCGTGATTTTTCGGAGTTTTATTTCAGTGGGCGCCCAGGTGCAGCTGGTGGTAAACGTTGAAGCCCTGTTGTTCAGGGAAAGCTCGGAGCCCTGATGTCTGTGGTGCTGTAGATGCACTGCCAAAGTCCGGTGAGTAGCAGCAAGAGCTTGAGTTGCTGGCACTTTCGTTGTGGGAGCAATCGTCCGACGTTCGTGATTTTTCGGGGTTTTATTTCAGTGGGCGCCCAGTTGCAGCTGGTGGTAAACGTCGAAGCCCTGTTGGTCAGGGAAAGCCCGGAGCCCCGATGTCTGTGGTGCTGTAGATGCGCTGCCAAAGTCTGGTGAGTAGCAGCAAGAGCTTGAGTTGCTGGCACTTTCGTTGTGGGAGCAATCGTCTGACGTTCGTGATTTTTCGGAGATTTATTTCAGTGGGCGCCCAGGTGCAGCTGGTGGTAAACGTTGAAGCCCTGTTGGTCAGGGAAAGCTCGGAGCCCCGATGTCTGTGGTGCTGTAGATGCCCTGCCAATGGGCGGTGAGTAGCAGCAAGAGCTTGAGTTGCTGGCAGTTTCGGTGTGGGAGCAATCGTCCGATATTCATGATTTTTCGTTTATTTTTTTCAGTGGGCGCCCAGGTGCAGCTGGTGGTAAACGTCGAAGCCCTGTTCGTCAGGGAAAGCCCGGAGCCGCGATGTCTGTGGTGCTGTAGATGCACTGCCAAAGTCCGGTGAGTAGCAGCAAGAGCTTGAGTTGCTGGCACTTTCGTTGTGGGAGCAATCGTCCGACGTTCGTGATTTTTCGGGGTTCTTTTCAGTGGGAGCCCAGGTGCAGCTGGTGGTAAACGTCGAAGGCCTGTTGGTCAGGGAAAGCCCAGAGCCCCGATGTCTGTGGTGCTGTAGATGCGCTGGGAATGGCCGGTGAGGAGCAGCAAGAGCTTGAGTTGCTGGCACTTTCGGTGTGGGAGGAATCGTCCGACGTTCGTGATTTTTCGGGGTTTTATTTCACTGGGCTCCCAGGTTCAGCTGGTGGTAAACGTCGAAGCCCTGTTTGTCAGGGAAAGCCCAGAGCCCCGATGTCTGTGGTGCTGTAGATGCGCTGCCAATGGCCGGTGAGGAGCAGCAAGAGCTTGACTGGCTGGCACTTTTGGTGTGGGAGCAATCGTCCGACGTTCGTGATTTTTCGGGGTTCTTTTCAGTGGGAGCCGAGGTGCAGCTGGTGGTAAATGTCGAAGCCCTGATGGTCAGGGAAAGCCCGGAGCCCCGATGTCTGTGGTGCTGTAGATGCGCTGGGAATGGCCGGTGTTCAGCAGCTAGAGCTTGACTGGCTGGCACTTTCGGTGTGGGAGCAATCGTCCGACGTTCATGATTTTTCAGGGTTTTACTTTCAGTGGGCGCACAGGTGCAGCTGGTGGTAAACGTCGAAGCCCTGTTGGTCAGGGAAAGCCCACAGCCCCGATGTCTGTGGTGCTGTAGATGCGCTGGGAATGGGCGGTGAGGAGCAGCAAGAGCTTGAGTTGCTGGCACTTTCAGTGTAGGAGCAATCGTCGGACGTTTGTGATTTTTGTGGATTTTTATTCACTGGGCGCCCAGGTTCAGCTGGTGGTAAACGTCGAAGCCCTGTTGGTCAGCGAAAGCCCGGAGCCCCGATGTCTGTGGTGCTGTAGATGCGCTGCCAATAGCCGGTGAGGAGCAGCAAGAGCTTGAGTTGCCCACACTTTCAGTGTGGGAGCAATCGTCCGACGTTTTTGATTTTTCAGGGTTTTTTTTCAGTGGGTAACCAGGTGCAGCTGGTGGTAAATGTCGAAGCCCTGTTGGTCAGGGAAAGCCCGGAGCCCCGATGTCTGTGGTGCTGTAGACGCGCTGGGAATGGCCGGTGAGGAGCAGCAAGAGCTTCATTGGCTGGCACTTTTGCTGTGGGAGCAATCGTCCGACGTTCGTGATTTTTCTTTAATTTTTTTCAGTGGGCGCCCAGGTTCAGCGGGTGGTAAACGTCGAAGCCCTGTTGGTCAGGGAAAGCCCGGAGCCGCGATGTCTGTGGTGCTGTAGATGCGCTGCCAAAGTCCGGTGAGTAGCAGCAGGACCTTGAGTTGCTGGCACTTTCGTTGTGGGAGCAACCGTCCGACGTTCGTGATTTTTCGGAGTTTTATTTCAGTGGGCGCCCAGGTGCAGCTGGTGGTAAATGTCGAAGCCCTGTTGGTCAGGGAAAGCCCGGAGCCCCGATGTCTGTGGTGCTGTAGATGCGCTGCCAATGGCCGGTGAGGAGCAGCAAGAGCTTGACTGTCTGGCACTTTCGGTGTGGGTGCAATCGTCCGACGTTCGTGATTTTTGGGGTTTTTTTCAGTGGGCGCCCAGGTGCAGCTGGTGGTAAACGTTGAAGCCCTGTTGGTCAGGGAAAGCTCGGAGCCCCGATGTCTGTGGTGCTGTAGATGCACTGGGAGTGTCCGGGGAGGAGCAGCAAGAGCTTGACTGGCTGGCACTTTCGTTGTGGGAGCAATCGTCCGACGTTTGTGATTTTTCGGGGTTTTATTTCAGTGGGCGCCCAGGTGCAGCTGGTGGTAAACGTTGAAGCCCTGTTGGTCAGGGAAAGCTCGGAGCCCCGATGTCTGTGGTGCTGTAGGTGCCCTGCCAATGGGCGGTGAGTAGCAGCAAGAGCTTGAGTTGCTGGCACTTTCGGTGTGGGAGCAATCGTCCGATGTTCATGATTTTTCGTTTATTTTTTTCAGTGGGCGCCCAGGTGCAGCTGGTGGTAAACGTCGAAGCCCTGTTCGTCAGGGAAAGCCCGGAGCCCCGATGTCTGTGGTGCTGTAGATGCGCTGGGAATGGGCGGTGAGGAGCAGCAAGAGCTTGTGTTGCTGGCACTTTCGGTGTGGGAGCAATCGTCCGACGTTTGTGATTTTTCAGGGTTTTTTTTCAGTGTGTAACCAGGTGCAGCTGGTGGTAAATGTCGAAGCCCTGTTGGTCAGGGAAAGCCCGGAGCCGCGATGTCTGTGGTGCTGTAGATGCGCTGGGAATGGCCGGTGAGGAGCAGCAAGAGCTTGATTTGCTGGCACTTTCGGTGTGGGAGCAATCGTCCGATGTTCGTGATTTTTCGTTTATTTTTTTCAGTGGGCGCCCAGGTGCAGCTGGTGGTAAACGTTGAAGCCCTGTTGTTCAGGGAAAGCCCGGAGCCCCGATGTCTGTGGTGCTGTAGATGCACTGCCAAAGTCCGGTGAGTACCAGCAAGAGCTTGAGTTGCTGGCACTTTCGGTGTGGGAGGAATCGTCCGACGTTCGTGATTTTTCGGGGTTTTACTTTCAGTGGGCGCCCAGGTGCAGCTGATGGTAAATGTCGAAGCCCTGTTGTTCAGGGAAAGCGCAGAACCCCGATGTCTGTGGTGCTGTAGATGCACTGCCAAAGTCCGGTGAGTACCAGCAAGAGCTTGAGTTGCTGGCACTTTCGGTGTGGGAGGAATCGTCCGACGTTCGTGATTTTTCGGGGTTTTACTTTCAGTGGGCGCCCAGGTGCAGCTGATGGTAAATGTCGAAGCCCTGTTGGTCAGGGAAAGCCCGGAGCCCCGATGTCTGTGGTGCTGTAGATGGGCTGGCAATGGCCGGTAAGGAGCAGCAAGAGCTTGACTGGCTGGCACTTTCGGTGTGCGAGCAATCGTCCGACGTTCGTGATTCTTCGGGGTTTTACTTTCAGTGGGCACCCAGGTGCAGCGGGTGGTAAACGTCGAAGCCCAGTTGGTCAGGGAAAGCCCGGAGCCCCGATGTCTGTGGTGCTGTAGATGCGCTGGGAATGGCCGGTGAGGAGCAGCAGGAGCTTGAGTTGCTGGCACTTTCGGTGTGGGAGCAATCGTCCAACGTTCGTGATTTTTTGGGGTTTTACTTTCAGTGGGCGCCCAGGTTCAGCTGGTGGTAAACGTCGAAGCCCTGTTGGTCAGGGAAAGCCCGGAGCCCCGATGTCTGTGGTGCTGTAGATGCGCCTCCAATGGCCGGTGAGGAGCAGCAAGAGCTTGACTGGCTGGCACTTTCAGTGTGGGATCAATCGTCCGACGTTTTTGATTTTTCAGGGTTTTTTTTCAGTGGCCAACTAGGTGCAGCTGGTGGTAAACGTCGAAGCCCTGTTGGTCAGGGAAAGCCCGGAGCCCCGATGTCTGTGGTGCTGTAGATGCGCTGGGAATGGCCGGTGAGGAGCAGCAAGAGCTTGACTGGCTGGCACTTTCAGTGTGGGATCAGTAGTCCGACGTTTGTGATTTTTCGGGGTTTTTTTCAGTGGGCGCCCAGGTGCAGCTGGTGGTAAACGTCGAAGCCCTGTTTGTCAGGGAAAGCCCGGAGCCCCGATGTCTGTGGTGCTGTAGATGCGCTGGGAATGGGCGGTGAGGAGCAGCAAGAGCTTGACTGGCTGGCACTTTGGGTGTGGGAGCAATCGTCCGATGTTCGTGATTTTTCGGGGTTTTATTTCAGTGGGCGCCCAGGTTCAGCTGGTGGTAAACTTCTAAGCCCTGTTGGTCAGGGAAAGCCCGGAGCCCCGATGTCTGTGGTGCTGTAGATGCACTGCCACTGTCCGGTGAGGAGCAGCAAGAGCTTGACAGGCTGGCATTTAAGGTGTGGCAGGAATCGTCCGACATTTGTGATTTCTGGGTTTTTTTTTTCAGGGGGCACCCAGGTGCAGCTGGTGGTAAATGTCGAAGCCCGGTTCGTCAGGGAAAGCCCAGAGTCGCGATGTCTTTGGTGCTGTAGATGCGCTGGGAATGGGCGTTGAGGAGCAGCAAGAGCTTGACTGGCTGGCACTTTCGGTGTGGGAGCAATAGTCCGACGTTCGTGATTTTTCGGGGTTTTTTTTCAGTGGGCGCCCAGGTTCAGCTGGTGGTAAACGTCGAAGCCCTGTTGGTCAGGGAAATCCCGGAGCCCCGATGTCTGTGGTGCTGTAGATGCACTGCCAAAGTCCGGTGAGGAGCAGCAAGAGCTTGAGTTGCTGGCACTTTTGGTGTGGGAGCAATCGTCCGACGTTCGTGATTTTTCGGGGTTTTATTTCAGTGGGAGCCCAGGTGCAGCTGGTGGTAAATGTCGAAGCCCTGTTGGTCAGGGAAAGCTCGGAGCCCCGATACCTGTGGTGCTGTAGATGCGCTGGGAATGGACGGTGAGGAGCAGCAAGAGCTTGACAGGCTGGCATTTAAGGTGTGGCAGGAATCGTCTGACATTTGTGATTTTTGGGGTTTTTTTTTCAGGGGGCACCCAGGTGCAGCTGGTGGTAAACGTCGAAGCCCTGTTGTTCAGGGAAAGCGCAGAACCCCGATGTCTGTGGTGCTGTAGATGCACTGCCAAAGTCCGGTGAGTAGCAGCAAGAGCTTGAGTTGCTGGCACTTTCGGTGTGGGAGGAATCGTCCGACGTTCGTGATTTTTCGGGGTTTTATTTCAGTGGGCGCCCAGGTGCAGCTGGTGGTAAACGTCGAAGCCCTGTTGGTCAGGGAAAGCCCGGAGCCCCGATGTCTGTGGTGCTGTAGATGCGCTGGGAATGGGCGGTGAGGAGCAGCAAGAGCTTGACAGGCTGGCACTTTCGGTGTGGGAGCAATCGTCCGACGTTCGTGATTTTTGCGGTTTTTTTTTCAGTGGGCGCCAAGGTGCAGCTGGTGGTAAACGTCGAAGCCCTGTTCGTCAGGGAAATTCCAGAGCCCTGATGTCTGTGGTGCTATAGATGCGCTGGGAATGTCCGGTGAGTAGCAGCAAGAGCTTGACAGGCTGGCATTTAAGGTGTGGCAGGAATCGTCCGACATTTGTGATTGTTGGAGTTTTTTTTTCAGGCGGCACCCAGGTGCAGCTGGTGGTAAACGTCGAAGCCCTGTTGGTCAGGGAAAGCCCGGAGCCCCGATGTCTGTGGTGCTGTAGATGCGCTGGGAATGGCCGGTGAGGAGCAGCAAGAGCTTGACTGGCTGGCACTTTCAATGTGGGAACAATCGTCCGACGTTCGTGATTTTTTGGGTTTTTTTTCCAGTGGGCGCCCAGGTTCAGCTGGTGGTAAACTTCGAAGCCCTGTTCGTCAGGGAATGCCCGGAGCCCCGATGTCTGTGGTGCTGTAGATGCGCTGGGAATGGCCGGTGAGGAGCAGCAAGAGATTGTGTTGCTGGCAATTTCGGTTTGGGTGCAATCGTCCGACGTTCGTGATTTTTCGGGGTTTTTTTCAGTGGGAGCCCAGGTGCAGCGAGTGGTAAACGTCGAAGCCCTGATGGTCAGGGAAAGCCCGGAGCTCCGATGTCTGTGGTGCTGTAGATGAGCTGCCAGTGGCCGGTGAGGAACTGCAAGAGCTTGACTGGCTGGCACTTTCGGTGTGGGATCAATTGTCCGACGTTTTTGATTTTTCAGGGTTTTTTTTCAGTGGCCAACTAGGTGCAGCTGGTGGTAAATGTCGAAGTCCTGTTGGTCAGGGAAAGCCCAGAGCCGCGATGTCTGTGGTGCTGTAGATGCGCTGCCAATGGCCGGTGAGGAGCAGCAAGAGCTTCAGTTGCTGGCACTTTCAGTGTGGGATCAATCGTCCGACGTTTTTAATTTTTCAGGGTTTTTTTTCAGTGGTCAACCAGGTGCAGCGGGTGGTAAATGTCGAAGCCCTGTTGGTCAGGGAAAGCCCGGAGCCCCGATGTCTGTGGTACTGTAGATGCGCTGGGAATGGCTGGTGAGAAGCACCAAGAGCTTGACTGGCTGGCACTTTCGCTGTGGGACCAATCGTCCGACGTTTGTTATTTTTCGTTTATTTTTTTCAGTGGGCGCCCAGGTTCAGCTGGTGGTAAACGTCGAAGCCCAGTTGGTCAGGGAAAGCCCGGAGCCCCGATGTCTGTGGTGCTGTAGATGCACTGCCGAAGTCCGGTGAGTAGCAGCAGGAACTTGAGTTGCTGGCACTTTCGCTGTGGGAATAATCGTCCGACGTTCGTGATTCTTCGGGGTTTTACTTTCAGTGGGCGCCCAGGTTCTGCTGGTGGTAAACTTCTAAGCCCTGATGGTCAGGGAAAGCCCGGAGCCCCGATGTCTGTGGGGCTGTAGATGCGCTGGCAATGGCCCATGAGGAGTATCAGTAGCGTGACCCGATGACAATTAAGGTGTGGGAGCAATCGTCCGACATTTGTGATTTTTGGGGATTTTTTTTAGGTGGGCGCCCAGGTGCAGCTGGTGGTAAACGTCGAAGCCCTGTTGGTCAGGGAAAGCCCGGAGCCCCGGTGTCGGTGGTGCTGTAGATGCGCTGGGAATGGCCGGTGAGGAGCAGCAAGAGCTTGACTGGCTGGCACTTTTGGTGTGGGAGCAATCGTCCGACGTTCGTGATTTTTCATTTATTTTTTTCAGTGGGCGCCCAGGTGCAGCTGGTGGTAAACGTCGAAGCCCTGTTGTTCAGGGAAAGCGGAGAACCCCGATGTCTGTGGTGCTGTAGATGCACTGCCAAAGTCCGGTGAGTAGCAGCAAGAGCTTGAGTTGCTGGCACTTTCGGTGTGGGAGCAATTGTCCGACGTTTGTGATTTTTCGGGGTTTTATTTCAGTGGGCGCCCAGGTGCAGCGGGTGGTAAACGTCGAAGCCCTGTTGGTCAGGGAAAGCGTAGAGCCCCGATGTCTGTGGTGCTGTAGATGCGCTGGGAATGGCCGGTGAGGAGCAGCAAGAGCTTGACTGGCTGGCACTTTGGGTGTGGGAGCAATCGTCCGACGTTTGTGATTTTTCGGGGTTTTATTTCAGTGGGCGCCCAGGTGCAGCTGGTGGTAAACATCGAAGCCCTGTTGGTCAGGGAAAGCCCGGAGCCCCGATGTCTGTGGTGCTGTAGATGCACTGCCAATGTCCGGTGAGTAGCAGCAGGAGCTTTAGTTGCTGGCACTTTTGGTGTGGGAGTAATCGTCCGACGTTCGTGATTTTTCGGGGTTTTTTTTCAGTGGGAGCGCAGGTGCACCTGGTGGTAAACGTCGAAGCCCTGTTGGTCAGGGAAAGCCCGGAGCCGCGATGTCTGTGGTGCTGTAGATGCACTGCCAAAGTCCGGTGAGAAGCAGCATGAGCTTGAGTTGCTGGCACTTTCGGTGTGGGAGCAATCGTCTGATGTTCGTGATATTTCGTTATTTTTTTCAGTGGGCGCCCAGGTGCAGCTGATGGTAAACGTCGAAGGCCTGTTGGTCAGGGAAAGCCCGGAGCCCCGATGTCTGTGGTGCTGTACATGCGCTGGGAATGGCCGGTGAGGAGCAGCAAGAGCTTGACTGGCTGGCACTTTCGGTGTGGGAGCAATCGTCCGACGTTTGTGATTTTTCGGGGTTTTATTTCAGTGGGCGCCCAGGTGCAGCGGGTGGTAAACGTCGAAGCCCAGTTGGTCAGGGAAAGCCCGGAGCCGCGATGTCTGTGGTGCTGTAGATGAGCTGGGAATGGCCGGTGAGTAGCAGCAAGAGCTTGACAGGCTGGCATTTAAGGTGTGGCAGGAATCGTCCGACATTTGTGATTTTTCAGGGTTTTTTTTCAGTGGGTAACCAGGTGCAGCTGGTGGTAAATGTCCAAGCCCCGTTCGTCAGGGAAAGCCCAGAGCCGCGATGTCTGTGGTGCTGTAGATGCGCTGGGAATGGGCGGTGAGGAGCAGCAAGAGCTTGAGTTGCTGGCACTTTTGGTGTGGGAGCAATCGTCCGACGTTTTTGATTTTTCAGGGTTTTTTTTCAGTGGGTAACCAGGTGCAGCTGGTGGTAAATGTCGAAGCCCTGTTGGTCAGGGAAAGCCCAGAGACCCGATGTCTGTGGTGCTGTAGATGCGCTGGGAATGGCCGGTGAGGAGCAGCAAGAGCTTGACTGGCTGGCACTTTCGGTGTGGGAGCAATCGTCCGATGTTCGTGATTTTTCGGGGTTTTTTTTCAGTGGGCGCCCAGGTTCAGCTGGTGGTAAACGTCGAAGCCCTGTTGGTCAGGGAAAGCCCGGAGCCCCGATGTCTGTGGTGCTGTAGATGCGCTGCCAATGGCCGGTGAGGAGCAGCAAGAGCTTGACTGTCTGGCACTTTTGGTGTGGGAGCAATAGTCCGATGTTTGTGATTATTCGGGGTGTTTTTTCAGTGGGAGCCCAGGTGCAGCTGGTGGTAAACGTCGAAGCCCTGTTGGTCAGGGAAAGCCCGGAGCCCCGATGTCTGTGGTGCTGTAGATGCGCTGCCAAAGTCCGGTGAGGAGCAGCAAGAGCTTGACTGGCTGGCACTTTTGGTGTGGGAGCAATCGTCCGACGTTCGTGATTTTTGGGGGTTTTATTTCAGTGGGCGCCCAGGTTCAGCTGGTTGTAAACGTCGAAGCCCAGTTGGTCAGGGAAAGCCCGGAGCCCCGATGTCTGTGGTGCTGTAGATGCGCTGGGAATGGCCGGTGAGTAGCAGCAAGAGCTTGAGTTGCTGGCACTTTCAGTGTGGGAGCAATCGTCCGACGTTCGTGATTTTTCGGGGTTTTATTTCAGTGGGCGCCCAGGTGCAGCTGGTGGTAAATGTCGAAGGCCTGTTGGTCAGGGAAATCCCGGAGCCCCGATGTCTGTGGTGCTGTAGATGCGCTGCCAGTGGCCGGTGAGGAGCAGCAAGAGCTTGAGTTGCTGGCACTTTCGGTGTGGGAGCAATCGTCCGACGTTTTTGATTTTTCAGGGTTTTTTTTCAGTGGGTAACCAGGTGCAGCTGGTGGTAAATGTCGAAGGCCTGTTGGTCAGGGAAAGCCCGGAGCCCCGATGTCTGTGGTGCTGTAGATGCGCTGGGAATGGCCGGTGAGGAGCAGCAAGAGCTTGTGTTGCTGGCACTTTCGGTGTGGGAACAATCGTCCGACGTTCGTGATTTTTCGGGGTTTTTTTTCAGTGGGCGCCCAGGTGCAGCTGGTGGTAAACGTCGAAGCCCTGTTGGTCAGGGAAAGCCCAGAGCCCCGATGTCTGTGGTGCTGTAGATGCGCTGCCAAAGTCCGGTGAGTAGGAGCAAGAGCTTGAGTTGCTGGCACTTTCGTTGTGGGAGCAATCGTCCGACGTTCGTGATTTTTCGGGGTTTTATTTCAGTGGGCGCCCAGGTGCAGCTGGTGGTAAATGTCAAAGCCCTGTTGGTCAGGGAAAGCCCGGAGCCCCGATGTCTGTGGTGCTGTAGATGCACTGCCAAAGTCCGGTGAGGAGCAGCAAGAGCTTGACTGGCTGGCACTTTCGGTGTGCGAGCAATCGTCCGACGTTCGTGATTTTTGGGGGTTTTATTTCAGTGGGAGCCCAGGTTCAGCTGGTGGTAAATGTCGAAGCCCTGTTGGTCAGGGAAAGCCCGGAGCGCCGATGTCTGTGGTGCTGTAGATGCGCTGGGAATGGCCGGTGAGGAGCAGCAAGAGCTTGACTGGCTGGCACTTTCAGTGTGGGAGCAATCGTCCGACGTTCGTGATTTTTCGGGGTTTTATTTCAGTGGGCGCCCAGGTGCAGCTGGTGGTAAACGTCGAAGCCCTGTTGGTCAGGGAAAGCCCGGAGCCCCGATGTCTGTGGTGCTGTAGATGAGCTGCCAATGGCCGGTGAGGAGCAGCAAGAGCTTGACTGTCTGGCACTTTCGGTGTGGGAGCAATCGTCCGATGTTCGTGATTTTTCTTTTATTTTTTTCAGCGGGCGCCCAGGTTCAGCTGGTGGTAAACGTCGAAGCCCTGTTGGTCAGGGAAAGCCCGGAGCCCCGATGTCTGTGGTGCTGTAGATGCGCTGGGAATGGCCGGTGAGGAGCAGAAAGAGCTTGTGTTGCTGGCACTTTCGGTGTGGGAGCAATCGTCCGACGTTCGTGATTTTTCGGGGTTCTTTTCAGTGGGAGCCCAGGTGCAGCGAGTGGTAAACGTCGAAGCCCTGTTGGTCAGGGAAAGCCCGGAGCTCTGATGTCTGTGGTGCTGTAGATGCACTGCCAAAGTCCGGTGAGGAGCAGCAAGAGCTTGACTGGCTGGCACTTTCGGTGTTGGATCAATTGTCCGACGTTTTTGATTTTTCAGGGTTTTTTTTCAGTGGCCAACTAGGTGCAGCTGGTGGTAAATGTCGAAGGCCTGTTGGTCAGGGAAAGCCCAGAGCCGCGATGTCTGTGGTGCTGTAGATGCGCTGCCAATGGCCGGTGAGGAGCAGCAAGAGCTTGACTGGCTGGCACTTCTGGTGTGGGAGCAATTGTCCGACGTTCGTGATTTTTCGGGGTTTTTTTCAGTGGGCACCCAGGTGCAGCTGGTGGTAAACGTCGAAGCCCTGTTGGTCAGGGAAAGCGCAGAACCCCGATGTCTGTGGTGCTGTAGATGCGCTGCCAATGGCCGGTGAGGAGCAGCAAGAGGTTGACTGTCTGGCACTTTTGGTGTGGGAGCAATTGTCCGACGTTCGTGATTTTTCGGGGTTTTTTTCAGTGGGCACCCAGGTGCAGCTGGTGGTAAACGTCGAAGCCCTGTTGGTCAGGGAAAGCGCAGAGCCCCGATATCTGTGGTGCTGTAGATGCGCTGGGAATGGCTGGTGAGGAGCAGCTAGAGCTTGACAGGCTGGCACTTTCGGTGTTGGAGCAATCGTCCGTCGTTTTTGATTTTTCAGGGTTTTTTTTCAGTGGGCGCCCAGGTGCCGCTGGTGGTAAACGTTGAAGCCCTGTTGGTCAGGGAAAGCTCGGAGCCCCGATGTCTGTGGTGCTGTAGATGCCCTGCCAATGGGCGGTGAGGAGCAGCAAGAGCTTGACTGGCTGGCACTTTCGGTGTGGGAGCAATCGTCCGATGTTCGTGATTTTTCGTTTATTTTTTTCAGTGGGCGCCCAGGTTCATCTGGTGGTAAACGTCGAAGCCCTGTTGGTCAGGGAAAGCGCAGAGCCCCGATGTCTGTGGTGCTGTAGATGCGCTGGGAATGGGCGGTGAGGAGCAGCAAGAGCTTGACTGGCTGGCACTTTTAATGTGGGAACAATCGTCCGACGTTCGTGATTTTTGGGGGTTTTATTTCAGTGGGCGCCCAGGTTCAGCTGGTGGTAAACGTCGAAGCCCTGTTGGTCAGGGAAAGACCGGAGCCCCGATGTCTGTGGTGCTGTAGATGCGCTGGGAATGGCCGGTGAGGAGCAGCAAGAGCTTGACTGGCTGGCACTTTCGGTGTGGGAGCAATCGTCCGATGTTCATGATTTTTCGTTTATTTTTTTCAGTGGGCGCCCAGGTGCAGCTGATGGTAAATGTCGAAGCCCTCTTGGTCAGGGAAAGCGTAGAACCCCGATGTCTGTGGTGCTGTAGATGCACTCCCAAAGTCCGGTGAGTAGCAGCAAGAGCTTGAGTTGCTGGCACTTTCGGTGTGGGAGGAATCGTCCGACGTTCGTGATTTTTGGAGGTTTTATTTCAGTGGGCGCCCAGCTGCAGCTGGTGGTAAATGTCGAAGCCCTGTTGGTCAGGGAAAGCCCGGAGCCCCGATGTCTGTGGTGCTGTAGATGCACTGCCAAAGTCCGGTGAGTAGCAGCAAGAGCTTGAGTTGCTGGCACTTTCGGTGTGGGAGGAATCGTCCGACGTTCGTGATTTTTCGGGGTTTTTTTTCCGTGGGCGCCCAGGTGCAGCGGGTGGTAAACGTCGAAGCCCTGTTGGTCAGGGAAAGCCCGCAGCCACGATGTCTGTGGTGCTGTAGATGCGCTGGGAATGGCCGGTGAGGAGCAGCAAGAGCTTGACTGGCTGGCACTTTTGGTGTGGGAGCAATAGTCCGATGTTTGTGATTATTCGGGGATTTTTTCAGTGGGAGCCCAGGTGCAGCTGGTGGTAAACGTCGAAGCCCTGTTGGTCAGGGAAAGCCCGGAGCCCCGATGTCTGTGGTGCTGTAGATGCACTGCCAAAGTCCGGTGAGGAGCAGCAAGAGCTTGACTGGCTGGCACTTTGGGTGTGGGAGCAATCGTCCGACGTTCGTGATTTTTGGGGGTTTTATTTCAGTGGGTGACCAGGTGCAGCTGGTGGTAAATGTCGAAGCCCTGTTGGTCAGGGAAAGCCCGGAGCCCCGATGTCTGTGGTGCTGTAGTTGCGCTGCCAATGGCCGGTGAGGAGCAGCAAGAGCTTGAGTTGCTGGCACTTTCGGTGTGGGAGCAATCGTCCGACGTTTGTGATTTTTCAGGGTTTTTTTTCAGTGTGTAACCAGGTGCAGCTGGTGGTAAATGTCGAAGCCCTGTTGGTCAGGGAAAGCCCGGAGCCGCGATGTCTGTGGTGCTGTAGATGCGCTGGGAATGGCCGGTGAGGAGCAGCAAGAGCTTGATTTGCTGGCACTTTCGGTGTGGGAGCAATCGTGCGATGTTCGTGATTTTTCATTTATTTTTTTCAGTGGGCGCCCAGGTGCAGCTGGTGGTAAACGTTGAAGCCCTGTTGTTCAGGGAAAGCCCGGAGCCCCGATGTCTGTGGTGCTGTAGATGCACTGCCAAAGTCCGGTGAGTACCAGCAAGAGCTTGAGTTGCTGGCGCTTTCGGTGTGGGAGGAATCGTCCGACGTTCGTGATTTTTCGGGGTTTTACTTTCAGTGGGCGCCCAGGTGCAGCTGATGGTAAATGTCGAAGCCCTGTTGTTCAGGGAAAGCGCAGAACCCCGATGTCTGTGGTGCTGTAGATGCACTGCCAAAGTCCGGTGAGTACCAGCAAGAGCTTGAGTTGCTGGCACTTTCGGTGTGGGAGGAATCGTCCGACGTTCGTGATTTTTCGGGGTTTTACTTTCAGTGGGCGCCCAGGTGCAGCTGATGGTAAATGTCGAAGCCCTGTTGGTCAGGGAAAGCCCGGAGCCCCGATGTCTGTGGTGCTGTAGATGGGCTGGCAATGGCCGGTAAGGAGCAGCAAGAGCTTGACTGGCTGGCACTTTCGGTGTGCGAGCAATCGTCCGACGTTCGTGATTCTTCGGGGTTTTACTTTCAGTGGGCACCCAGGTGCAGCGGGTGGTAAACGTCGAAGCCCAGTTGGTCAGGGAAAGCCCGGAGCCCCGATGTCTGTGGTGCTGTAGATGCGCTGGGAATGGCCGGTGAGGAGCAGCAGGAGCTTGAGTTGCTGGCACTTTCGGTGTGGGAGCAATCGTCCAACGTTCGTGATTCTTTGGGGTTTTACTTTCAGTGGGCGCTCAGGTTCAGCTGGTGGTAAACGTCGAAGCCCTGTTGGTCAGGGAAAGCCCGGAGCCCCGATGTCTGTGGTGCTGTAGATGCGCCTCCAATGGCCGGTGAGGAGCAGCAAGAGCTTGACTGGCTGGCACTTTCAGTGTGGGATCAATCGTCCGACGTTTTTGATTTTTCAGGGTTTTTTTTCAGTGGCCAACTAGGTGCAGCTGGTGGTAAACGTCGAAGCCCTGTTGGTCAGGGAAAGCCCGGAGCCCCGATGTCTGTGGTGCTGTAGATGCGCTGGGAATGGCCGGTGAGGAGCAGCAAGAGCTTGACTGGCTGGCACTTTCAGTGTGGGATCAGTAGTCCGACGTTTGTGATTTTTCGGGGTTTTTTTCAGTGGGCGCCCAGGTGCAGCTGGTGGTAAACGTCGAAGCCCTGTTTGTCAGGGAAAGCCCGGAGCCCCGATGTCTGTGGTGCTGTAGATGCGCTGGGAATGGGCGGTGAGGAGCAGCAAGAGCTTGACTGGCTGGCACTTTGGGTGTGGGAGCAATCGTCCGATGTTCGTGATTTTTCGGGGTTTTATTTCAGTGGGCGCCCAGGTTCAGCTGGTGGTAAACTTCTAAGCCCTGTTGGTCAGGGAAAGCCCGGAGCCCCGATGTCTGTGGTGCTGTAGATGCACTGCCACTCTCCGGTGAGGAGCAGCAAGAGCTTGACAGGCTGGCATTTAAGGTGTGGCAGGTATCGTCCGACATTTGTGATTTCTGGGTTTTTTTTTTCAGGGGGCACCCAGGTGCAGCTGGTGGTAAATGTCGAAGCCCGGTTCGTCAGGGAAAGCCCAGAGCCGCGATGTCTTTGGTGCTGTAGATGCGCTGGGAATGGGCGGTGAGGAGCAGCAAGAGCTTGACTGGCTGGCACTTTCGGTGTGGGAGCAATAGTCCGACGTTCGTGATTTTTCGGGGTTTTTTTTCAGTGGGCGCCCAGGTTCAGCTGGTGGTAAACGTCGAAGCCCTGTTGGTCAGGGAAATCCCGGAGCCCCGATGTCTGTGGTGCTGTAGATGCACTGCCAAAGTCCGGTGAGGAGCAGCAAAAGCTTGAGTTGCTGGCACTTTTGGTGTGGGAGCAATCGTCCGACGTTCGTGATTTTTCGGGGTTTTATTTCAGTGGGAGCCCAGGTGCAGCTGGTGGTAAATGTCGAAGCCCAGTTGGTCAGGGAAAGCTCGGAGCCCCGATACCTGTCGTGCTGTAGATGCGCTGGGAATGGAGGGTGAGGAGCAGCAAGAGCTTGACAGGCTGGCATTTAAGGTGTGGCAGGAATCGTCTGACATTTGTGATTTTTGGGGTTTTTTTTTCAGGGGGCACCCAGGTGCAGCTGGTGGTAAACGTCGAAGCCCTGTTGTTCAGGGAAAGCGCAGAACCCCGATGTCTGTGGTGCTGTAGATGCACTGCCAAAGTCCGGTGAGTAGCAGCAAGAGCTTGAGTTGCTGGCACTTTCGGTGTGGGAGGAATCGTCCGACGTTCGTGATTTTTCGGGGTTTTATTTCAGTGGGCGCCCAGGTGCAGCTGGTGGTAAACGTCGAAGGCCTGTTGGTCAGGGAAAGCCCGGAGCCCCGATGTCTGTGGTGCTGTAGATGCGCTGGGAATGGGCGGTGAGGAGCAGCAAGAGCTTGACAGGCTGGCACTTTCGGTGTGGGAGCAATCGTCCGACGTTCGTGATTTTTGCGGTTTTTTTTTCAGTGGGCGCCAAGGTGCAGCTGGTGGTAAACGTCGAAGCCCTGTTCGTCAGGGAAATTCCAGAGCCCTGATGTCTGTGGTGCTATAGATGCGCTGGGAATGTCCGGTGAGTAGCAGCAAGAGCTTGACAGGCTGGCATTTAAGGTGTGGCAGGAATCGTCCGACATTTGTGATTGTTGGAGTTTTTTTTTCAGGCGGCACCCAGGTGCAGCTGGTGGTAAACGTCGAAGCCCTGTTGGTCAGGGAAAGCCCGGAGCCCCGATGTCTGTGGTGCTGTAGATGCGCTGGGAATGGCCGGTGAGGAGCAGCAAGAGCTTGACTGGCTGGCACTTTCAATGTGGGAACAATCGTCCGACGTTCGTGATTTTTTGGGTTTTTTTTCCAGTGGGCGCCCAGGTTCAGCTGGTGGTAAACGTCGAAGCCCTGTTCGTCAGGGAATGCCCGGAGCCCCGATGTCTGTGGTGCTGTAGATGCGCTGGGAATGGCCGGTGAGGAGCAGCAAGAGATTGTGTTGCTGGCAATTTCGGTTTGGGTGCAATCGTCCGACGTTCGTGATTTTTCGGGGTTTTTTTCAGTGGGAGCCCAGGTGCAGCGAGTGGTAAACGTCGAAGCCCTGATGGTCAGGGAAAGCCCGGAGCTCCGATGTCTGTGGTGCTGTAGATGAGCTGCCAGTGGCCGGTGAGGAACTGCAAGAGCTTGACTGGCTGGCACTTTCAGTGTGGGATCAATTGTCCGACGTTTTTGATTTTTCAGGGTTTTTTTTCAGTGGCCAACTAGGTGCAGCTGGTGGTAAATGTCGAAGTCCTGTTGGTCAGGGAAAGCCCAGAGCCGCGATGTCTGTGGTGCTGTAGATGCGCTGCCAATGGCCGGTGAGGAGCAGCAAGAGCTTCAGTTGCTGGCACTTTCAGTGTGGGATCAATCGTCCGACGTTTTTAATTTTTCAGGGTTTTTTTTCAGTGGTCAACCAGGTGCAGCGGGTGGTAAATGTCGAAGCCCTGTTGGTCAGGGAAAGCCCGGAGCCCCGATGTCTGTGGTACTGTAGATGCGCTGGGAATGGCTGGTGAGAAGCACCAAGAGCTTGACTGGCTGGCACTTTCGCTGTGGGACCAATCGTCCGACGTTTGTTATTTTTCGTTTATTTTTTTCAGTGGGCGCCCAGGTTCAGCTGGTGGTAAACGTCGAAGCCCAGTTGGTCAGGGAAAGCCCGGAGCCCCGATGTCTGTGGTGCTGTAGATGCACTGCCAAAGTCCGGTGAGTAGCAGCAGGAACTTGAGTTGCTGGCACTTTCGCTGTGGGAATAATCGTCCGACGTTCGTGATTCTTCGGGGTTTTACTTTCAGTGGGCGCCCAGGTTCTGCTGGTGGTAAACTTCTAAGCCCTGATGGTCAGGGAAAGCCCGGAGCCCAGATGTCTGTGGGGCTGTAGATGCGCTGGCAAGGGCCCATGAGGAGTATCAGTAGCGTGACCCGATGACAATTAAGGTGTGGGAGCAATCGTCCGACATTTGTGATTTTTGGGGATTTTTTTTAGGTGGGCGCCCAGGTGCAGCTGGTGGTAAACGTCGAAGCCCTGTTGGTCAGGGAAAGCCCGGAGCCCCGGTGTCGGTGGTGCTGTAGATGCGCTGGGAATGGCCGGTGAGGAGCAGCAAGAGCTTGACTGGCTGGCACTTTTGGTGTGGGAGCAATCGTCCGACGTTCGTGATTTTTCATTTATTTTTTTCAGTGGGCGCCCAGGTGCAGCTGGTGGTAAACGTCGAAGCCCTGTTGTTCAGGGAAAGCGGAGAACCCCGATGTCTGTGGTGCTGTAGATGCACTGCCAAAGTCCGGTGAGTAGCAGCAAGAGCTTGAGTTGCTGGCACTTTCGGTGTGGGAGCAATTGTCCGACGTTTGTGATTTTTCGGGGTTTTATTTCAGTGGGCGCCCAGGTGCAGCGGGTGGTAAACGTCGAAGCCCTGTTGGTCAGGGAAAGCGTAGAGCCCCGATGTCTGTGGTGCTGTAGATGCGCTGGGAATGGCCGGTGAGGAGCAGCAAGAGCTTGACTGGCTGGCACTTTGGGTGTGGGAGCAATCGTCCGACGTTTGTGATTATTCGGGGTTTTTTTTCAGTGGGAGCCCAGGTGCAGCTGGTGGTAACAGTCAAAGCCCTGTTGGTCAGGGAAAGCCCGGAGCCCCGATGTCTGTGGCGCTGTAGATGCGCTGCCCATGGCCGCTGAGGAGCAGCAAGAGCTTGTGTTGCTGGCACTTTTGGTGTGGGAGCAATTGTCCGACGTTCGTGATTTTTCGGGGTTCTTTTCAGTGGGCGCCCAGGTTCAGCTGGTGGTAAACGTCGAAGCCCTGATCGTCAGGGAAAGTCCAGAGCCCTGATGTCTGTGGTGCTGTAGATGCGCTGGGAATGGGCGGTGAGGAGCAGCAAGAGCTTGACAGGCTGGCATTTAAGGTGTGGCAGGAATCGTCCAACGTTTGTGATTTTTCGGGGTTTTTTTTCAGTGGGCGCCCAGGTGCAGCTGGTGGTAAACATCGAAGCCCTGTTGGTCAGGGAAAGCCCGGAGCCCCGATGTCTGTGGTGCTGTAGATGCACTGCCAATGTCCGGTGAGTAGCAGCAGGAGCTTTAGTTGCTGGCACTTTTGGTGTGGGAGTAATCGTCCGACGTTCGTGATTTTTCGGGGTTTTTTTTCAGTGGGAGCCCAGGTGCACCTGGTGGTAAACGTCGAAGCCCTGTTGGTCAGGGAAAGCCCGGAGCCGCGATGTCTGTGGTGCTGTAGATGCACTGCCAAAGTCCGGTGAGAAGCAGCATGAGCTTGAGTTGCTGGCACTTTCGGTGTGGGAGCAATCGTCTGATGTTCGTGATATTTCGTTATTTTTTTCAGTGGGCGCCCAGGTGCAGCTGATGGTAAACGTCGAAGGCCTGTTGGTCAGGGAAAGCCCGGAGCCCCGATGTCTGTGGTGCTGTACATGCGCTGCCAATGGCCGGTGAGCAGCAGCAAGAGCTTGACTGGCTGGCACTTTCGGTGTGGGAGCAATCGTCCGTCGTTTTTAATTTTTCAGGGTTTTTTTTCAGTGGGCGCCCAGGTTCAGCTGGTGGTAAACTTCTGAGCCCTGTTGGTCAGGGAAAGCCCGGAGCCCCGATGTCTGTGGTGCTGTAGATGCGCTGCCAATGGCCGGTGAGGAGCAGCAAGAGCTTGACAGGCTGGCACTTTCGGTGTGGGAGTGTCCTGGGTTTGGCTAGGATAGAGTTAATATTTACCTGAGCTGGGTGGAGAACTGAAGCTGGTAGCCCCTATGGCTGGGATAGTTCAATAATTAGCTAACAGCTGGGGTTAATTTACCCAAATTAGCCAAAGGGCTATTCCATCCCATCTGACATCATGCTCAGTATGTAAGTGAGGAGGGTGCTGAAGGGAGGCCCTTGCTAGTTGGAAGAGACTGGATGTGGAGTTCTGTTGTGAGTTATTGTACTGTATTTGTGTTCCATCACTGTCTTGTTTTCTTCTGTCATTACTGTTAAATTTACTTTTTGTTCAATCTCAACCCGCGTGTTTGGTTTTTTTTTTCCCTGGTTTTTTTTTGTTTGTCAAATCTCCTCCTATTCTCTCAGAGAGTGGGGGGAGTGAGAGAGAGACTGCGTAGTCTGGTCCGCGTTGGGGCTGAACTACGACAGTTATTTTGGCGCCCAACGTGGGGCTCGAGGAATTTGAGGTAAGGATTGAGTTTAATTGGGAGCAGTAACGGGCAAAACAGGGACTGAACTTGACAAAAGAGCAAAATGATTATGGGGAATTTATGTTCTGATTGTGGTGAAGGGATAAGTGGTGAATTGTTTGTTAATTGTCTACCCACTGTTGGTGTTGTGAGGATATTATTTTGATTTTGGTGCGGGGAATTCTATTTTCTTCTGTTGATGTGTGTGTATTTTATTTATAATACTTAAATACGTAATTCGCAGAGGCGAGGGGTGGAATGTTCTGGTTTTGTTAGTGAGGGGGGGCCTAAGGTGGCAGCTTCTGTAGGAAACTGCTAGAAGTCGCTCCCCTTTGTTCAGTGGACTCGGCCGGGCCTAGGGCGGACCCGCTGCTGGCCAAGGCCAAGCCAATTGGTAGCAGAATGTCCCCTGATAACGCCTCTGCGATAACGTATTTAAATAGGGGAAAACAGGAAAAAGAGGGAGGAGAAGATGTGAAGCAGCTGAGCGGGGGGCAGAGAGGGGGAAGCGCGAGCCTCGTGGGCCTTGCAGGCCTCACCCTCTGGCCTCCCGCCGGGCAGCCGACTGGGCCCAACTCGGCCCGGCCTGGCTGCAAGAAGTGGAGAGGAGATGAGAAGTGAATAAGATGTAAAAAGGATCCTGAGAGGCGTCTGCCAGCCTGTTGTGAGGAACGGCTGCAGACGCCAAGGTCAGTGAAGGAGGAGGGGGAGGAGTAATGCGGCTCCTGGCCAAGATTCCTCTGCAACTCGTGGTGACGACCATGGTGGAGCAGGTTGTCCCCCTGCAGCCCATGGAGGTCCACGGAGGGGCAGAGATCCACCTGCAGCCCGTGGAGGACCCCACGCCGGAGCAGGTGGAGGCCTGAAGGAGGCTGTGCCCCGTGGAGGGCCCGCTGGGACAGCTGCTCTAGAGGGACTGCACCCCGTGGAAGAGATGACCCACGCCGGAGCAGTTTCACGAAGGACTGTGGCCCGTGGGAGGGACCCCACGCTGAAGCAGAGGAGGAATGCGAGGAGGTCTTCCCCCGACGATGATACAGAGGCGTAAAACAACGCGTGATGAACTGACAGCGACCCCCATTCCCTTTTCCAACCCCCCGTGCCGCTCGGGAGGGGAAGGTAGGAGAGATAATGTTAAGCCCGGGAAGAGGGAGGGGTGGGGGGAGGTTATCTTGTTCCCTGTCTCATACTCCTGCTAATTTTAGAAATAAATGAATAGTTTTCCCCAAGTCGAGTCTGTTTTGCCCGTGACGGTAACTTTAAGGATTTCTCCCCGTCCTTATCTCAAACCTTGAGCCGTTTTTCTTATATAATCTCCTCCTATTCTCTCGGAAGGTGGGGGGAACGAGAGACAGACTGCGTAGTCTGGTCTGATCGGGGCTGAACTACGACAGGGAGCAATCGTCGGACGTTTGTGATTTCTGGGGATTTTTTTTCAGTGGACGCCCAGGTTCAGCGGGTGGTAAATCTCGAAGCCCTGTTGGTCAGGAAAATCCCGGAGCCCCGATATCTGTGGTGCTGTAGATGCGCTGGGAATGGGCGGTGAGGAGCAGCAAGAGCTTGACTGGCTGGCACTTTCGGTGTGGGAGCAATCGTCTGATGTTCGTGATTTTTCTGGGTTTTTTCCAGTGGGCACCCAGGTGCAGCGGGTGGTAAATGTCGAAGCCGTGTTGGTCAGTGAAAGCCCGGAGCCCCGATGTCTGTGGTGCTGTAGATGCACTGGGAATGGCCGGTGAGGAGCAGCAAGAGCTTGACAGGCTGGCACTTTCAGTGTGGGAGCAATCGTGCGACGTTTGTGATTTTTCGGGGTTCTTTTCAGTGGGAGCACAGGTTCAGCAAGTGGTAATCGTCGAAGCCCTGTTGGTCAGGGAAAGCCCGGAGCCCCGATGTCTGTGGTGCTGTAGATGCACTGCCACTGTCCGGTGAGGAACAGCAAGAGCTTGACTGGCTGGCACTTTCGGTGTGGGATCAATCGTCCGACGTTTTTGATTTTTCAGGGTTTTTTTTCAGTGCGTAACCAGGTGCAGCTGGTGGTAAACGTCGAAGCCCTGTTGGTCAGGGAAAGCCCGGAGCCCCGATGTCTGTGGTGCTGTAGATGCGCTGGGAATGGCCGGTGAGGAGCAGCAAGAGCTTGACTGGCTGGCACTTTGGGTGTGGGAGCAATCGTCGGACGTTCGTGATTTTTCGGGGTTTTATTTCAGTGGGCGCCCGGGTTCAGCTGGTGGTAAACGTCGAAGGCCTGTTGGTCAGGGAAAGCCCGGAGCCCCGATGTCTGTGGTGCTGTAGATACACTGCCAATGGCCGGTGTTCAGCAGCTAGAGCTTGACTGTCTGGCACTTGTGGTGTGGGAGCAATAGTCCGACGTTCGTCATTTTTCAGGGTTTTTTTTCAGTGGGCAACCAGGTGCAGCTGGTGGTAAACGTCGAAGCCCTGTTATTCAGGGAAAGCGCAGAACCCCGATGTCTGTGGTGCTGTAGATGCGCTGGGAATGGGCGGTGAGGAGCAGCAAGAGCTTGACAGGCTGGCACTTTTGGTGTGGGAGCAATCGTCCGACGTTCGTGATTTTTCAGGGTTTTATTTCAGTTGGCGCCCAGGTGCAGCTGGTGGTAATCGTCGAAGTCCTGTTGGTCAGGGAAAGCCCAGAGCCACGATGTCTGTGGTGCTGTAGATGCGCTGGGAATGGGCGGTGAGGAGCAGCATGAGCTTGACTGGCTGGCACTTTCGGTGTGGGAGCAATCTTCTGATGTTCGTGGTATTTCGTTTATTTTTTCCAGTGGGCGCCCAGGTTCAGCTGGTGGTAAACGTCGAAGCCCTGTTTGTCAGGGAAAGCCCGGAGCCCCGATATCTGTGGTGCTGTAGATGCGCTGCCAATGGCCGGGGAGGAGCAGCAAGAGCTTGACTGGCTGGCACTTTTGGTGTGGGAGCAATCGTCCGATGTTCGTGATTTTTCGTTTATTTTTTTCAGTGGGCGCCCAGGTGCAGCTGGTGGTAAACGTCGAAGCCTGGTTCGTCAGGGAAAGCCTGGAGCCCCGATATCTGTGGTGCTGTAGATGCGCTGCCAATGGCCGGGGAGGAGCAGCAAGAGCTTGACTGGCTGGCACTTTCGGTGTGGGAGCAATCGTCCGACGTTCGTGATTTTTCGGGATTTTACTTTCAGTGGGCGCCCAGGTTCAGCTGGTGGTAAACTTCGAAGCCCTGTTGGTCAGGGAAAGCCCGGAGCCCCGATGTCTGTGGTGCTGTAGATGCGCTGGGAATGGCCGGTGAGTAGCAGCAAGAGCTTGAGTTGCTGGCACTTTCGGTGTGGGAGTAATCGTCCGACGTTCGTGATTTTTCGGGGTTCTTTTCAGTGGGAGCCCAGGTGCAGCTGGTGGTAAACGTCGAAGCCCTGATCGTCACGGAAAGTCCAGAGCCCTGATGTCTGTGGTGCTGTAGATGCGCTGGGAATGGCCGGTGAGGAGCAGCAAGAGCTTGACTGGCTGGCACTTTTGGTGTGGGAGCAATCGTCCGACGTTCGTGATTTTTCATTTATTTTTTTCAGTGGGCGCCCAGGTGCAGCTGGTGGTAAACGTCGAAGCCCTGTTGTTCAGGGAAAGCGGAGAACCCCGATGTCTGTGGTGCTGTAGATGCACTGCCAAAGTCCGGTGAGTAGCAGCAAGAGCTTGAGTTGCTGGCACTTTCGGTGTGGGAGCAATTGTCCGACGTTCGTGATTTTTCGGGGTTTTATTTCAGTGGGCGCCCAGGTGCAGCGGGTGGTAAACGTCGAAGCCCTGTTGGTCAGGGAAAGCGTAGAGCCCCGATGTCTGTGGTGCTGTAGATGCGCTGCCAATGGCCGGTGAGGAGCAGCAAGAGCTTGACTGGCTGGCACTTTGGGTGTGGGAGCAATCGTCCGACGTTTGTGATTATTCGGGGTTTTTTTTCAGTGGGAGCCCAGGTGCAGCTGGTGGTAACAGTCAAAGCCCTGTTGGTCAGGGAAAGCCCGGAGCCCCGATGTCTGTGGCGCTGTAGATGCGCTGCCCATGGCCGCTGAGGAGCAGCAAGAGCTTGTGTTGCTGGCACTTTTGGTGTGGGAGCAATTGTCCGACGTTCGTGATTTTTCGGGGTTCTTTTCAGTGGGAGCCCAGGTTCAGCTGGTGGTAAACGTCGAAGCCCTGATCGTCAGGGAAAGTCCAGAGCCCTGATGTCTGTGGTGCTGTAGATGCGCTGGGAATGGGCGGTGAGGAGCAGCAAGAGCTTGACAGGCTGGCATTTAAGGTGTGGCAGGAATCGTCCAACGTTTGTGATTTTTCGGGGTTTTTTTTCAGTGGGCGCCCAGGTGCAGCTGGTGGTAAACATCGAAGCCCTGTTGGTCAGGGAAAGCCCGGAGCCCCGATGTCTGTGGTGCTGTAGATGCGCTGTCAATGGCTGGTGAGCAGCAGCAAGAGCTTGACTGGCTGGCACTTTCGGTGTGGGAGCAATCGTCCGTCGTTTTTAATTTTTCAGGGTTTTTTTTCAGTGGGCGCCCAGGTTCAGCTGGTGGTAAACTTCTGAGCCCTGTTGGTCAGGGAAAGCCCGGAGCCCCGATGTCTGTCGTGCTGTAGATGCGCGGCCAATGGCCGGTGAGGAGCAGCAAGAGCTTGACAGGCTGGCACTTTCGGTGTGGGAGCAATCGTCCGACGTTCGTGATTTTTCGGGGTTTTACTTTCAGTGGGTGCCCAGGTTCAGCGAGTGGTAAACGTCGAAGCCCTGTTGGTCAGGGAAAGCTCGGAGCCCCGATGTCTGTGGTGCTGTAGATGTGCTGCCAATGGCCGGTGAGGAGCAGCAAGAGCTTGACTGGCTGGCACTTTTGGTGTGGGAGCAATCGTCCGATGTTTGTTATTTTTCGGGGTTTTATTTCAGTGGGCGCCCAGGTGCAGCTGGTGGTAAATGTCGAAGCCCTGTTGGTCAGGGAAAGCCCGGAGCCCCGATGTCTGTGGTGCTGTAGATGCGCTGGGAATGGGAGGTGAGTAGCAGCAAGAGCTTGACTGGCTGGCACTTTCGGTGTGGGAGCAATTGTCCGACGTTTGTGATTTTTCGTTTATTTTTTTCAGTGGGCGCCCAGGTGCAGTGGGTGGTAAACGTCGAAGCCCTGTTCATCAGGGAAAGCCCGGAGCCCCGATGTCTGTGGGGCTGTAGATGGGCTGGCAATGGCCGGTGAGGAGCAGCAAGAGCTTGACTGGCTGGCACTTTCGGTGTGCGATCAATCGTCCGACGTTCATGATTTTTGGGGGTTTTATGTCAGTGGGGGCCCAGGTTCAGCTGGTGGTAAACGTCGAAGCCCAGTTGGTCAGGGAAAGCCCGGAGCCCCGATGTCTGTGGTGCTGTAGATGCGCTGGGAATGGGAGGTGAGTAGCAGCAAGAGCTTGAGTTGCTGGAACTTTCAGTGTGGGAGCAATCGTCCGACGTTCGTGATTTTTCGGGGTTTTATTTCAGTGGGCGCCCAGGTGCAGCTGGTGGTAAATGTCGAAGCCCTGTTGGTCAGGTAAATCCCGGAGCCCCGATGTCTGTGGTGCTGTAGATGCGCTGCCAATGGACGGTGAGGAGCAGCAAGAGCTTGACTGGCTGGCACTTTCGGTGTGGGAGCAATCGTCCGACGTTTGTTATTTTTCGGGGTTTTATTTCAGTGGGCGCCCAGGTGCAGCTGGTGGTAAACGTCGAAGCCCTGTTGGTCAGGGAAAGGTCGGAGCCCCGATATCTGTGATGCTGTAGATGCGCTGGGAATGGCCGGTGAGGAGCAGCAAGAGCTTGACAGGCTGGCACTTTCGGTGTGGGAGTAATAGTCCGATGTTCGTGATTTTTCGTTTATTTTTTCCAGTGGGAGCCCAGGTTTAGCTAGTTGTAAACGTCGAAGCCCTGTTGGTCAGGGAAAGCCCGGAGCCCCGATGTCTGTGGTGCTGTAGATGCGCTGGGAATGGCCAATGAGGAGAAGCAAGAGCTTATGTTGCTGGCACTTTCGGTGTGGGAGCAATCGTCCGACGTTCGTGATTTTTCGGGGTTTTATTTCACTGGGCGCCCCGGTTCAGCTGGTGGTAAACGTCTAAGCCCTGTTGGTCAGGGAAAGCCCGGAGCCCCGATGTCTGTTGTGCTGTAGATGCGCTGGGAATGGCCCGTGAGGAGCAGCAAGAGCTTGTGTTGCTGGTACTTTCGGTGTGGGAGCAATCGTCCGACGTTTTTGATTTTTCAGGGTTTTTTTTCAGTGGGTGCCCAGGTGCAGCTGGTGGTAAACGTCGAAGCCCTGTTGGTCAGGGAAGGCCCGGAGCCCCGATGTCTGTGGTGCTGTAGATGCGCTGGGAATGGCTGGTGAGGAGCAGCAAGAGCTTGACAGGCTGGCACTTTCGGTGTGGGAGCAATCGTCCGACGTTTTTGATGTTTCAGGGTTTTTTTTCAGTGTGCGCCCAGCTGCAGCTGGTGGTAAACGTCGAAGCCCTGTTGGTCAGCGAAAGCCCGGAGCCCCGATGTCTGTGGTGCTGTAGATGCGCTGGGAATGGCCGGGGAGGAGCAGCAAGAGCTTGACTGGCTGGCACTTTTGGTGTGGGAGCAATCGTCCGATGTTCGTGATTTTTCATTTATTTTTTTCAGTGGGCGCCCAGGTTCAGCTGGTGGTAAACGTCGAAGCCCTGTTGGTCAGGGAAAGCGGAGAACGCCGATGTCTGTGGTGCTGTAGATGCGCTGCCAATGGCCGGTGAGGAGCAGCAAGAGCTTGACTGGCTGGCACTTTTGGTGTGGGAGCAATCGTCCGACGTTTGTGATTATTCGGGGTTTTTTTTCAGTGGGAGCCCAGGTGCAGCTGGTGGTAACAGTCAAAGCCCTGTTGGTCAGGGAAAGTCCAGAGCCCTGATGTCTGTGGTGCTGTAGATGCGCTGGGAATGGGCGGTGAGGAGCAGCAAGAGCTTGATAGGCTGGCATTTAAGGTGTGGCAGGAATCGTCCAACATTTGTGATTTTTCGGGGTTTTTTTTCAGTGGGCGCCCATGTGCAGCTGGTGGTAAACGTCGAACCCCTGTTTGTCAGCGAAAGCCCGGAGCCCCAATGTCTGTGGTGCTGTAGATGCGCTGCCAATGGCCGGTGAGGAGCAGCAAGAGCTTGTGTTGCTGGCACTTTTGGTGTGGGAGCAATCGTCGGACGTTTGTGATTTTTGGGGATTTTTATTCACTGGGCGCCCAGGTTCAGCTGGTGGTAAAATTCTAAGCCCTGTTGGTCAGGGAAAGCCCGGAGGCCCGATGTCTGTGGTGCTGTAGATGCACTGCCAATGGCCGGTGAGGAGCAGCAAGAGCTTGACTGGCTGGCACTTTTCGTGTGGGAGCAATCGTCCGACGTTTGTGATTTTTCGGGGTTCTTTTCAGTGGGAGCCCAGGTGCAGCTGGTGGTAAATGTCGAAGCCCTGTTGGTCAGGGAAAGCCCAGAGCCCCGATGTCTGTGGTGCTGTAGATGCGCTGGGAATGGGAGGTGAGGAGCAGCAAGAGCTTGAGTTGCTGGCACTTTCGGTGTGGCAGGAATCGTCCGACATTTGTGATTTTTCGGAGTTTTTTTTCAGTGGGCGCCCAGGTGCAGCGGGTGGTAAACGTCGAAGCCCTGTTGGTCAGGGAAAGCCCGGAGCCCCGATGTCTGTGGTGCTGTTAATGCGCTGCCAATGGCCGGTGAGGAGCAGCAAGAGCTTGAGTTGCTGGCACTTTCACTGTGGGAGCAATCGTCCGATGTTCGTGATTTTTCGTTTATTTTTTTCAGTGGGCGCCCAGGTGCAGCTGATGGTAAATGTCGAAGCCCTGTTGTTCAGGGAAAGCGCAGAACCCCGATGTCTGTGCTGCTGTAGATGCACTACCAAAGTCCGGTGAGTAGCAGCAGGAGCTTGAGTTGCTGGCACTTTCGGTGTGGGAGCAATCGTCCGACTGTCGTGATTTTTCGGGGTTTTACTTTCAATGGGCGCCCAGGTTGAGCTGGTGGTAAACGTCGAAGCCCTGTTGGTCAGGGAAAGCCCGGAGCCCCGATGTCTGTGGTGCTGTAGATGCGCTGCCAATGGCCGGTGAGGAGCAGCAAGAGCTTGACTGTCTGGCACTTTGGGTGTGGGAGCAATCGTCGGACGTTTGTGATTTTTGGGGATTTTTATTCACTGGGCGCCCAGGTTCAGCTGGTGGTAAACGTCGAAGCCCTGTTGGTCAGGGAAAGCCCGGAGCCCCGATGTCTGTGGTGCTGTAGATGCACTGGGAATGGCCGGTGAGGAGCAGCAAGAGCTTGACTGGCTGGCACTTTCAATGTGGGAACAATCGTCCGATGTTCGTGATTTTTCGTTTAGTTTTTTCAGTGGGCGCCCAGGTGCAGCTGGTGGTAAACGTCGAAGCCCTGTTGGTCAGGGAAAGCCCGGAGCCCCGATGTCTGTGGTGCTGTAGATGCGCCGCCAATGACCGGTGAGGAGCACAAAGAGCTTGACAGGCTGGCACTTTCGGTGTGGGAGCAATCGTCTGATGTTTTTGATTTTGGGGGTTTTTTTTTTTCAGTGGGTGCCCAGGTGCAACTGGTGGTAAACGTCGAAGCCCTGTTGGTCAGGGAAAGCCCGGAGCCCCGATGTCTGTGGTGCTGTAGATGCGCTGGGAATGGCCGGTGAGGAGCAGCAAGAGCTTGACTGGCTGGCACTTTTGGTGTGGGAGCAATCGTCCGATGTTCGTGATTTTTCGTTTATTTTTTTCAGTGGGCGCCCAGGTGCAGCTGGTGGTAAACGTCGAAGCCTGGTTCGTCAGGGAAAGCCCGGAGCCCCGATATCTGTGGTGCTGTAGATGCGCTGCCAATGGCCGGGGAGGAGCAGCAAGAGCTTGACTGGCTGGCACTTTCGGTGTGGGAGCAATCGTCCGACGTTCGTGATTTTTCGGGATTTTACTTTCAGTGGGCGCCCAGGTTCAGCTGGTGGTAAACTTCGAAGCCCTGTTGGTCAGAGAAAGCCCGGAGCCCCGATGTCTGTGGTGCTGTAGATGCGCTGGGAATGGCCGGTGAGTAGCAGCAAGAGCTTGAGTTGCTGGCACTTTCGGTGTGGGAGTAATCGTCCGACGTTCGTGATTTTTCGGGGTTCTTTTCTGTGGGAGCCCAGGTGCAGCTGGTGGTAAACGTCGAAGCCCTGATCGTCACGGAAAGTCCAGAGCCCTGATGTCTGTGGTGCTGTAGATGCGCTGGGAATGGCCGGTGAGGAGCAGCAAGAGCTTGACTGGCTGGCACTTTTGGTGTGGGAGCAATCGTCCGACGTTCGTGATTTTTCATTTATTTTTTTCAGTGGGCGCCCAGGTGCAGCTGGTGGTAAACGTCGAAGCCCTGTTGTTCAGGGAAAGCGGAGAACCCCGATGTCTGTGGTGCTGTAGATGCACTGCCAAAGTCCGGTGAGTAGCAGCAAGAGCTTGAGTTGCTGGCACTTTCGGTGTGGGAGCAATTATCCGACGTTCGTGATTTTTCGGGGTTTTATTTCAGTGGGCGCCCAGGTGCAGCGGGTGGTAAACGTCGAAGCCCTGTTGGTCAGGGAAAGCGTAGAGCCCCGATGTCTGTGGTGCTGTAGATGCGCTGGGAATGGCCGGTGAGGAGCAGCAAGAGCTTGACTGGCTGGCACTTTTGGTGTGCGAGCAATCGTCCGACGTTTGTGATTATTCGGGGTTTTTTTTCAGTGGGAGCCCAGGTGCAGCTGGTGGTAAACGTCGAAGCCCTGTTGGTCAGGGAAAGCCCGGAGCCCCGATGTCTGTGGCGCTGTAGATGCGCTGCCCATGGCCGCTGAGGAGCAGCAAGAGCTTGACTGGCTGGCACTTTTGGTGTGGGAGCAATTGTCCGACGTTCGTGATTTTTCGGGGTTCTTTTCAGTGGGAGCCCAGGTTCAGCTGGTGGTAAACGTCGAAGCCCTGATCGTCAGGGAAAGTCCAGAGCCCTGATGTCTGTGGTGCTGTAGATGCGCTGGGAATGGGCGGTGAGGAGCAGCAAGAGCTTGACAGGCTGGCATTTAAGGTGTGGCAGGAATCGTCCAACGTTTGTGATTTTTCGGGGTTTTTTTTCAGTGGGCGCCCAGGTGCAGCTGGTGGTAAACATCGAAGCCCTGTTGGTCAGGGAAAGCCCGGAGCCCCGATGTCTGTGGTGCTGTAGATGCACTGCCAAAGTCCGGTGAGAAGCAGCATGAGCTTGAGTTGCTGGCACTTTCGGTGTGGGAGTAATCGTCCGACGTTCGTGATTTTTCGGGGTTTTTTTTCAGTGGGCGCCCAGGTGCACCTGGTGGTAAACGTCGAAGCCCTGTTGGTCAGGGAAAGCCCGGAGCCGCGATGTCTGTGGTGCTGTAGATGCACTGCCAAAGTCCGGTGAGAAGCAGCATGAGCTTGAGTTGCTGGCACTTTCGGTGTGGGAGCAATCGTCTGATGTTCGTGATATTTCGTTATTTTTTTCAGTGGGCGCCCAGGTGCAGCTGATGGTAAATGTCGAAGGCCTGTTGGTCAGGGAAAGCCCGGAGCCCCGATGTCTGTGGTGCTGTACATGCGCTGTCAATGGCTGGTGAGCAGCAGCAAGAGCTTGACTGGCTGGCACTTTCGGTGTGGGAGCAATCGTCCGTCGTTTTTAATTTTTCAGGGTTTTTTTTCAGTGGGCGCCCAGGTTCAGCTGGTGGTAAACTTCTGAGCCCTGTTGGTCAGGGAAAGCCCGGAGCCCCGATGTCTGTCGTGCTGTAGATGCGCGGCCAATGGCCGGTGAGGAGCAGCAAGAGCTTGACAGGCTGGCACTTTCGGTGTGGGAGCAATCGTCCGACGTTCGTGATTTTTCGGGGTTTTACTTTCAGTGGGTGCCCAGGTTCAGCGAGTGGTAAACGTCGAAGCCCTGTTGGTCAGGGAAAGCCCGGAGCCCCGATGTCTGTGGTGCTGTAGATGCGCTGGGAATGGGAGGTGAGTAGCAGCAAGAGCTTGAGTTGCTGGAACTTTCGGTGTGGGAGCAATTGTCCGACGTTCGTGATTTTTCGGGGTTTTATTTCAGTGGGCGCCCAGGTGCAGCTGGTGGTAAATGTCGAAGCCCTGTTGGTCAGGTAAATCCCGGAGCCCCGATGTCTGTGGTGCTGTAGATGCGCTGGCAATGGCCGGTGAGGAGCAGCAAGAGCTTGACTGGCTGGCACTTTCGGTGTGGGAGCAATCGTCCGACGTTTGTTATTTTTCGGGGTTTTATTTCAGTGGGCGCCCAGGTGCAGCTGGTGGTAAACGTCGAAGCCCTGTTGGTCAGGGAAAGGTCGGAGCCCCGATATCTGTGATGCTGTAGATGCGCTGGGAATGGCCGGTGAGGAGCAGCAAGAGCTTGACAGGCTGGCACTTTCGGTGTGGGAGTAATAGTCCGATGTTCGTGATTTTTCGTTTATTTTTTCCAGTGGGAGCCCAAGGTTTAGCTAGTTGTAAACGTCGAAGCCCTGTTGGTCAGGGAAAGCCCGGAGCCCCGATGTCTGTGGTGCTGTAGATGCGCTGGGAATGGCCAATGAGGAGCAGCAAGAGCTTATGTTGCTGGCACTTTCGGTGTGGAAGCAATCGTCCGACGTTCGTGATTTTTCGGGGTTTTATTTCACTGGGCGCCCCGGTTCAGCTGGTGGTAAACGTCGAAGCCCTGTTGGTCAGGGAAGGCCCGGAGCCCCGATGTCTGTGGTGCTGTACATGCGCTGCCAATGGCCGGGGAGGAGCAGCAAAAGCTTTACTGTCTGGCACTTTTGGTGTGGGAGCAATCGTCCGACGTTCGTCATTTTTCAGGGTTTTTTTTCAGTGGGCGCCCAGGTGCAGCTGGTGGTAAACGTCGAAGCCCTGTTGGTCAGGGAAAGCCCGGAGCCCCGATGTCTGTTGTGCTGTAGATGCGCTGGGAATGGCCCGTGAGGAGCAGCAAGAGCTTGTGTTGCTGGTACTTTCGGTGTGGGAGCAATCGTCCGACGTTTTTGATGTTTCAGGGTTTTTTTTCAGTGTGCGCCCAGGTTCATCTGGTGGTAAACGTCGAAGCCCTGTTGGTCAGCGAAAGCCCGGAGCCCCGATGTCTGTGGTGCTGTAGATGCGCTGGGAATGGCCGGTGAGGAGCAGCAAGAGCTTGACTGGCTGGCACTTTTGGTGTGGGAGCAATCGTCCGACGTTCGTGATTTTTCATTTATTTTTTTCAGTGGGCGCCCAGGTTCAGCTGGTGGTAAACGTCGAAGCCCTGTTGGTCAGGGAAAGCGGAGAACGCCGATGTCTGTGGTGCTGTAGATGCGCTGCCAATGGCCGGTGAGGAGCAGCAAGAGCTTGACTGGCTGGCACTTTTGGTGTGGGAGCAATCGTCCGACGTTTGTGATTATTCGGGGTTTTTTTTCAGTGGGAGCCCAGGTGCAGCTGGTGGTAACAGTCAAAGCCCTGTTGGTCAGGGAAAGTCCAGAGCCCTGATGTCTGTGGTGCTGTAGATGCGCTGGGAATGGGCGGTGAGGAGCAGCAAGAGCTTGACTGGCTGGCATTTAAGGTGTGGCAGGAATCGTCCAACATTTGTGATTTTTCGGGGTTTTTTTTCAGTGGGCGCCCATGTGCAGCTGGTGGTAAACGTCGAACCCCTGTTTGTCAGCGAAAGCCCGGAGCCCCGATGTCTGTGGTGCTGTAGATGCGCTGCCAATGGCCGGTGAGGAGCAGCAAGAGCTTGTGTTGCTGGCACTTTTGGTGTGGGAGCAATCGTCGGACGTTTGTGATTTTTGGGGATTTTTATTCACTGGGCGCCCAGGTTCAGCTGGTGGTAAAATTCTAAGCCCTGTTGGTCAGGGAAAGCCCGGAGGCCCGATGTCTGTGGTGCTGTAGATGCACTGCCAATGGCCGGTGAGGAGCAGCAAGAGCTTGACTGGCTGGCACTTTTCGTGTGGGAGCAATCGTCCGACGTTTGTGATTTTTCGGGGTTCTTTTCAGTGGGAGCCCAGGTGCAGCTGGTGGTAAATGTCGAAGCCCTGTTTGTCTGGGAAAGCCCAGAGCCCCGATGTCTGTGGTGCTGTAGATGCGCTGGGAATGGGAGGTGAGGAGCAGCAAGAGCTTGAGTTGCTGGCACTTTCGGTGTGGCAGGAATCGTCCGACATTTGTGATTTTTCGGAGTTTTTTTTCAGTGGGCGCCCAGGTGCAGCGGGTGGTAAACGTCGAAGCCCTGTTGGTCAGGGAAAGCCCGGAGCCCCGATGTCTGTGGTGCTGTTAATGCGCTGCCAATGGCCGGTGAGGAGCAGCAAGAGCTTGAGTTGCTGGCACTTTCACTGTGGGAGCAATCGTCCGATGTTCGTGATTTTTCGTTTATTTTTTTCAGTGGGCGCCCAGGTGCAGCTGATGGTAAATGTCGAAGCCCTGTTGTTCAGGGAAAGCGCAGAACCCCGATGTCTGTGGTGCTGTAGATGCACTACCAAAGTCCGGTGAGTAGCAGCAGGAGCTTGAGTTGCTGGCACTTTCGGTGTGGGAGCAATCGTCCGACTGTCGTGATTTTTCGGGGTTTTACTTTCAATGGGCGCCCAGGTTGAGCTGGTGGTAAACGTCGAAGCCCTGTTGGTCAGGGAAAGCCCGGAGCCCCGATGTCTGTGGTGCTGTAGATGCGCTGCCAATGGCCGGTGAGGAGCAGCAAGAGCTTGACTGTCTGGCACTTTGGGTGTGGGAGCAATCGTCGGACGTTTGTGATTTTTGGGGATTTTTATTCACTGGGCGCCCAGGTTCAGCTGGTGGTAAACGTCGAAGCCCTGTTGGTCAGGGAAAGCCCGGAGCCCCGATGTCTGTGGTGCTGTAGATGCACTGGGAATGGCCGGTGAGGAGCAGCAAGAGCTTGACTGGCTGGCACTTTCAATGTGGGAACAATCGTCCGATGTTCGTTATTTTTCGTTTAGTTTTTTCAGTGGGCGCCCAGGTGCAGCTGGTGGTAAACGTCGAAGCCCTGTTGGTCATGGAAAGCCCGGAGCCCCGATGTCTGTGGTGCTGTAGATGCGCCGCCAATGACCGGTGAGGAGCACAAAGAGCTTGACAGGCTGGCACTTTCGGTGTGGGAACAATCGTCTGATGTTTGTGATTTTGGGGGTTTTTTTTTTTCAGTGGGTGCCCAGGTGCAACTGGTGGTAAACGTCGAAGCCCTGTTGGTCAGGGAAAGCCCGGAGCCCCGATGTCTGTGGTGCTGTAGATGCGCTGGGAATGGCCGGTGAGGAGCAGCAAGAGCTTGAGTTGCTGGCACTTTTGGTGTGGGAGCAATCGTCCGACGTTCGTGATTTTTCGGGGTTTTATTTCAGTGGGAGCCCAGGTGCAGCTGGTGGTAAAGGTCGAAGCCCTGTTCGTCAGGGAAAGCCCGGAGCCCCGATGTCTGTGGTGCTGTAGATGCGCTGCCAATGGCCGGTGAGGAGCAGCAAGAGCTTGACTGGCTGGCACTTTCGGTGTGGGAGCAATTGTCCGACGTTCGTGATTCTTCGCGGTTTTACTTTCAGTGGGCGCCCAGGTGCAGCTGGTGGTAAATGTCGAAGCCCTGTTGGTCAGGGAATGCCCGGAGCCCCGATGTCTGTGGTGCTGTAGATGCGCCTCCAATGGCTGGTGAGGAGCAGCAAGAGCTTGACTGGCTGGCACTTTTGTTGTGGGAGCAATCGTCCGACGTTCATGATTTTTCGGGGTTTTATTTCAGTGGGCGCCCAGCTGCAGCGGGTGGTAAACGTCGAAGCCCTGTTGGTCAGGGAAAGCCCGGAGCCCCGATGTCTGTGGTGCTGTAGATGCGCTGGGAATTGCTGGTGAGAAGCAGCATGAGCTTGACTGGCTGGCACTTTCGGTGTGGGAGCACTCGTCTGATGTTCGTGATATTTCGTTTATTTTTTCCAGTGGGCGCCCAGGTGCAGCTGGTGGTAAACGTCGAAGCCCTGTTCGTCAGGGAAAGCCCGGAGCCCCGATGTCTGTCGTGCTGTAGATGGGCTGGCAATGGCCGGTGAGCAGCAGCAAGAGCTTGACTGTCTGGCACTTTTGGTGTGAGAGCAATCGTCCGACGTTCGTGATTTTTCGGTGTTCTTTTCAGTGGGAGCCCAGGTGCAGCGAGTGGTAAACGTCGAAGCCCTGTTCGTCAGGGAATGCCCGGAGCCCCGATGTCTGTGGTGCTGTAGATGCACTGCCACTGTCCGGTGAGGAGCAGCATGAGCTTGACTGGCTGGCACTTTTGGTGTGGGAGCAATCGTCCGACGTTCGTCATTTTTCAGGGTTTATTTTCACTGGGCAACCAGGTGCAGCTGGTGGTAAATATCAAAGGCCTGTTGGTCAGGGAAAGCCCGGAGCCACGATGTCTGTGGTGCTGTAGATGCACTGCCAAAGTCCGGTGAGGAACAGCAAGAGCTTGAGTTGCTGGCACTTTCTGTGGGGGAGGAATCGTCCGACGTTTGTGATTTTTCGGGGTTTTATTTCAGCGGGCGCCCAGGTTCAGCTGGTGGTAAACGTCGAAGCCCTGTTGGTCAGGGAAAGCTCGGAGCCCCGATGTCTGTGGTGCTGTAGATGCGCTGCCAGTGGCTGGGGAGGAGCAGCCAGAGCTTGAGTTGCTGGCACTTTTGCTGTGGGAGCAATCGTCCGACGTTCGTGATTTTTCGGGGTTTTACTTTCAGTGGGCGCCCAGGTTCAGCTGGTGGTAAACGTCGAAGCCCTGTTCGTCAGGGAAAGCCCGGAGCCCCGATGTCTGTGGTGCTGTAGATGCGCTGGGAATGGGAGGTGAGGAGCAGCATGAGCTTGACTGGCTGGCACTTTCTGTGTGGGTGCAATCGTCCGACGTTCGTGATTTTTCAGGGTTTTATTTCAGTGGGCGCCCAGGTGCAGCTGGTGGTAAATGTTGAAGCCCTGTTGGTCAGGGAATGCCCGGAGCCCCGATGTCTGTGGTGCTGTAGATGCGCTGGGAATGGCTGGTGAGGAGCAGCAAGAGCTTGACTGTCTGGCACGTTGGGTGTGGGAGCAATCGTCGGACGTTTGTGATTTTTGGGGATTTTTATTCACTGGGCGCCCAGGTTCAGCTGGTGGTAAACGTCGAAGCCCTCTTGGTCAGGGAAAGCTCGGAGCCCCGATATCTGTGGTGCTGTAGATGCGCTGCCAATGGCCGGGGAGGAGCAGCAAGAGCTTGACTGGCTGGCACTTTTGGTGTGGGAGCAATCGTCCGATGTTCGTGATTTTTCGGGGGTTCTTTTCAGTGGGAGCCCAGGTGCAGCGGGTGGTAAACGTCGAAGCCCTGTTCGTCAGGGAAAGTCCAGAGCCCTGATGTCTGTGGTGCTGTAGATGCGCTGGGAATGGCCGGTGAGGAGCAGCAAGAGCTTGACTGGCTGGCACTTTTGGTGTGGGAGCAATTGTCCGACGTTTTTGATTTTTTAGGGTTTTTTTTTCAGTGGATAACCAGGTGCAGCTGGTGGTAAATGTCGAAGCCCTGTTGGTCAGGGAAAGCCCGGAGCCCCGATGTCTGTGGTGCTGTAGATGCGCTGGGAATGCCCGGTGAGGAGCAGCTAGAGGTTGACTGTCTGGCACTTTCGGTGTGGGAGCAATTGTCCGACGTTCGTGATTTTTCGGGGTTTTATTTCAGTTGGCGCCCAGGTGCAGCTGGTGGTAAACTTCGAAGCCCTGTTGGTCAGGGAAAGCCCGGAGCCCCGATGTCTGTGGTGCTGTAGATGGGCTGCCAAATTCCGGTGAGGAGCAGCAAGAGCTTGACTGGCTGGCACTTTTGGTGTGGGAGCAATCGTCCGACGTTCGTGATTTTTCGGGGTTTTTTTTTCAGTGGGCACCCAGGTGCAGCTGGTGGTAAATGTCGAAGCCCGGTTCGTCAGGGAAAGCCCGGAGCCCCGATGTCTGTGGCGCTGTAGATGCGCTGGGAATGGCTGGTTGGAAGCAGCATGAGCTTGACTGGCTGGCACTTTTGGTGTGGGAGCAATCGTCCGACGTTCGTGATTTTTCGGGGTTTTTTTTTCAGTGGGCACCCAGGTGCAGCTGGTGGTAAAAGTCGAAGCCCAGTTGGTCAGGGAAAGCCCGGAGCCGCGATGTCTGTGGTGCTATAGATGCGCTTCCAGTGGCCGGTGAGGAGCAGCAAGAGCTTGAGTTGCTGGCATTTTCGGTGTGGGAGCAATCGTCCGATGTTCGTGATTTTTCGGGGTTCTTTTCAGTGGGCGCCCAGGTGCAGCTGATGGTAAAAGTCGAAGCCCTGTTGGTCAGGGAAAGCCCGGAGCCCCGATGTCTGTGGTGCTGTAGATGCGCTGCCAATGGCCGGTGAGGAACAGCAAGAGCTTGACTGTCTGGCACTTTTGGTGTGGGAGGAATCGTCCGACGTTCGTGATTTTTCGTTTATTTTTTTCAGTGGGCGCCCAGGTGCAGCTGGTGGTAAACGTCGAAGCCCTGTTGGTCAGGGAAAGCGCAGAACCCCGATGTCTGTGGTGCTGTAGATGCACTGCCAAAGTCCGGTGAGTAGCAGCAAGAGTTTAAGTTGCTGGCACTTTTGGTGTGGGAGCAATCGTCCGATGTTCGTGATTTTTCGGGGTTTTATTTCAGTGGGCGCCCAGGTGCAGCTGGTGGTAAATGTCGAAGCCCTGTTTGTCAGGGAAAGCCCAGAGCCCCGATGTCTGTGGTGCTGTAGATGCGCTGGGAATGGGAGGTGAGGAGCAGCAAGAGCTTGAGTTGCTGGCACTTTTGGTGTGGGAGCAATCGTCCGACGTTCGTGATTTTTCGGGGTTTTATTTCAGTGGGAGCCCAGGTGCAGCTGGTGGTAAACGTCTAAGCCCTGTTGGTCATGGAAAGCCCGGAGCCCCGATGTCTGTGGTGCTGTAGATGCGCTGGGAATGGCCGGTGAGGAGCAGCAAGAGCTTGACTGGCTGGCACTTTCGGTGTGGGAGCAATCGTCCGACGTTTGTGTTTTTTTCGGGTTTTTTTTTTAATGGGCACCCATGTTCAGCTGGTGGTAAACGTCGAAGTGCTGTTAGTCAGGGAAAGTCCGGAGCCCAAATGTCTGTGGTGCTGTAGATGCGCTGGGAATGGGCGGTGATTAGCAGCAAGAGCCTGACTGGCTGGCACTTTCGGTGTGGGAGAAATCGTCCGATCTTCGTGATTTTTCAAGGTTTTTTTTCAGTGGGTGCCCAGGTGCAGCTGCTGGTAAACGTCTAAGCCCTGTTGGTCATGGAAAGCCCGGAGCCCCGATGTCTGTGGTGCTGTAGATGCGCTGGGTATGGGCAGTGAGCAGCAGCAAGAGCTTGTGTTGCTGGCACTTTCAATGTGGGAGCAATCGTCCGATGTTCCTGATTTTTAGGGTTTTTTTTCAGTGGGCGCCCAGGTGCAGCTGGTGGTAAACGTCGAAGCCCTGTTGGTCAGGGAAAGCTCGGAGCCCCGATGTCTGTGGTGCTGTAGATGCGCTGCCAATGGCCGGTGAGGAGCAGCAAGAGCTTGACTGGCTGGCACTTTCGGTGTGGGAGCAATCGTCCGACGTTCGTGATTTTTCATTTATTTTTTTCAGTGGGCGCCCAGGTGCGGCTGGTGGTAAACGTCGAAGCCCTGTTGGTCAGGGAAAGCGCAGAACACCGATATCTGTGGTGCTGTAGATGCACTGCCAAAGTCCGGTGAGTAGCAGCAAGAGCTTGACTGTCTGGCACTTTTGGTGTGGGAGGAATCGTCCGACGTTTGTTATTTTTCGGGGTTTTATTTCAGTTGGCGCCCATTTGCAGCTGGTGGTAAACATCGAAGCCCTGTTGGTCAGGGAAAGCCCGGAGCCGCGATGTCTTTGGTGCTGTAGATGTGCTGCCAATGGCCGGGGACGAGCAGCAAGAGCTTGATAGGCTGGCACTTTCGGTGTGGCAGGAATCGTCGGACGTTTTTGATTTTTCGGGATTTTTTTTTAGTGGGAGCCCAGGTTTAGCTAGTGGTAAACGTCGAAGCCCTGTTGGTCAGGGAAAGCCCGGAGCCGTGATGTCTGTGGTGCTGTACATGCGCTGCCAATGGGAGGTGAGGAGCAGCAAGAGCTTGACTGTCTGGCACTTTTTGTGTGGGAGCAATCGTCCGATGTTCGTGATTTTTCGGGGTTCTTTTCAGTGGGAGCCCAGGTTCAGCGAGTGGTAAACGTCGAAGCCCTGTTGGTCAGGGAAAGCCCGGAGCCCCGATGTCTGCGGTGTTGTAGGTGCGCTGGGAATGGCCGGTGAGGAGCAGCAAGAGGTTGACAGGCTGGCATTTAAGGTGTGGCAGGAATCGTCCGACGTTTGTGATTTTTGGGGTTTTTTTTTCAGGGGGCACCCAGGTGCAGCTGGTGGTAAATGTCGAAGCCCTGTTGTTCAGGGAAAGCCCGGAGCCCCGATGTCTGTGGTGCTGTAGATGCGCTGCCAGTGGCCGGTGAGGAGCAGCAAGAGCTTGACAGGCTGGCACTTTCGGTGTGGGATCAATCGTCCGATGTTTGTGATTTTTCGGGGTTCTGTTCAGTGGGCGCCCAGGCTCAGCTGGTGGTAAACGTCGAAGCCCTGTTGGTCCGGGAAAGCCCAGAGCCCCGATGTCTGTGGTGCTGTAGATGCGCTGCCAATGGCCGGTGAGGAACAGCAAGAGCTTGACAGGCTGGCACTTTCGGTGTGGGATCAATCGTCCGACGTTTTTGATTTTTCAGGGGTTTTTTTTCAGTGGGCAACCAGGTGCAGCTGGTGGTAAACGTCGAAGCCCTGTTGGTCAGGGAAAGCCCGGAGCCGCGATGTCTGTGGTGCTGTAGATGCGCTGGGAATGGCTGGTGAGGAGCAGCAAGAGCTTGACTGGCTGGCACTTTTGGTGTGGGAGCAATCGTCCGACGTTCGTGATTTTTCTTTTATTTTTTTCAGCGGGCGCCCAGGTTCAGCTGGTGGTAAACGTCGAAGCCCTGTTGGTCAGGGAAAGCGCAGAACCCCGATGTTTGTGGTGCTGTAGATGCACTGCCAAAGTCCGGTGAGGAGCAGCAAGAGTTTGAGGTGCTGGCACTTTTGGTGTGGGAGCAATCGTCCGACGTTCGTGATTTTTCGGGGTTTTATTTCAGTGGGAGCCCAGGTGCAGCTGGTGGTAAACGTCGAAGCCCTGTTGGTCAGGGAAAGCCCGGAGCCCCGATGTCTGTGGTGCTGTAGATGCGCTGGGAATGGCCGGTGAGGGGTAGCAAGAGCTTGAGTTGCTGGCACTTTTGGTGTGAGAGCAATCGTCCAACGTTCGTGATATTTGGGGATTTTTTTTCCAGTGGGCGCCTAGGTTCAGCTGGTAATAAACTTCTAAGCCCTGTTGGTCAGGGAACGCCCGGAGCCCCGATGTCTGTGGTGCTGTAGATGCGCTGGGAATGGAAGGTGAAGAGCACCTACAGCTTGACTGGCTGGCAATTTCGGTGTGGGAGCAATCGTCCGACGTTCGTGATTTTTCGGGGTTCTTTTCAGTGGGCGCCCAGGTTCAGCTGGTGGTAAATGTCGAAGGCCTGTTGGTCAGGGAAAGCCCGGAGCCCCGATGTCTGTGGTGCTGTAGATGCGCTGGGAATGGCTGGTGAGAAGCAGCATGAGCTTGACTGGCTGGCATTTAAGGTGTGGCAGGAATCGTCTGATGTTCGTGATATTTCGTTTATTTTTTTTAGTGGGCGCCCATGTGCAGCGGGTGGTAAACGTCGAAGCCCTGTTGGTCAGGGAAAGCCCGGAGCCCCGATGTCTGTGGTGATGTAGATGCGCTGGGAATGGCCGGTGAGGAGCAGCAAGAGCTTGACTGGCTGGCACTTTCGTTGTGGGAGCAATCGTCCGATGTTCGTGATTTTTCGGGCTTTTATTTCAGTGGGCGCCCAGCTGCAGCTGGTGGTAAACGTCGAAGCCCTGTTGGTCAGGGAAAGCCCGGAGCCCCGATGTCTGTGGCGCTGTAGATGCGCTGGGAATGGCTGGTTAGAAGCAGCAAGAGCTTGACTGGCTGGCACTTTTGGTGTGGGAGCAATCGTCCGACGTTCGTGATTTTTCGGGGTTATTTTCAGTGGGAGTCCAGGTTCAGCGAGTGGTAAACGTCGAAGCCCTGTTGGTCAGGGAAAGCCCGGAGCCCCGATGTCTGTGGTGTTGTAGATGCACTGCCACTGTCCGGTGAGGAGCAGCAAGAGCTTGACTGGCTGGCACTTTGGGTGTGGGAGCAGTCGTCCGACGTTCGTGATTTTTCGGGGTTTTATTTCAGTGGGCGCCCAGGTGCAGCTGGTGGTAAATGTCGAAGGCCTGTTGGTCAGGGAAAGCCCGGAGCCACGATGTCTGTGGTGCTGTAGATGCGCTGCCAATGGCCGGTGAGGAGCAGCAAGAGCTTGACTGGCTGGCACTTTCTGTGTGGGAGGAATCGTCCGACGTTTGTGATTTTTCGGGGTTTTATTTCAGTGGGCGCCCAGGTTCAGCTGGTGGTAAACATCGAAGCCCTGTTTGTCAGGGAAAGCCCAGAGCCCCGATGTCTGTGGTGCTGTAGATGCGCTGCCAGTGGCCGGTGAGGAGCAGCAAGAGCTTGAGTTGCTGGAACTTTCGGTGTGGGAGCAATTGTCCGATGTTCGTGATTTTTCGGGGTTCTTTTCAGTGGGAGCCCAGGTTCAGCGAGTGGTAAACGTCGAAGCCCTGTTGGTCAGGGAAAGCCCGGAGCCCCGATGTCTGTGGTGCTGTAGATGCGCTGCCAAAGTCCGGTGAGGAGCAGCAAGAGCTTGAGTTGCTGGCACTTTCGGTGTGGGAGCAATCGTCCGATGTTCGTGATTTTTCGGGGTTCTTTTCAGTTGGCGCCCAGGCTCAGCTGGTGGTAAATGTCGAAGCCCTGTTGGTCCGGGAAAGCCCAGAGCCCCGATGTCTGTGGTGCTGTAGATGCGCTGCCAATGGCCGGTGAGGAACAGCAAGAGCTTGACAGGCTGGCACTTTCAGTGTGGGATCAATCGTCCGACGTTTTTGATTTTTCAGGGTTTTTTTTTCAGTGGGCAACCAGGTGCAGCTGGTGGTAAATGTCGAAGCCCTGTTGGTCAGGGAAAGCCCAGAGCCCCGATGTCTGTGGTGCTGTAGATGCGCTGGGAATGGCCGGTGAGGAGCAGCAAGAGCTTGAGTTGCTGGCACTTTCGGTGTGGGAGCAATTGTCCGACGTTCGTGATTTTTCGGGGTTCTTTTCAGTGGGCGCCCAGGTTCAGCTGGTGGTAAACGTTGAAGCCCTGTTGGTCAGGGAAAGTCCAGAGCCCTGATGTCTGTGGTGCTGTAGATGCGCTGGGAATGGGCGGTGAGGAGCAGCAAGAGCTTGACAGGCTGGCATTTAAGGTGTGGGAGCAATCGTCCGACGTTCGTGATTTTTCGGGGTTTTATTTCAGTGGGCGCCCAGGTTCAGCTGGTGGTAAACGTTGAAGCCCTGTTGGTCAGGGAAAGCCCGGAGCCCCGATGTCTGTGGTGCTGTAGATGCGCTGCCAATGGGCGGTGAGTAGCAGCAAGAGCTTGGCTGGCTGGCACTTTTGGTGTGGGAGCAATCGTCCGACGTTCGTGATTTTTCAGGGTTTTTTTTCAGTGGGTAACCAGGTGCAGCTGGTGGTAAACGTCGAAGCCCTGTTCGTCAGGGAAAGTCCAGAGCCCTGATGTCTGTGGTGCTGTAGATGCGCTGGGAATGGCCGGTGTTCAGCAGCTAGAGCTTGACTGTCTGGCACTTTTGGTGTGGGAGCAATCGTCCGACGTTCGTGATTTTTCGGGGTTCTTTTCAGTGGGAGCCCAGGTTCAGCGAGTGGTAAACGTCGAAGCCCTGTTGGTCAGGGAAAGCCCGGAGCCCCGATGTCTGTGGTGCTGTAGATGCACTGCCACTCTCCGGTGAGGAGCAGCAAGAGCTTGACTGGCTGGCACTTTTGGTGTGGGAGCAATCGTCCGACGTTCGTGATTTTTCGGGGTTTTACTTTCAGTGGGCGCCCAGGTGCAGGTGGTGGTAAATGTCGAAGCCGTGTTGGTCAGGGAAAGCCCGGAGCCCCGATGTCTGTGGTGCTGTAGATGCGCTGGGAATGGGCGGTGAGGAGCAGCAGGAGCTTGAGTTGCTGGCACTTTCAGTGTGGGAGCAATCGTCGGACGTTTGTGATTTTTGGGGATTTTTATTCACTGGGCGCCCAGGTTCAGTAGGTGGTAAACATCGAAGGCCTGTTGGTCAGGGAAAGCCCAGAGCCCCGATGTCTGTGGTGCTGTAGATGCGCTGGGAATGGCCGGTGAGGAGCAGCAAGAGCTTGACAGGCTGGCATTTAAGGTGTGGCAGGAATCGTCCGACGTTCGTGATTTTTGGGGTTTTTTTTTCAGGGGGCACCCAGGTGCAGCTGGTGGTAAATGTCGAAGCCCTGTTGGTCAGGGAAAGCCCGGAGCCCCGATGTCTGTGGTGCTGTAGATGCACTGCCAAAGTCCGGTGAGGAGCAGCAAGAGCTTGACAGGCTGGCACTTTCGGTGTGGGAGCAATCGTCCGACGTTCGTGATTTTTCGGCGTTCTTTTCAGTGGGAGCCCAGCTGCAGCGAGTGGTAAACGTCGAAGCCCTGTTTGTCAGGGAAAGCCCGGAGCCCCGATGTCTGTGGTGCTGTAGATGCGCTGGGAATGGCCGGTGAGGAGCAGCAAGAGCTTGACTGGCTGGCACTTTTGGTGTGGGAGCAATCGTCCGACGTTCGTGATTTTTCATTTATTTTTTTCAGTGGGCGCCCAGGTGCAGCTGGTGGTAAACGTCGAAGCCCTGTTGTTCAGGGAAAGCGGAGAACCCCGATGTCTGTGGTGCTGTAGATGCACTGCCAAAGTCCGGTGAGTAGCAGCAAGAGCTTGAGTTGCTGGCACTTTCGGTGTGGGAGCAATCGTCCGACGTTCGTGATTTTTCGGGATTTTATTTCAGTGGGCGCCCAGGTTCAGCTGGTGGTAAACGTCGAAGCCCTGTTGGTCAGGGAAAGCGTAGAGCCCCGATGTCTGTGGTGCTGTAGATGCGCTGGGAATGGCCGCTGAGGAGCAGCAAGAGCTTGTGTTGCTGGCACTTTTGGTGTGGGAGCAATTGTCCGACGTTCGTGATTTTTCGGGGTTTTATTTCAGTGGGCGCCCAGGTGCAGCGGGTGGTAAACGTCGAAGCCCTGTTGGTCAGGGAAAGCGTAGAGCCCCGATGTCTGTGGTGCTGTAGATGCGCTGGGAATGGCCGCTGAGGAGCAGCAAGAGCTTGAGTTGCTGGCACTTTCGGTGTGGGAGCAATTCTCCGACGTTCGTGATTTTTCGGGGTTCTTTTCAGTGGGCGCCCAAGTTCAGCTGGTGGTAAACGTTGAAGCCCTGTTGGTCAGGGAAAGTCCAGAGCCCTGATGTCTGTGGTGCTGTAGATGCGCTGGGAATGGGCGGTGAGGAGCAGCAAGAGCTTGACAGGCTGGCATTTAAGGTGTGGGAGCAATCGTCCGACGTTCGTGATTTTTCGGGGTTTTATTTCAGTGGGCGCCCAGGTTCAGCTGGTGGTAAACGTCGAAGCCCTGTTGGTCAGGGAAACCTCGGAGCCCCGATACCTGTGGTGCTGTAGATGCGCTGGGAATGGGCGGTGAGTAGCAGCAAGAGCTTGGCTGGCTGGCACTTTTGGTGTGGGAGCAATCGTCCGACGTTCGTGATTTTTCAGGGTTTTTTTTCAGTGGGTAACCAGGTGCAGCTGGTGGTAAACGTCGAAGCCCTGTTCGTCAGGGAAAGTCCAGAGCCCTGATGTCTGTGGTGCTGTAGATGCGCTGGGAATGGCCGGTAAGTAGCAGCAAGAGCTTGACAGGCTGGCATTTAAGGTGTGGCAGGAATCGTCTGACATTTGTGATTTTTGGGGTTTTTTTTTCAGGGGGCACCCAGGTGCAGCTGGTGGTAAATGTCGAAGCCCTGTTGTTCAGGCAAAGCGCAGAACCCCGATGTCTGTGGTGCTGTAGATGCACTGGGAATGGCCGGTGAGGAGCAGCAAGAGCTTGAGTTGCTGGCACTTTCGGTGTGGGAGGAATCGTCCGACGTTCGTGATTTTTCGGGGTTTTATTTCAGTGGGCGCCCAGGTGCAGCTGGTGGTAAATGTCGAAGCCCTGTTGGTCAGGGAAAGCCCGGAGCCCCGATGTCTGTGGTGCTGTAGATGCGCTGGGAATGGCCGGTGTTCAGCAGCTAGAGCTTGACTGTCTGGCACTTTTGGTGTGGGAGCAATCGTCCGACGTTCGTGATTTTTCGGGGTTCTTTTCAGTGGGAGCCCAGGTTCAGCGAGTGGTAAACGTCGAAGCCCTGTTGGTCAGGGAAAGCCCGGAGCCCCGATGTCTGTGGTGCTGTAGATGCACTGCCACTCTCCGGTGAGGAGCAGCAAGAGCTTGACTGGCTGGCACTTTTGGTGTGGGAGCAATCGTCCGACGTTCGTGATTTTTCGGGGTTTTACTTTCAGTGGGCGCACAGGTGCAGCTGGTGGTAAATGTCGAAGCTGTGTTGGTCAGGGAAAGCCCGGAGCCCCGATGTCTGTGGTGCTGTAGATGCGCTGGGAATGGGCGGTGAGGAGCAGCAGGAGCTTGAGTTGCTGGCACTTTCAGTGTGGGAGCAATCGTCGGACGTTTGTGATTTTTGGGGATTTTTATTCACTGGGCGCCCAGGTTCAGTAGGTGGTAAACATCGAAGGCCTGTTGGTCAGGGAAAGCCCAGAGCCCCGATGTCTGTGGTGCTGTAGATGCGCTGGGAATGGCCGGTGAGGAGCAGCAAGAGCTTGACAGGCTGGCATTTAAGGTGTGGCAGGAATCGTCCGACGTTCGTGATTTTTGGGGTTTTTTTTTCAGGGGGCACCCAGGTGCAGCTGGTGGTAAATGTCGAAGCCCTGTTGGTCAGGGAAAGCCCGGAGCCCCGATGTCTGTGCTGCTGTAGATGCACTGCCAAAGTCCGGTGAGGAGCAGCAAGAGCTTGACAGGCTGGCACTTTCGGTGTGGGAGCAATCGTCCGACGTTCGTGATTTTTCGGGGTTCTTTTCAGTGGGAGCCCAGCTGCAGCGAGTGGTAAACGTCGAAGCCCTGTTGGTCAGGGAAAGCCCGGAGCCCCGATGTCTGTGGTGCTGTAGATGCGCTGGGAATGGGCGGTCAGGAGCAGCAAGAGCTTGACAGGCTGGCACTTTCGGTGTGGGAGCAATCGTCCGACGTTTTTGATTTTTCAGGGTTTTTTTTCAGTGGGAGCCCAGGTGCAGCTGGTGGTAAATGTCGAAGCCCTGTTGGTCAGGGAAAGTCCAGAGCCCTGATGTCTGTGGTGCTGTAGATGCGCTGGGAATGGCCGGTGAGTAGCAGCAAGAGCTTGACAGGCTGGCATTTAAGGTGTGGCAGGAATCGTCCGACATTTGTGTTTTTTGGGGTTTTTTTTTCAGGGGGCACCCAGGTGCAGCTGGTGGTAAATGTCGAAGCCCGGTTCGTCAGGGAAAGCCCGGAGCCCCGATGTCTGTGGTGCTGTAGATGCGCTGCCAATGGGCGATGTGGAGCAGCAAGAGCTTGACTTGCTGGCACTTTCGGTGTGGGAGCAATCGTCTGACGTTCGTGATTTTTCGTTTATTTTTTTCAGTGGGCGCCCAGGTTCAACTGGTGGTAAATGTCGAAGGCCTGTTGGTCAGGGAAAGCGCAGAGCCCCGATGTCTGTGGTGTTGTAGATGCGCTGCCAATAGCCGGTGAGGAGCAGCAAGAGGCTCACATGCTGGCACTTTCGTTGTGGGTGCAATCGTCCGACGTTCGTGATTTTTGCGGTTTTTTTTTCAGTGGGCGCCCAGGTTCAGCTGGTGGTAAACGTCGAAGCCCTGTTCGTCAGGGAAATTCCAGAGCCCTGATGTCTGTGGTGCTATAGATGCGCTGGGAATGTCCGGTGAGTAGCAGCAAGAGCTTGACAGGCTGGCATTTAAGGTGTGGCAGGAATCGTCCGACATTTGTGATTTTTGGAGTTTTTTTTTCAGGCGGCACCCAGGTGCAGCTGGTGGTAAACGTCGAAGCCCTGTTGGTCAGGGAAAGCCCGGAGCCCCGATGTCTGTGGTGCTGTAGATGCGCTGGGAATGGCCGGTGATGAGCAGCAAGAGCTTGACTGGCTGGCACTTTCGGTGTGGCAGCAATCGTGCGATGTTCGTGATTTTTCGTTTATTTTTTTCAGTGGGCGCCCAGTTGCAGCTGGTGGTAAACGTTGAAGCCCTGTTGGTCAGGGAAAGCCCGGAGCCGGGATGTCTGTGGTGCTGTAGATGCACTGCCACTGTCCGGTGAGGAGCAGCAAGAGCTTGACTGGCTGGCACTTCTGGTGTGGGAGCAATCGTCCGACGTTCGAGATTTTTCGGGGTTTTATTTCAGTGGGCGCCCAGGTTCAGCTGGTGGTAAATGTCGAAGCCCTGTTGGTCACGGAAAGCCCGGAGCCCCGATGTCTGTGGTGCTGTAGATGCGCTGGGAATGGCCGGTGATGAGCAGCAAGAGCTTGACTGGCTGGCACTTTCGGTGTGGGAGCAATCGTGCGATGTTCGTGATTTTTCGTTTATTTTTTTCAGTGGGCGCCCAGGTGCAGCTGGTGGTAAATGTCGAAGGCCTGTTGGTCAGGGAAAGCCCGGAGCCCCGATGTCTGTGGTGCTGTAGATGCGCCTCCAATGGCCGGTGAGGAGCAGCAAGAGCTTGAGTTGCTGGCACTTTCGGTGTGGGAGCAATCGTCCGACGTTTGTGATTTTTCGTTTATTTTTTTCAGTGGGCGCCCAGGTGCAGCGGGTGGTAAATGTCGAAGCCCTGTTGGTCACGGAAAGCCCGGAGCCCCGATGTCTGTGGTGCTGTAGATGCGCTGGGAATGGCCGGTGAGGAGCAGCAAGAGATTGTGTTGCTGGCTATTTCGGTTTGGGTGCAATCGTCCGACGTTCGTGATTTTTCGGGGTTTTTTTCAGTGGGAGCCCAGGTGCAGCGAGTGGTAAACGTCGAAGCCCTGTTGGTCAGGGAAAGCCCGGAGCTCCGATGTCTGTGGTGCTGTAGATGCGCTGGGAATGGGCGGTGAGGAGCAGCAAGAGCTTGACTGGCTGGCACTTTCGTTGTGGGAGCAATCGTCCGACGTTCGTGATTTTTCGGGCTTTTATTTCAGTGGGAGCTGAGGTGCAGCTGGTGGTAAATGTCGAAGCCCTGATGGTCAGGGAAAGCCCGGAGCCCCGATGTCTGTGGTGCTGTAGATGCACTGCCAAAGTCCGGTGAGCAGCAGCAAGAGCTTGACTGGCTGACACTTTGGGTGTGGTCGCAATCGTCGGACGTTCGTGATTTTTCGGGGTTTTATTTCAGTGGGCGCCCAGGTTCAGCTGGTGGTAAACTTCTAAGACCTGTTGGTCAGGGAAAGCCCGGAGCCCCGATGTCTGTGGTGATGTAGATGCGCTGGGAATGGCCGGTGTTCAGCAGCTAGAGCTTGACTGTCTGGCACTTTTGGTGTGGGAGCAATCGTCCGACGTTCGTGATTTTTCGGGGTTCTTTTCAGTGGGAGCCCAGGTTCAGCGAGTGGTAAACGTCGAAGGCCTGTTGGTCAGGGAAAGCCCGGAGCCCCAATGTCTGTGGTGCTGTAGATGCACTGCCACTGTCCGGTGAGGAGCAGCAAGAGCTTGACTGGCTGGCACTTTTGGTGTGGGAGCAATCGTCCGAAGTTCGTCATTTTTCAGGGTTTTTTTTCAGTGGGCGCCCAGGTGCAGCTGGTGGTAAATGTCGAAGGCCTGTTGGTCAGGGAAAGCCCGGAGCCACGATGTCTGTGGTGCTGTAGATGCGCTGCCAATGGCCGGTGAGGAGCAGCAAGAGCTTGGCTGGCTGGCACTTTCGTTGTGGGAGCAATCGTCCAACGTTCGTGATTTTTCGGGGTTTTACTTTCAGTGGGCGCAGAGGTGCAGCTGGTGGTAAATGTCGAAGCCATGTTGGTCAGGGAAAGCCCACAGCCCCGATGTCTGTGGTGCTGTAGATGCGTTGGGAATGGCCGGTGAGGAGCAGCAAGAGCATGACAGGCTGGCATTTAAGGTGTGGCAGGAATCGTCCGACGTTCGTGATTTTTGGGGTTTTTTTTTCAGGGGGCACCCAGGTGCAGCTGGTGGTAAATGTCGAAGCCCTGTTGGTCAGGGAAAGCCCGGAGCCCCGATGTCTGTGGTGCTGTAGATGCGCTGCCAATGGTCGGTGAGGAGCAGCAAGAGGCTGACATGCTGGCACTTTCGGTGTGGGAGCAATCGTCCGACGTTCGTGATTTTTGGGGTTTTTTTCAGTGGGCGCCCAGGTGCAGCTGGTGGTAAACGTTGAAGCCCTGTTGGTCAGGGAAAGCTCGGAGCCCCGATGTCTGTGGTGCTGTAGATGCGCTGCCAATGGGCGGTGAGTAGCAGCAAGAGCTTGAGTTGCTGGCACTTTCGGTGTGGGAGCAATCGTCCGATGTTCGTGATTTTTCGGGTTTTTTTTCCAGTGGGCGCCCAGGTGCAGCTGGTGGTAAACGTCGAAGCCCTGTTTGTCAGGGAAAGCCCGGAGCCCCGATGTCTGTGGTGCTGTAGATGCGCTGGGAATGGCCGGTGAGGAACAGCAGGAGCTTGTGTTGCTGGCACTTTCGGTGTGGGTGCAATCGTCCGACGTTCGTGATATTTCGGGGTTCTTTTCAGTGGGAGCCTAGGTGCAGCGAGTGGTAAACGTCGAAGCCCTGTTGGTCAGGGAAAGCCCGGAGCTCCGATGTCTGTAGTGCTGTACATGAGCTGCCAGTGGCCGGTGAGGAACTGCAAGAGCTTGACTGGCTGGCACTTTGGGTGTGGGATCAATTGTCCGACGTTTTCGATTTTTCAGGGTTTTTTTTCAGTGGCCAACTAGGTGCAGCTGGTGGTAAATGTCGAAGGCCTGTTGGTCAGGGAAAGCCCAGAGCCGCGATGTCTGTGGTGCTGTAGATGCGCTGCCAATGGCCGGTGAGGAGCAGCAAGAGCTTGACTGTCTGGCACTTTCGGTGTGGGAGGAATCGTCCGACGTTCGTGATTTTTCGGGGTTTTATTTCAGTTGGCGCCCAGTTGCAGCTGGTGGTAAACGTCGAAGCCCTGTTGGTCAGGGAAAGCCCGGAGCCCCGATGTCTGTGGTGCTGTAGATGCGCTGCCAATGGGCGGTGAGGAGCAGCAAGAGCTTGTGTTGCTGGCACTTTTGGTGTGGGAGCAATCGTCGGACGTTTGTGATTTTTGGGGATTTTTATTCACTGGGCGCCCAGGTTCAGCTGGTGGTAAACGTCGAAGCCCTGTTGGTCAGGGAAAGCCCGGAGCCCCGATGTCTGTGGTGCTGTAGATGCGCTGGGAACGGCCGGTGAGGAGCAGCAAGAGCTTGTGTTGCTGGCACTTTCGGTGTGGGAGCAATCGACCGATGTTCGTGATTTTTCGGGGGTTCTTTTCAGTGGGAGCCCAGGTGCAGCTGGTGGTAAATGTCGAAGCCCTGTTGGTCAGGGAAAGCCCGGAGCCCCGATGTCTGTGGTGCTGTAGATGCGCTGGGAATGGGCGGTGAGGGGCAGCCAGAGCTTGACAGGCTGGCATTTAAGGTGTGGCAGGAATCGTCCGACATTTGTGATTTTTGGGTTTTCTTTTTCAGTGGGCGCCTAGGTGCAGCTGGTGGTAAACGTCGAAGCCCTGTTGGTCAGGGAATGCCAGGAGGCCAAATGTCTGTGGTGCTGTAGATGCGCTGCCAAAGTCCGGTGAGGAGCAGCAAGAGCTTGACTGGCTGGCACTTTCGGTGTGGGAGCAATCGTCCGACGTTTGTGATTTTTCGTTTATTTATTTCAGTGGGCGCCCAGGTGCAGCTGGTGGTAAATGTCGAAGCCCTGTTCGTCAGGGAAAGCCCGGAGCCGGGATGTCTGTGGTGCTGTAGATTCACTGCCCATGGCCGGTGAGGAGCAGCAAGAGCTTGACTGGCTGGCACTTTTGGTGTGGGAGCAATCGTCCGACGTTTTTGATTTTTCAGGGTTTTTTTTCAGTGGGTAACCAGGTGCAGCTGGTGGTAAATGTCGAAGCCCTGTTGGTCAGGGAAAGCCCGGAGCCGTGATGTCTGTGGTGCTGTAGATGCGGTGCCAATGGCCGGTGAGGAGCAGCAAGAGCTTGACTGACTGGGACTTTCGGTGTGGGAGCAATCGTCCGACGTTTGTGATATTTGGGGATTTTTTTTCCAGTGGGCGCCCAAGTTCAGCGAGTGGTAAACGTCGAAGGCCTGTTGGTCAGGGAAAGCCCGGAGCCGCGATGTCTGTGGTGCTGTAGATGCACTGCCAGTGGCCGGTGAGGAGCAGCAAGAGCTTGACTGGCTGGCACTTTCGGTGTGGGAGCAATCGTCCGACGTTCGTGATTTTTCGGGGTTTTACTTTCAGTGGGCGCCCAGGTTCAGCTGGTGGTAAATGTCGAAGCCCTGATGGTCAGGGAAAGCCCGGAGCCCCGATGTCTGTGGTGCTGTAGATGCGCTGGGAATGGCCGGTGTTCAGCAGCTAGAGCTTGACTGTCTGGCACTTCTGGTGTGGGAGCAATCGTCCGACGTTCGTGATTTTTCGGGGTTCTTTTCAGTGGGAGCCCAGGTGCAGCTGGTGGTAAACGTTGAAGGCCTGTTGGTCAGGGAAAGCCCAGAGCCCCGATGTCTGTGGTGCTGTAGATGCGCTGGGAATGGCCGGTGAGGAGCAGCAAGAGCTTGAGTTGCTGGCACTTTCGGTGTGGGAGGAATCGTCCGACGTTCGTGATTTTTCGGGGTTTTATTTCACCGGGCTCCCAGGTTCAGCTGGTGGTAAACGTCGAAGCCCTGTTGGTCAGGGAAAGCCCGGAGCTCCGATGTCTGTGGTGCTGTAGATGCGCTGCCAATGGCCGGTGAGGAGCAGCAAGACCTTGATAGGCTGGCACTTTCGTTGTGGGAGCAATCGTCCGACGTTCGTGATTTTTCGGGGTTTTATTTCAGTGGGCTCCCAGGTGCAGCTGGTGGTAAATGTCGAAGCCCTGTTGGTCAGGGAAAGCCCGGAGCCCCGATGTCTGTGGTGCTGTAGATGCGCTGGGAATGGCCGGTGAGGAGCAGCAAGAGGTTGACTGGCTGGCACTTTTGGTGTGGGAGCAATCGTCCGACGTTCGTGATTTTTCGGGGTTCTTTTCAGTGGGAGCCCAGGTTCAGCGAGTGGTAAACGTCGAAGGCCTGTTGGTCAGGGAAAGCCCGGAGCCCCGATGTCTGTGGTGCTGTAGATGCGCTGGGAATGGCCGGTGAGGAGCAGCAAGAGCTTGACTGGCTGGCACTTTCGGTGTGGGAGCAAACGTGCGATGTTCGTGATTTTTCGTTTATTTTTTTCAGTGTGCGCCCAGGTTCAGCTGGTGGTAAATGTCGAAGCCCTGTTGGTCAGGGAAAGCGCAGAACCCCGATGTCTGTGGTGCTGTAGATGCACTGCCAAAGTCCGGTGAGTAGCAGCAAGAGCTTGAGTTGCTGGCACTTTCGGTGAGGGAGGAATCGTCCGACGTTCGTGATTTTTCGGGGTTTTATTTCAGTGGTCGCCCAGGTTCAGCTGGTGGTAAACTTCTAAGCCCTGTTGGTCAGGGAAAGCCCGGAGCCCCGATGTCTGTGGTGCTGTAGATGCGCTGGGAATGGCCGGTGTTCAGCAGCTAGAGCTTGACTGTCTGGCACTTTCGGTGTGGGAGCAATCGTCCGACGTTCGTGATTTTTCGGGGTTCTTTTCAGTGGGAGCCGAGGTGCAGCTGGTGGTAAATGTCGAAGCCCTGTTGGTCAGGGAAAGCCCGGAGCCCCGATGTCTGTGGTGCTGTAGATGCGCTGGGAATGGCCGGTGTTCAGCAGCTAGAGCTTGACTGGCTGGCACTTTCGGTGTGGGAGCAATCGTCCGACGTTCGTGATTTTTCAGGGTTTTACTTTCAGTGGGCGCACAGGTGCAGCTGGTGGTAAACGTCGAAGCCCTGTTGGTCAGGGAGAGCCCACAGCCCCGATGTCTGTGGTGCTGTAGATGCGCTGGGAATGGGCGGTGAGGAGCAGCAAGAGCTTGAGTTGCTGGCACTTTCAGTGTAGGAGCAATCGTCGGACGTTTGTGATTTTTGGGGATTTTTATTCACTGGGCGCCCAGGTTCAGCTGGTGGTAAACGTCGAAGCCCTGTTGGTCAGGGAAAGCCCGGAGCCCCGATGTCTGTGGTGCTGTAGATGCGCTGGGAATGGGCGGTGAGGAGCAGCAAGAGCTTGACTGGCTGGCACTTTTGGTGTGGGAGCAATCGTCCGACGTTCGTGATTCTTCGGGGTTTTACTTTCAGTGGGCGCCCAGGTTCAGCTGGTGGTAAACGTCGAAGCCCTGTTGGTCAGGGAAAGCCCGGAGCCCCGATGTCTGTGGTGCTGTAGATGCGCTGCCAATAGCCGGTGAGGAGCAGCAAGAGCTTGAGTTGCCCACACTTTCAGTGTGGGAGCAATCGTCCGACGTTTTTGATTTTTCAGGGTTTTTTTTCAGTGGGTAACCAGGTGCAGCTGGTGGTAAATGTCGAAGCCCTGTTGGTCAGGGAAAGCCCGGAGCCCCGATGTCTGTGGTGCTGTAGATGCGCTAGGAATGGCCGGTGAGGAGCAGCAAGAGCTTCATTGGCTGGCACTTTTGCTGTGGGAGCAATCGTCCGACGTTCGTGATTTTTCTTTAATTTTTTTCAGTGGGCGCCCAGGTTCAGCGGGTGGTAAACGTCGAAGCCCTGTTGGTCAGGGAAAGCCCGGAGCCGCGATGTCTGTGGTGCTGTAGATGCGCTGCCAAAGTCCGGTGAGTAGCAGCAGGACCTTGAGTTGCTGGCACTTTCGGTGTGGGTGCAATCGTCCGACGTTCGTGATTTTTGGGGTTTTTTTCAGTGGGCGCCCAGGTGCAGCTGGTGGTAAACGTTGAAGCCCTGTTGGTCAGGGAAAGCTCGGAGCCCCGATGTCTGTGGTGCTGTAGATGCACTGGGAGTGTCCGGGGAGGAGCAGCAAGAGCTTGACTGGCTGGCACTTTCGTTGTGGGAGCAATCGTCCGACGTTTGTGATTTTTCGGGGTTTTATTTCAGTGGGCGCCCAGGTGCAGCTGGTGGTAAACGTTGAAGCCCTGTTGGTCAGGGAAAGCTCGGAGCCCCGATGTCTGTGGTGCTGTAGATGCCCTGCCAATGGGCGGTGAGTAGCAGCAAGAGCTTGAGTTGCTGGCACTTTCGGTGTGGGAGCAATCGTCCGATGTTCATGATTTTTCGTTTATTTTTTTCAGTGGGCGCCCAGGTGCAGCTGGTGGTAAACGTCGAAGCCCTGTTCGTCAGGGAAAGCCCGGAGCCCCGATGTCTGTGGTGCTGTAGATGCGCTGGGAATGGGCGGTGAGGAGCAGCAAGAGCTTGTGTTGCTGGCACTTTCGGTGTGGGAGCAATCGTCCGATGTTCGTGATTTTTCGGGGTTTTACTTTCAGTGGGCGCCCAGGTTCAGCTGGTGGTAAACGTCGAAGCCCTGTTGGTCAGGGAAAGCCCGGAGCCCCGATGTCTGTGGTGCTGTAGATGCGCTGCCAATGGCCGGTGAGGAGCAGCAAGAGCTTGACTGGCTGGCACTTTCGGTGTGGGAGCAATCGTCCGACGTTCGTGATTTTTCGGGGTTTTATTTCAGTGGGGGCCCAGGTTCAGCTGGTGGTAAATGTCGAAGCCCTGATGGTCAGGGAAAGCCCGGAGCCCCGATGTCTGTCGTGCTGTAGATGCGCTGCCAATGGCCGGTGAGGAGCAGCAAGAGCTTGACTGGCTGGCACTTTCAATGTGGGAACAATCGTCCGACGTTCGTGATTTTTCGGGTTTTTTTTCCAGTGGGCGCCCAGGTTCAGCTGGTGGTAAACGTCGAAGCCCTGTTCGTCAGGGAAAGCCCGGAGCCCCGATGTCTGTGGTGCTGTAGATGCGCTGCCAATGGCCGGTGAGGAGCAGCAAGAGCTTGACAGGCTGGCACTTTCGGTGTGGGAGCAATCGTCCGACGTTTGTGATTTTTCGTTTATTTTTTTCAGTGGGCGCCCAGGTTCATCTGGTGGTAAACGTCGAAGCCCTGTTGGTCAGGGAAAGCCCGGAGCCGTGATGTCTGTGGTGCTGTAGATGAGCTGGGAATGGCCGGTGAGTAGCAGCAAGAGCTTGACAGGCTGGCATTTAAGGTGTGGCAGGAATCGTCCGACATTTGTGATTTTTCAGGGTTTTTTTTCAGTGGGTAACCAGGTGCAGCTGGTGGTAAATGTCGAAGCCCCGTTCGTCAGAGAAAGCCCAGAGCCGCGATGTCTGTGGTGCTGTAGATGCGCTGGGAATGGGCGGTGAGGAGCAGCAAGAGCTTGAGTTGCTGGCACTTTGGGTGTGGGAGCAATCGTCCGATGTTCGTGATTTTTAGTTTATTTTTTTCAGTGGGCGCCCAGGTTCAGCTGGTGGTAAACGTCGAAGCCCTGTTGGTCAGGGAAAGCCCGGAGCCCCGATGTCCGTGGTGCTGTAGATGCGCTGCCAATGGCCGGTGAGGAGCAGCAAGAGGTTGACTGTCTGGCACTTTTGGTGTGGGAGCAATAGTCCGATGTTTGTGATTATTCGGGGTGTTTTTTCAGTGGGAGCCCAGGTGCAGCTGGTGGTAAATGTCGAAGCCCTGTTGGTCAGGGAAAGCCCGGAGCCCCGATGTCTGTGGTGCTGTAGATGCGCTGCCAAAGTCCGGTGAGGAGCAGCAAGAGCTTGACTGGCTGGCACTTTTGGTGTGGGAGCAATCGTCCGACGTTCGTGATTTTTGGGGGTTTTATTTCAGTGGGCGCCCAGGTTCAGCTGGTTGTAAACGTCGAAGCCCAGTTGGTCAGGGAAAACCCGGAGCCCCGATGTCTGTGGTGCTGTAGATGCGCTGGGAATGGCCGGTGAGGAGCAGCAAGAGCTTGTGTTGCTGGCACTTTCGTTGTGGGAGCAATCGTCCGACGTTCGTGATTTTTCGGGGTTTTTTTTCAGTGGCCAACTAGGTGCAGCTGGTGGTAAATGTCGAAGCCCTGTTGGTCAGGGAACGCCCGGAGCCCCGATGTCTGTGGTTCTGTAGATGCGCTGCCAATGGCCGGTGTGGAGCAGCAAGAGGTTGACTGTCTGGCACTTTTGGTGTGGGAGCAATCGTCCGATGTTTGTGATTATTCGGGGTTTTTTTTCAGTGGGCGCCCAGGTGCAGCTGGTGGTAAACGTCGAAGCCCTGTTGGTCAGGGAAAGCCCGGAGCCCCGATGTCTGTGGTGCTGTAGATGCACTGCCAAAGTCCGGTGAGGAGCAGCAAGAGCTTGACTGGCTGGCACTTTCGGTGTGGGAGGAATCGTCCGACGTTCGTGATTTTTGGGGGTTTTATTTCAGTGGGCGCCCAGGTGCAGCTGGTGGTAAATGTCGAAGCCCTGTTGGTCAGGGAAAGCCCGGAGCCCCGATGTCTGTGGTGCTGTAGATGCGCTGGGAATGGCCGGTGTTCAGCAGCTAGAGCTTGACTGTCTGGCACTTTTGGTGTGGGAGCAATCGTCCGACGTTCGTCATTTTTCAGGGTTTTTTTTCAGTGGGCGCCCAGGTTCAGCTGGTGGTAAACGTCGAAGGCCTGTTGGTCAGGGAAAGCCCGGAGCCCCGATGTCTGTGGTGCTGTAGATGTGCTGCCAATGGCCGGTGAGGAGCAGCAAGAGCTTGAGTTGCTGGCACTTTCGGTGTGGGAGCAATCGTCCGACGTTCGTGATTTTTCGGGGTTTTATTTCAGTGGGCGCCCAGGTGCCGCTGGTGGTAAACGTTGAAACCCTGTTGGTCAGGGAAAGCTCGGAGCCCCGATGTCTGTGGTGCTGTAGATGCCCTGCCAATGGGCGGTGAGTAGCAGCAAGAGCTTGACTGTCTGGCACTTTGGGTGTGGGAGCAATCGTCCGACGTTCGTGATTTTTGGGGGTTTTATTTCAGTGGGTGACCAGGTGCAGCTGGTGGTAAATGTCGAAGCCCTGTTGGTCAGGGAAAGCCCGGAGCCCCGATGTCTGTGGTGCTGTAGTTGCGCTGCCAATGGCCGGTGAGGAGCAGCAAGAGCTTGAGTTGCTGGCACTTTCGGTGTGGGAGCAATCGTCCGACGTTTGTGATTTTTCAGGGTTTTTTTTCAGTGTGTAACCAGGTGCAGCTGGTGGTAAATGTCGAAGCCCTGTTGGTCAGGGAAAGCCCGGAGCCGCGATGTCTGTGGTGCTGTAGATGCGCTGGGAATGGCCGGTGAGGAGCAGCAAGAGCTTGATTTGCTGGCACTTTCGGTGTGGGAGCAATCGTGCGATGTTCGTGATTTTTCGTTTATTTTTTTCAGGGGGCGCCCAGGTTCAGCTGGTGGTAAACGTTGAAGCCCTGTTGTTCAGGGAAAGCCCGGAGCCCCGATGTCTGTGGTGCTGTAGATGCACTGCCAAAGTCCGGTGAGTAGCAGCAAGAGCTTGAGTTGCTGGCACTTTCGGTGTGGGAGGAGTCGTCCGACGTTCGTGATTTTTCGGGGTTTTACTTTCAGTGGGCGCCCAGGTGCAGCTGATGGTAAATGTCGAAGCCCTGTTCATCAGGGAAAGCCCGGAGCCCCGATGTCTGTGGTGCTGTAGATGGGCTGGCAATGGCCGGTAAGGAGCAGCAAGAGCTTGACTGGCTGGCACTTTCGGTGTGCGAGCAATCGTCCGACGTTCGTGATTCTTCGGGGTTTTACTTTCAGTGGGCGCCCAGGTGCAGCTGGTGGTAAATGTCGAAGCCCTGTTGGTCAGGGAAAGCCCGGAGCCCCGATGTCTGTGGTGCTGTAAATGCGCTGCCAATGGGCGGTGAGGAGCAGCAAGACCTTGACAGGCTGGCACTTTCGTTGTGGGAGCAATCGTCCGACGTTCGTGATTTTTCGGGGTTTTATTTCAGTGGGCGCCCAGGTGCAGCTGGTGGTAAATGTCGAAGCCCTGTTGGTCAGGGAAAGCCCGGAGCCCCGATGTCTGTGGTGCTGTAGATGCGCTGGGAATGGCCGGTGAGGAGCAGCAAGAGCTTGACTGGCTGGCACTTTCGGTGTGGGAGCAATCGTCTGACGTTTGTGATTTTTCGTTTATTTTTTTCAGTGGGCGCCCAGGTGCAGCGGGTGGTAAACGTCGAAGCCCAGTTGGTCAGGGAAAGCCCGGAGCCCCGATGTCTGTGGTGCTGTAGATGCGCTGGGAATGGCCGGTGAGGAGCAGCAGGAGCTTGAGTTGCTGGCACTTTCGGTGTGGGAGTAATCGTCCGACGTTCGTGATTTTTCGGGGTTCTTTTCAGTGGGAGCCCAGGTGCAGCTGGTGGTAAACGTCGAAGCCCTGATCGTCACGGAAAGTCCAGAGCCCTGATGTCTGTGGTGCTGTAGATGCGCTGGGAATGGCCGGTGAGGAGCAGCAAGAGCTTGACTGGCTGGCACTTTTGGTGTGGGAGCAATCGTCCGACGTTCGTGATTTTTCATTTATTTTTTTCAGTGGGCGCCCAGGTGCAGCTGGTGGTAAACGTCGAAGCCCTGTTGTTCAGGGAAAGCGGAGAACCCCGATGTCTGTGGTGCTGTAGATGCACTGCCAAAGTCCGGTGAGTAGCAGCAAGAGCTTGAGTTGCTGGCACTTTCGGTGTGGGAGCAATTGTCCGACGTTCGTGATTTTTCGGGGTTTTATTTCAGTGGGCGCCCAGGTGCAGCGGGTGGTAAACGTCGAAGCCCTGTTGGTCAGGGAAAGCCCGGAGCCCCGATGTCTGTGGTGCTGTAGATGCACTGCCAAAGTCCGGTGGGAAGCAGCATGAGCTTGAGTTGCTGGCACTTTCGGTGTGGGAGTAATCGTCCGACGTTCGTGATTTTTCGGGGTTTTTTTTCAGTGGGCGCCCAGGTGCAGCTGATGGTAAATGTCGAAGGCCTGTTGGTCAGGGAAAGCCCGGAGCCCCGATGTCTGTGGTGCTGTACATGCGCTGCCAATGGCCGGTGAGCAGCAGCAAGAGCTTGACTGGCTGGCACTTTCGGTGTGGGAGCAATCGTCCGTCGTTTTTAATTTTTCAGGGTTTTTTTTCAGTGGGCGCCCAGGTTCAGCTGGTGGTAAACTTCTGAGCCCTGTTGGTCAGGGAACGCCCGGAGCCCCGATGTCTGTGGTGCTGTAGATGCACTGCCACTGTCCGGTTAGGAGCAGCAAGAGCTTGAGTTGCTGGCACTTTCGGTGTGGGAGCAATCGTCCGACGTTCGTGATTTTTCGGGGTTTTTTTTCAGTGGGCGCCCAGGTGCAGCTGGTGGTAAACGTCGAAGCCCTGTTGGTCAGGGAAAGCTCGGAGCCCCGATGTCTGTGGTGCTGTAGATGCGCGGCCAATGGCCGGTGAGGAGCAGCAAGAGCTTGACAGGCTGGCACTTTCGGTGTGGGAGCAATCGTCCGACGTTCGTGATTTTTCGGGGTTTTACTTTCTGTGGGTGCCCAGGTTCAGCGAGTGGTAAACGTCGAAGCCCTGTTGGTCAGGGAAAGCTCGGAGCCCCGATGTCTGTGGTGCTGTAGATGCGCTGCCAATGGCCGGTGAGGAGCAGCAAGAGCTTGACTGGCTGGCACTTTCGGTGTGGGAGCAATCGTCCGACGTTTGTTATTTTTCGGGGTTTTATTTCAGTGGGCGCCCAGGTGCAGCTGGTGGTAAATGTCGAAGCCCTGTTGGTCAGGGAAAGCCCGGAGCCGCGATGTCTGTGGTGCTGTAGATGCGCTGGGAATGGCCGGTGAGGAGCAGCAAGAGCTTGATTTGCTGGCACTTTCGGTGTGGGAGCAATCGTGCGATGTTTGTGATTTTTCGTTTATTTTTTTCAGTGGGCGCCCAGGTTCAGCTGGTGGTAAACGTTGAAGCCCTGTTGTTCAGGGAAAGCCCGGAGCCCCGATGTCTGTGGTGCTGTAGATGCACTGCCAAAGTCCGGTGAGTAGCAGCAAGAGCTTGAGTTGCTGGCACTTTCGGTGTGGGAGGAGTCGTCCGACGTTCGTGATTTTTCGGGGTTTTACTTTCAGTGGGCGCCCAGGTGCAGCTGATGGTAAATGTCGAAGCCCTGTTCATCAGGGAAAGCCCGGAGCCCCGATGTCTGTGGTGCTGTAGATGGGCTGGCAATGGCCGGTAAGGAGCAGCAAGAGCTTGACTGGCTGGCACTTTGGGTGTGCGAGCAATCGTCCGACGTTCGTGATTCTTCGGGGTTTTACTTTCAGTGGGCGCCCAGGTGCAGCTGGTGGTAAATGTCGAAGCCCTGTTGGTCAGGGAAAGCCCGGAGCCCCGATGTCTGTGGTGCTGTAGATGCGCTGCCAATGGGCGGTGAGGAGCAGCAAGACCTTGACAGGCTGGCACTTTCGTTGTGGGAGCAATCGTCCGACGTTCGTGATTTTTCGGGGTTTTATTTCAGTGGGCGCCCAGGTGCAGCTGGTGGTAAATGTCGAAGCCCTGTTGGTCAGGGAAAGCCCGGAGCCCCGATGTCTGTGGTGCTGTAGATGCGCTGGGAATGGCCGGTGAGGAGCAGCAAGAGCTTGACTGGCTGGCACTTTCGGTGTGGGAGCAATCGTCTGACGTTTGTGATTTTTCGTTTATTTTTTTCAGTGGGCGCCCAGGTGCAGCGGGTGGTAAACGTCGAAGCCCAGTTGGTCAGGGAAAGCCCGGAGCCCCGATGTCTGTGGTGCTGTAGATGCGCTGGGAATGGCCGGTGAGGAGCAGCAGGAGCTTGAGTTGCTGGCACTTTCGGTGTGGGAGTAATCGTCCGACGTTCGTGATTTTTCGGGGTTCTTTTCAGTGGGAGCCCAGGTGCAGCTGGTGGTAAACGTCGAAGCCCTGATCGTCACGGAAAGTCCAGAGCCCTGATGTCTGTGGTGCTGTAGATGCGCTGGGAATGGCCGGTGAGGAGCAGCAAGAGCTTGACTGGCTGGCACTTTTGGTGTGGGAGCAATCGTCCGACGTTCGTGATTTTTCATTTATTTTTTTCAGTGGGCGCCCAGGTGCAGCTGGTGGTAAACGTCGAAGCCCTGTTGTTCAGGGAAAGCGGAGAACCCCGATGTCTGTGGTGCTGTAGATGCACTGCCAAAGTCCGGTGAGTAGCAGCAAGAGCTTGAGTTGCTGGCACTTTCGGTGTGGGAGCAATTGTCCGACGTTCGTGATTTTTCGGGGTTTTATTTCAGTGGGCGCCCAGGTGCAGCGGGTGGTAAACGTCGAAGCCCTGTTGGTCAGGGAAAGCCCGGAGCCCCGATGTCTGTGGTGCTGTAGATGCACTGCCAAAGTCCGGTGGGAAGCAGCATGAGCTTGAGTTGCTGGCACTTTCGGTGTGGGAGTAATCGTCCGACGTTCGTGATTTTTCGGGGTTTTTTTTCAGTGGGAGCGCAGGTGCACCTGGTGGTAAACGTCGAAGCCCTGTTGGTCAGGGAAAGCCCGGAGCCGCGATGTCTGTGGTGCTGTAGATGCACTGCCAAAGTCCGGTGAGAAGCAGCATGAGCTTGAGTTGCTGGCACTTTCGCTGTGGGAGCAATCGTCTGATGTTCGTGATATTTCGTTATTTTTTTCAGTGGGCGCCCAGGTGCAGCTGATGGTAAATGTCGAAGGCCTGTTGGTCAGGGAAAGCCCGGAGCCCCGATGTCTGTGGTGCTGTACATGCGCTGCCAATGGCCGGTGAGCAGCAGCAAGAGCTTGACTGGCTGGCACTTTCGGTGTGGGAGCAATCGTCCGTCGTTTTTAATTTTTCAGGGTTTTTTTTCAGTGGGCGCCCAGGTTCAGCTGGTGGTAAACTTCTGAGCCCTGTTGGTCAGGGAACGCCCGGAGCCCCGATGTCTGTGGTGCTGTAGATGCACTGCCACTGTCCGGTGAGGAGCAGCAAGAGCTTGAGTTGCTGGCACTTTCGGTGTGGGAGCAATCGTCCGACGTTCGTGATTTTTCGGGGTTTTTTTTCAGTGGGCGCCCAGGTGCAGCTGGTGGTAAACGTCGAAGCCCTGTTGGTCAGGGAAAGCTCGGAGCCCCGATGTCTGTGGTGCTGTAGATGCGCGGCCAATGGCCGGTGAGGAGCAGCAAGAGCTTGACAGGCTGGCACTTTCGGTGTGGGAGCAATCGTCCGACGTTCGTGATTTTTCGGGGTTTTACTTTCTGTGGGTGCCCAGGTTCAGCGAGTGGTAAACGTCGAAGCCCTGTTGGTCAGGGAAAGCTCGGAGCCCCGATGTCTGTGGTGCTGTAGATGCGCTGCCAATGGCCGGTGAGGAGCAGCAAGAGCTTGACTGGCTGGCACTTTCGGTGTGGGAGCAATCGTCCGACGTTTGTTATTTTTCGGGGTTTTATTTCAGTGGGCGCCCAGGTGCAGCTGGTGGTAAATGTCGAAGCCCTGTTGGTCAGGGAAAGCCCGGAGCCGCGATGTCTGTGGTGCTGTAGATGCGCTGGGAATGGCCGGTGAGGAGCAGCAAGAGCTTGATTTGCTGGCACTTTCGGTGTGGGAGCAATCGTGCGATGTTTGTGATTTTTCGTTTATTTTTTTCAGTGGGCGCCCAGGTTCAGCTGGTGGTAAACGTTGAAGCCCTGTTGTTCAGGGAAAGCCCGGAGCCCCGATGTCTGTGGTGCTGTAGATGCACTGCCAAAGTCCGGTGAGTAGCAGCAAGAGCTTGAGTTGCTGGCACTTTCGGTGTGGGAGGAGTCGTCCGACGTTCGTGATTTTTCGGGGTTTTACTTTCAGTGGGCGCCCAGGTGCAGCTGATGGTAAATGTCGAAGCCCTGTTCATCAGGGAAAGCCCGGAGCCCCGATGTCTGTGGTGCTGTAGATGGGCTGGCAATGGCCGGTAAGGAGCAGCAAGAGCTTGACTGGCTGGCACTTTGGGTGTGCGAGCAATCGTCCGACGTTCGTGATTCTTCGGGGTTTTACTTTCAGTGGGCGCCCAGGTGCAGCTGGTGGTAAATGTCGAAGCCCTGTTGGTCAGGGAAAGCCCGGAGCCCCGATGTCTGTGGTGCTGTAGATGCGCTGGGAATGGCCGGTGAGGAGCAGCAAGAGCTTGACTGGCTGGCACTTTCGGTGTGGGAGCAATCGTCTGACGTTTGTGATTTTTCGTTTATTTTTTTCAGTGGGCGCCCAGGTGCAGCGGGTGGTAAACGTCGAAGCCCAGTTGGTCAGGGAAAGCCCGGAGCCCCGATGTCTGTGGTGCTGTAGATGCGCTGGGAATGGCCGGTGAGGAGCAGCAGGAGCTTGAGTTGCTGGCACTTTCGGTGTGGGAGTAATCGTCCGACGTTCGTGATTTTTCGGGGTTCTTTTCAGTGGGAGCCCAGGTGCAGCTGGTGGTAAACGTCGAAGCCCTGATCGTCACGGAAAGTCCAGAGCCCTGATGTCTGTGGTGCTGTAGATGCGCTGGGAATGGCCGGTGAGGAGCAGCAAGAGCTTGACTGGCTGGCACTTTTGGTGTGGGAGCAATCGTCCGACGTTCGTGATTTTTCATTTATTTTTTTCAGTGGGCGCCCAGGTGCAGCTGGTGGTAAACGTCGAAGCCCTGTTGTTCAGGGAAAGCGGAGAACCCCGATGTCTGTGGTGCTGTAGATGCACTGCCAAAGTCCGGTGAGTAGCAGCAAGAGCTTGAGTTGCTGGCACTTTCGGTGTGGGAGCAATTGTCCGACGTTCGTGATTTTTCGGGGTTTTATTTCAGTGGGCGCCCAGGTGCAGCGGGTGGTAAACGTCGAAGCCCTGTTGGTCAGGGAAAGCCCAGAGCCCCGATGTCTGTGGTGCTGTAGATGCACTGCCAAAGTCCGGTGGGAAGCAGCATGAGCTTGAGTTGCTGGCACTTTCGGTGTGGGAGTAATCGTCCGACGTTCGTGATTTTTCGGGGTTTTTTTTCAGTGGGAGCGCAGGTGCACCTGGTGGTAAACGTCGAAGCCCTGTTGGTCAGGGAAAGCCCGGAGCCGCGATGTCTGTGGTGCTGTAGATGCACTGCCAAAGTCCGGTGAGAAGCAGCATGAGCTTGAGTTGCTGGCACTTTCGCTGTGGGAGCAATCGTCTGATGTTCGTGATATTTCGTTATTTTTTTCAGTGGGCGCCCAGGTGCAGCTGATGGTAAATGTCGAAGGCCTGTTGGTCAGGGAAAGCCCGGAGCCCCGATGTCTGTGGTGCTGTACATGCGCTGCCAATGGCCGGTGAGCAGCAGCAAGAGCTTGACTGGCTGGCACTTTCGGTGTGGGAGCAATCGTCCGTCGTTTTTAATTTTTCAGGGTTTTTTTTCAGTGGGCGCCCAGGTTCAGCTGGTGGTAAACTTCTGAGCCCTGTTGGTCAGGGAACGCCCGGAGCCCCGATGTCTGTGGTGCTGTAGATGCACTGCCACTGTCCGGTGAGGAGCAGCAAGAGCTTGAGTTGCTGGCACTTTCGGTGTGGGAGCAATCGTCCGACGTTCGTGATTTTTCGGGGTTTTTTTTCAGTGGGCGCCCAGGTGCAGCTGGTGGTAAACGTCGAAGCCCTGTTGGTCAGGGAAAGCTCGGAGCCCCGATGTCTGTGGTGCTGTAGATGCGCGGCCAATGGCCGGTGAGGAGCAGCAAGAGCTTGACAGGCTGGCACTTTCGGTGTGGGAGCAATCGTCCGACGTTCGTGATTTTTCGGGGTTTTACTTTCTGTGGGTGCCCAGGTTCAGCGAGTGGTAAACGTCGAAGCCCTGTTGGTCAGGGAAAGCTCGGAGCCCCGATGTCTGTGGTGCTGTAGATGCGCTGCCAATGGCCGGTGAGGAGCAGCAAGAGCTTGACTGGCTGGCACTTTCGGTGTGGGAGCAATCGTCCGACGTTTGTTATTTTTCGGGGTTTTATTTCAGTGGGCGCCCAGGTGCAGCTGGTGGTAAATGTCGAAGCCCTGTTGGTCAGGGAAAGCCCGGAGCCGCGATGTCTGTGGTGCTGTAGATGCGCTGGGAATGGCCGGTGAGGAGCAGCAAGAGCTTGATTTGCTGGCACTTTCGGTGTGGGAGCAATCGTGCGATGTTTGTGATTTTTCGTTTATTTTTTTCAGTGGGCGCCCAGGTTCAGCTGGTGGTAAACGTTGAAGCCCTGTTGTTCAGGGAAAGCCCGGAGCCCCGATGTCTGTGGTGCTGTAGATGCACTGCCAAAGTCCGGTGAGTAGCAGCAAGAGCTTGAGTTGCTGGCACTTTCGGTGTGGGAGGAGTCGTCCGACGTTCGTGATTTTTCGGGGTTTTACTTTCAGTGGGCGCCCAGGTGCAGCTGATGGTAAATGTCGAAGCCCTGTTCATCAGGGAAAGCCCGGAGCCCCGATGTCTGTGGTGCTGTAGATGGGCTGGCAATGGCCGGTAAGGAGCAGCAAGAGCTTGACTGGCTGGCACTTTGGGTGTGCGAGCAATCGTCCGACGTTCGTGATTCTTCGGGGTTTTACTTTCAGTGGGCGCCCAGGTGCAGCTGGTGGTAAATGTCGAAGCCCTGTTGGTCAGGGAAAGCCCGGAGCCCCGATGTCTGTGGTGCTGTAGATGCGCTGCCAATGGGCGGTGAGGAGCAGCAAGACCTTGACAGGCTGGCACTTTCGTTGTGGGAGCAATCGTCCGACGTTCGTGATTTTTCGGGGTTTTATTTCAGTGGGCGCCCAGGTGCAGCTGGTGGTAAATGTCGAAGCCCTGTTGGTCAGGGAAAGCCCGGAGCCCCGATGTCTGTGGTGCTGTAGATGCGCTGGGAATGGCCGGTGAGGAGCAGCAAGAGCTTGACTGGCTGGCACTTTCGGTGTGGGAGCAATCGTCTGACGTTTGTGATTTTTCGTTTATTTTTTTCAGTGGGCGCCCAGGTGCAGCTGGTGGTAAACGTCGAAGCCCTGTTGTTCAGGGAAAGCGGAGAACCCCGATGTCTGTGGTGCTGTAGATGCACTGCCAAAGTCCGGTGAGTAGCAGCAAGAGCTTGAGTTGCTGGCACTTTCGGTGTGGGAGCAATTGTCCGACGTTCGTGATTTTTCGGGGTTTTATTTCAGTGGGCGCCCAGGTGCAGCGGGTGGTAAACGTCGAAGCCCTGTTGGTCAGGGAAAGCGTAGAGCCCCGATGTCTGTGGTGCTGTAGATGCGCTGGGAATGGCCGGTGAGGAGCAGCAAGAGCTTGACTGGCTGGCACTTTGGGTGTGGGAGCAATCGTCCGACGTTTGTGATTATTCGGGGTTTTTTTTCAGTGGGAGCCCAGGTGCAGCTGGTGGTAACAGTCAAAGCCCTGTTGGTCAGGGAAAGCCCGGAGCCCCGATGTCTGTGGCGCTGTAGATGCGCTGCCCATGGCCGCTGAGGAGCAGCAAGAGCTTGTGTTGCTGGCACTTTTGGTGTGGGAGCAATTGTCCGACGTTCGTGATTTTTCGGGGTTCTTTTCAGTGGGCGCCCAGGTTCAGCTGGTGGTAAACGTCGAAGCCCTGTTGGTCAGGGAAAGCCCGGAGCCGCGATGTCTGTGGTGCTGTAGATGCACTGCCAAAGTCCGGTGAGAAGCAGCATGAGCTTGAGTTGCTGGCACTTTCGCTGTGGGAGCAATCGTCTGATGTTCGTGATATTTCGTTATTTTTTTCAGTGGGCGCCCAGGTGCAGCTGATGGTAAATGTCGAAGGCCTGTTGGTCAGGGAAAGCCCGGAGCCCCGATGTCTGTGGTGCTGTACATGCGCTGCCAATGGCCGGTGAGCAGCAGCAAGAGCTTGACTGGCTGGCACTTTCGGTGTGGGAGCAATCGTCCGTCGTTTTTAATTTTTCAGGGTTTTTTTTCAGTGGGCGCCCAGGTTCAGCTGGTGGTAAACTTCTGAGCCCTGTTGGTCAGGGAAAGCCCGGAGCCCCGATGTCTGTCGTGCTGTAGATGCGCGGCCAATGGCCGGTGAGGAGCAGCAAGAGCTTGACAGGCTGGCACTTTCGGTGTGGGAGCAATCGTCCGACGTTCGTGATTTTTCGGGGTTTTACTTTCTGTGGGTGCCCAGGTTCAGCGAGTGGTAAACGTCGAAGCCCTGTTGGTCAGGGAAAGCTCGGAGCCCCGATGTCTGTGGTGCTGTAGATGCGCTGCCAATGGCCGGTGAGGAGCAGCAAGAGCTTGACTGGCTGGCACTTTTGGTGTGGGAGCAATCGTCCGATGTTTGTGATTATTCGGGGTTTTTTTTTAGTGGGAGCCCAGGTGCAGCTGGTGGTAAACGTCGAAGCCCTGTTGGTCAGGGAAAGCTCGGAGCCCCGATGTCTGTGGTGCTGTAGATGCGCTGCCAATGGCCGGTGAGGAGCAGCAAGAGCTTGACTGGCTGGCACTTTCGGTGTGGGAGCAATCGTCCGACGTTTGTTATTTTTCGGGGTTTTATTTCAGTGGGCGCCCAGGTGCAGCTGGTGGTAAATGTCGAAGCCCTGTTGGTCAGGGAAAGCCCGGAGCCCCGATGTCTGTGGTGCTGTAGATGCGCTGGGAATGGGAGGTGAGTAGCAGCAAGAGCTTGACTGGCTGGCACTTTCGGTGTGGGAGCAATTGTCCGACGTTTGTGATTTTTCGTTTATTTTTTTCAGTGGGCGCCCAGGTGCAGTGGGTGGTAAACGTCGAAGCCCTGTTCATCAGGGAAAGCCCGGAGCCCCGATGTCTGTGGTGCTGTAGATGGGCTGGCAATGGCCGGTGAGGAGCAGCAAGAGCTTGACTGGCTGGCACTTTCGGTGTGCGATCAATCGTCCGACGTTCATGATTTTTGGGGGTTTTATTTCAGTGGGGGCCCAGGTTCAGCTGGTGGTAAACGTCGAAGCCCAGTTGGTCAGGGAAAGCCCGGAGCCCCGATGTCTGTGGTGCTGTAGATGCGCTGGGAATGGGAGGTGAGTAGCAGCAAGAGCTTGAGTTGCTGGAACTTTCAGTGTGGGAGCAATCGTCCGACGTTCGTGATTTTTCGGGGTTTTATTTCAGTGGGCGCCCAGGTGCAGCTGGTGGTAAACGTCGAAGCCCTGTTGGTCAGGTAAATCCCGGAGCCCCGATGTCTGTGGTGCTGTAGATGCGCTGCCAATGGACGGTGAGGAACAGCAAGAGCTTGACTGTCTGGCACTTTCGGTGTGGGAGCAATCTTAGGACGTTTGTGATTTTTGGGGATTTTTATTCACTGGGCGCCCAGGTTCAGCTGGTGGTAAACGTTGAAGCCCTGTTGGTCAGGGAAAACCCGGAGCCCCGATGTCTGTGCTGCTGTAGATGTGCTGCCTATGGCCGGTGAGGAGCAGCAAGAGCTTGACAGGCTGGCACTTTCGGTGTGGGAGTAATAGTCCGATGTTCGTGATTTTTCGTTTATTTTTTCCAGTGGGAGCCCAGGTTTAGCTAGTTGTAAACGTCGAAGCCCTGTTGGTCAGGGAAAGCCCGGAGCCCCGATGTCTGTGGTGCTGTAGATGCGCTGGGAATGGCCGGTGAGGAGAAGCAAGAGCTTATGTTGCTGGCACTTTCGGTGTGGGAGCAATCGTCCGACGTTCGTGATTTTTCGGGGTTTTATTTCACTGGGCGCCCCGGTTCAGCTGGTGGTAAACGTCTAAGCCCTGTTGGTCAGGGAAAGCCCGGAGCCCCGATGTCTGTTGTGCTGTAGATGCGCTGGGAATGGCCCGTGAGGAGCAGCAAGAGCTTGTGTTGCTGGTACTTTCGGTGTGGGAGCAATCGTCCGACGTTTTTGATTTTTCAAGGTTTTTTTTCAGTGGGTGCCCAGGTGCAGCTGGTGGTAAACGTCGAAGCCCTGTTGGTCAGGGAAGGCCCGGAGCCCCGATGTCTGTGGTGCTGTAGATGCGCTGGGAATGGCTGGTGAGGAGCAGCAAGAGCTTGACAGGCTGGCACTTTCGGTGTGGGAGCAATCGTCCGACGTTTTTGATGTTTCAGGGTTTTTTTTCAGTGTGCGCCCAGCTGCAGCTGGTGGTAAACGTCGAAGCCCTGTTGGTCAGCGAAAGCCCGGAGCCCCGATGTCTGTGGTGCTGTAGATGCGCTGGGAATGGCTGGTGAGGAGCAGCAAGAGCTTGACAGGCTGGCACTTTCGGTGTGGGAGCAATCGTCCGACGTTTTTGATGTTTCAGGGTTTTTTTTCAGTGTGCGCCCAGCTGCAGCTGGTGGTAAACGTCGAAGCCCTGTTGGTCAGGGAAAGCCCGGAGCCCCGATGTCTGTAGTGCTGTAGATGCGCTGGGAATGGCCGGTGAGTAGCAGCAAGAGCTTGAGTTGCTGGCACTTTCGGTGTGGGAGGAATCGTCCGATGTTCGTGATTTTTCGGGGTTCTTTTCAGTGGGAGCCCAGGTGCAGCGGGTGGTAAACGTCGAATCCCTGTTAGTCAGGGAAAGCCCGGAGCCCTGATATCTGTGGTGCTGTAGATGCACTGCCAATGCCCGGTGAGGAGCAGGAAGAGCTTGACTGGCTGGCACTTTCGGTGTGGGAGCAATCGTCCGACGTTTGTGATTTTTCGGGGTTCTTTTCAGTGGGCGCCCAGGTGCAGCGGGTGGTAAACGTCGAAGACCTGTTGGTCAGGGAAAGCCCGGAGCCCCGATGTCTGTGGTGCTGTAGATGCGCCTCCAATGGCCGGTGAGGAGCAGCAAGAGCTTGACTGGCTGGCACTTTCGCTGTGGGAGCAATCGTCCGACTTTTGTTATTTTTCGTTTATTTTTTTCAGTGGGCGCCCAGGTGCACCTGGTGGTAAATGTCGAAGCCCTGTTGGTCAGGGAAAGCCCGGAGCCCCGATGTCTGTGGTGCTGTAGATGCGCTGGGAATGGCTGGTGAGAAGCAGCAAGAGCTTGACTGGCTGGCACGTTTGGTGTCGGAGCAATCGTCCGACGTTTCTGATTTTTCGGGGTTCTTTTCAGTGGGCGCCCAGGTGCAGCTGGTGGTAAACGTCGAAGCCCTGTTGGTCAGGGAAAGCCCGGAGCCCCGATGTCTGTGGTGCTGTAGATGCGCTGCCAATGGCTGGGGAGGAGCAGCAAGAGCTTGACTGGCTGGCACTTTCGGTGTGGGAGCAATTGTCCGACGTTTTTGATTTTTTAGGGTTTTTTTTTCAGTGGGCGCCCATGTGCAGCTGGTGGTAAATGTCGAAGCCCTGTTGGTCAGGGAAAGCCCGGAGCCCCGATGTCTGTGGTGCTGTAGATGCGCTGGGAATGGCCGGTGAGGAGCAGCAAGAGCTTGACTGGCTGGCACTTTCGTTGTGGGAGCAATCGTCCGACGTTCGTGATTTTTCGGGGTTTTATTTCAGTGGGCGCCCAGCTGCAGCTGGTGGTAAACGTCGAAGCCCTGTTGGTCAGGGAAAGCCCGGAGCCCCGATGTCTGTGGCGCTGTAGATGCGCTGGGAATGGCTGGTTAGAAGCAGCATGAGCTTGACTGGCTGGCACTTTCGTTGTGGGAGCAATCGTCCGACGTTCGTGATTTTTCGGGGTTATTTTCAGTGGGAGCCCAGGTTCAGCGAGTGGTAAACGTTGAAGCCCTGTTGGTCAGGGAAAGCCCGGAGCCCCGATGTCTGTGGTGTTGTAGATGCACTGCCACTGTCCGGTGAGGAGCAGCAAGAGCTTGACTGGCTGGCACTTTGGGTGTGGGAGCAGTCGTCCGACGTTTGTGATTTTTCGGGGTTTTATTTCAGTGGGCGCCCAGGTGCAGCTGGTGGTAAATGTCGAAGGCCTGTTGGTCAGGGAAAGCCCGGAGCCACGATGTCTGTGGTGCTGTAGATGCGCTGCCAATGGCCGGTGAGGAGCAGCAAGAGCTTGACTGGCTGGCACTTTTGGTGTGGGAGCAATCGTCCGACGTTTGTGATTTTTCGGGGTTTTTTTCAGTGGGCGCACAGGTGCAGCTGGTGGTAAACATCGAAGCCCTGTTTGTCAGGGAAAGCCCAGAGCCCCGATGTCTGTGGTGCTGTAGATGCGCTGCCAGTGGCCGGTGAGGAGCAGCAAGAGCTTGAGTTGCTGGAACTTTCGGTGTGGGAGCAATTGTCCGATGTTCGTGATTTTTCGGGGTTCTTTTCAGTGGGAGCCCAGGTTCAGCGAGTGGTAAACGTCGAAGCCCTGTTGTTCAGGGAAAGCCCGGAGCCCCGATGTCTGTGGTGCTGTAGGTGCGCTGCCAAAGTCCGGTGAGGAGCAGCAAGAGCTTGAGTTGCTGGCACTTTCGGTGTGGGAGCAATCGTCCGATGTTCGTGATTTTTCGGGGTTCTTTTCAGTTGGCGCCCAGGCTCAGCTGGTGGTAAACGTCGAAGCCCTGTTGGTCCGGGAAAGCCCAGAGCCCCGATGTCTGTGGTGCTGTAGATGCGCTGCCAATGGCCGGTGAGGAACAGCAAGAGCTTGACAGGCTGGCACTTTCGGTGTGGGAGCAATCGTCCGACGTTTTTGATTTTTCAGGGTTTTTTTTTCAGTGGGCAACCAGGTGCAGCTGGTGGTAAACGTCGAAGCCCTGTTGGTCAGGGAAAGCCCGGAGCCGCGATGTCTGTGGTGCTGTAGATGCGCTGGGAATGGCTGGTGAGGAGCAGCAAGAGCTTGACTGGCTGGCACTTTTGGTGTGGGAGCAATCGTCCGACGTTCGTGATTTTTCGGGGTTTTATTTCAGTGGGCGCCCAGGTGCAGCGGGTGGTAAACGTCGAAGCCCTGTTGGTCAGGGAAAGCCCGGAGCCCCGATGTCTGTGGTGCTGTAGATGCGCTGGGAATGGCCGGTGTTCAGCAGCTAGAGCTTGACTGTCTGGCACTTCTGGTGTGGGAGCAATCGTCGGACGTTCGTGATTTTTCGGGGTTCTTTTCAGTGGGAGCCCAGGTGCAGCTGGTGGTAAATGTCGAAGCCCTGATGGTCAGGGAGAGCCCGGAGCCCCGATGTCTGTGGTGCTGTAGATGCACTGCCACTGTCCGGTGAGGAGCAGCAAGAGCTTGACTGGCTGGCACTTTTGGTGTGGGAGCAATCGTCCGACGTTCGTCATTTTTCAGGGTTTTTTTTCAGGGGGCGCCCAGGTTCAGCTAGTGGTAAATGTCAAAGCCCTGTTGGTCAGGGAAAGCGCAGAACCCCGATGTCTGTGGTGCTGTAGATGCGCTGCCAAAGTCCGGTCAGGAGCAGCAAGAGCTTGACTGGCTGGCACTTTCGGTGTGGGAGCAATCGTCCGACGTTCATGATTTTTCGGGCTTTTATTTCAGTGGGCGCCCAGGTTCAGCTGGTGGTAAACGTCGAAGCCCTGTTGGTCAGGGAACGCCCGGAGCCCCGGTGTCGGTGGTGCTGTAGATGCGCTGGGAATGGCCGGTGAGGAGCAGCAAGAGCTTGACTGGCTGGCACTTTCGGTGTGGGAGCAATTGTCCGACGTTCGTGATTTTTCGGGGTTCTTTTCAGTGGGCGCCCAGGTTCAGCTGGTGGTAAACGTTGAAGCCCTGTTGGTCAGGGAAAGTCCAGAGCCCTGATGTCTGTGGTGCTGTAGATGCGCTGGGAATGGGCGGTGAGGAGCAGCAAGAGCTTGACAGGCTGGCATTTAAGGTGTGGGAGCAATCGTCCGACGTTCGTGATTTTTCGGGGTTTTATTTCAGTGGGCGCCCAGGTTCAGCTGGTGGTAAACGTCGAAGCCCTGTTGGTCAGGGAAAGCTCGGAGCCCCGATACCTGTGGTGCTGTAGATGCGCTGCCAATGGGCGGTGAGTAGCAGCAAGAGCTTGGCTGGCTGGCACTTTTGGTGTGGGAGCAATCGTCCGACGTTCGTGATTTTTCAGGGTTTTTTTTCAGTGGGTAACCAGGTGCAGCTGGTGGTAAACGTCGAAGCCCTGTTCGTCAGGGAAAGTCCAGAGCCCTGATGTCTGTGGTGCTGTAGATGCGCTGGGAATGGCCGGTAAGTAGCAGCAACAGCTTGACAGGCTGGCATTTAAGGTGTGGCAGGAATCGTCTGACATTTGTCATTTTTGGGGTTTTTTTTTCAGGGGGCACCCAGGTGCAGCTGGTGGTAAATGTCGAAGCCCTGTTGTTCAGGGAAAGCGCAGAACCCCGATGTCTGTGGTGCTGTAGATGCACTGGGAATGGCCGGTGAGTAGCAGCAAGAGCTTGAGTTGCTGGCACTTTCGGTGTGGGAGGAATCGTCCGACGTTCGTGATTTTTCGGGGTTTTATTTCAGTGGGCGCCCAGGTGCAGCTGGTGGTAAACGTTGAAGCCCTGTTGGTCAGGGAAAGCTCGGAGCCCCGATATCTGTGGTGCTGTAGATGCGCTGCCAATGGCCGGTGAGGAGCAGCAAGAGCTTGACTGGCTGGCACTTTGGGTGTGGAGCAATCGTCGGACGTTCGTGATTTTTCGGGGTTTTATTTCAGTGGGCGCCCAGGTGCAGCTGGTGGTAAACGTCGAAGCCCTGTTGGTCAGGGAAAGCCCGGAGCCCCGATGTCTGTGGTGCTGTAGATGCGCTGCCAATGGCCGGGGAGGAGCAGCAAAAGCTTGACTGTCTGGCACTTTCGGTGTGGGAGCAATCGTCCGACGTTCGTGATTTTTCGGGGTTCTTTTCAGTGGGAGCCCAGGTTCAGCGAGTGGTAAACGTCGAAGCCCTGTTGGTCAGGGAAAGCCCGGAGCCCCAATGTCTGTGGTGCTGTAGATGCACTGCCACTCTCCGGTGAGGAGCAGCAAGAGCTTGACTGGCTGGCACTTTTGGTGTGGGAGCAATCGTCCGACGTTCGTGATTTTTCGGGGTTTTACTTTCAGTGGGCGCACAGGTGCAGCTGGTGGTAAATGTCGAAGCCGTGTTGGTCAGGGAAAGCCCGGAGCCCCGATGTCTGTGGTGCTGTAGATGCGCTGGGAATGGGCGGTGAGGAGCAGCAGGAGCTTGAGTTGCTGGCACTTTCAGTGTGGGAGCAATCGTCGGACGTTTGTGATTTTTGGGGATTTTTATTCACTGGGCGCCCAGGTTCAGTAGGTGGTAAACATCGAAGGCCTGTTGGTCAGGGAAAGCCCAGAGCCCCGATGTCTGTGGTGCTGTAGATGCGCTGGGAATGGCCGGTGAGGAGCAGCAAGAGCTTGACAGGCTGGCATTTAAGGTGTGGCAGGAATCGTCCGACGTTCGTGATTTTTGGGGTTTTTTTTTCAGGGGGCACCCAGGTGCAGCTGGTGGTAAACTTCGAAGCCCTGTTGGTCAGGGAAAGCCCGGAGCCCCGATGTCTGTGGTGCTGTAGATGCACTGCCAAAGTCCGGTGAGGAGCAGCAAGAGCTTGACAGGCTGGCACTTTCGGTGTGGGAGCAATCGTCCGACGTTCGTGATTTTTCGGGGTTCTTTTCAGTGGGAGCCCAGCTGCAGCGAGTGGTAAACGTCGAAGCCCTGTTGGTCAGGGAAAGCCCGGAGCCCCGATGTCTGTGGTGCTGTAGATGCGCTGGGAATGGGCGGTGAGGAGCAGCAAGAGCTTGACAGGCTGGCACTTTCGGTGTGGGAGCAATCGTCCGACGTTTTTGATTTTTCAGGGTTTTTTTTCAGTGGGAGCCCAGGTGCAGCTGGTGGTAAATGTCGAAGCCCTGTTGGTCAGGGAAAGTCCAGAGCCCTGATGTCTGTGGTGCTGTAGATGCGCTGGGAATGGCCGGTGATGAGCAGCAAGAGCTTGACTGGCTGGCATTTAAGGTGTGGCAGGAATCGTCCGACATTTGTGTTTTTTGGGGTTTTTTTTTCAGGGGGCACCCAGGTGCAGCTGGTGGTAAATGTCGAAGCCCGGTTCGTCAGGGAAAGCCCGGAGCCCCGATGTCTGTGGTGCTGTAGATGCGCTGCCAATGGGCGATGAGGAGCAGCAAGAGCTTGACTTGCTGGCACTTTCGGTGTGGGAGCAATCGTCCGACGTTCGTGATTTTTCGTTTATTTTTTTCAGTGGGCGCCCAGGTTCAACTGGTGGTAAACGTCGAAGGCCTGTTGGTCAGGGAAAGCGCAGAGCCCCGATGTCTGTGGTGTTGTAGATGCGCTGCCAATAGCCGGTGAGGAGCAGCAAGAGGCTCACATGCTGGCACTTTCGTTGTGGGTGCAATCGTCCGACGTTCGTGATTTTTGCGGTTTTTTTTTCAGTGGGCGCCCAGGTGCAGCTGGTGGTAAACGTCGAAGCCCTGTTCGTCAGGGAAATTCCAGAGCCCTGATGTCTGTGGTGCTATAGATGCGCTGGGAATGTCCGGTGAGTAGCAGCAAGAGCTTGACAGGCTGGCATTTAAGGTGTGGTAGGAATCGTCCGACATTTGTGATTTTTGGAGTTTTTTTTTCAGGCGGCACCCAGGTGCAGCTGGTGGTAAACGTCGAAGCCCTGTTGGTCAGGGAAAGCCCGGAGCCCCGATGTCTGTGGTGCTGTAGATGCGCTGGGAATGGCCGGTGATGAGCAGCAAGAGCTTGACTGGCTGGCACTTTCGGTGTGGGAGCAATCGTGCGATGTTCGTGATTTTTCGTTTATTTTTTTCAGTGGGCGCCCAGTTGCAGCTGGTGGTAAACGTTGAAGCCCTGTTGGTCAGGGAAAGCCCGGAGCCGGGATGTCTGTGGTGCTGTAGATGCACTGCCACTCTCCGGTGAGGAGCAGCAAGAGCTTGACTGGCTGGCACTTTCAGTGTGGGAGCAATAGTCCGACGTTTGTGTTTTTTGGGGGTTTTATTTCAGTGGGCGCCCAGGTTCAGCTGGTGGTAAACGTCGAAGCCCAGTTGGTCAGGGAAAGCCCGGAGCCCCGATGTGTGTGGTGTTGTAGATGCGCTGGGAATGGGAGGTGAGTAGCAGCAAGAGCTTGAGTTGCTGGCACTTTCAGTGTGGGAGCAATCGTCCGACGTTCGTGATTTTTCGGGGTTTTATTTCAGTGGGCGCCCAGGTGCAGCTGGTGGTAAACGTTGAAGCCCTGTTGGTCAGGGAAAGCTCGGAGCCCCGATGTCTGTGGTGCTGTAGATTCCCTGCCAATGGCCGGTGAGTAGCAGCAAGAGCTTGACAGGCTGGCACTTTTGGTGTGGGAGCAATAGTCCGATGTTCGTGATTTTTCGTTTATTTTTTTCAGTGGGCGCCCAGGTGCAGCTGGTGGTAAACGTCGAAGCCCAGTTGGTCAGGGAAAGCCCGGAGTCCCGATGTCTGTGGTGCTGTAGATGCGCTGCCAATGCCCGGTGAGGAGCAGCAAGAGCTTGACTGGCTGGCACTTTCAATGTGGGAACAATCGTCCGACGTTCGTGATTTTTTGGGTTTTTTTTCCAGTGGGCGCCCAGGTTCAGCTGGTGGTAAATGTCGAAGCCCTGTTGGTCAGGGAAAGCCCGGAGCCCCGATGTCTGTGGTGCTGTAGATGCGCTGGGAATGGCCGGTGAGGAGCAGCAAGAGATTGTGTTGCTGGCAATTTCGGTTTGGGTGCAATCGTCCGACGTTCGTGATTTTTCGGGGTTTTTTTCAGTGGGAGCCCAGGTGCAGCGAGTGGTAAACGTCGAAGCCCTGTTGGTCAGGGAAAGCCCGGAGCTCCGATGTCTGTGGTGCTGTAGATGAGCTGCCAGTGGCCGGTGAGGAACTGCAAGAGCTTGACTGGCTGGCACTTTCGGTGTGGGATCAATTGTCCGACGTTTTTCATTTTTAAGGGTTTTTTTTCAGTAACCAACTAGGTGCAGCTGGTGGTAAATGTCGAAGGCCTGTTGGTCAGGGAAAGCCCAGAGCCGCGATGTCTGTGGTGCTGTAGATGCACTGGGAATGGCCGGTGAGGAGCAGCAAGAGCTTGAGTTGCTGGCACTTTCAGTGTGGGACGAATCGTCTGACGTTTTTGATTTTTCAGGGTTTTTTTTCAGTGGGTAACCAGGTGCAGCTGGTGGTAAATGTCGAAGCCCTGTTGGTGAGGGAAAGCCCGGAGCCGCGATGTCTGTGGTGCTGTAGATGCGCTGGGAATGGGCGTGAGGAGCAGCAAGAGCTTGTGTTGCTGGCACTTTCGGTGTGGGAGCAATCGTCCGATGTTCGTGATTTTTCGGGGTTTTACTTTCAGTGGGCGCCCAGGTGCAGCTGGTGGTAAACGTTGAAGCCCTGTTGGTCAGGGAAAGCCCGGAGCCCCGATGTCTGTGGTGCTGTAGATGCCCTGCCAATGGGCGGTGAGTAGCAGCAAGAGCTTGAGTTGCTCGCAGTTTCGGTGTGGGAGCAATCGTCCGATATTCATGATTTTTCGTTTATTTTTTTCAGTGGGCGCCCACGTGCAGCTGGTGGTAAACGTCGAAGCCCTGTTGGTCAGGGAAAGCCCGGAGCCCCGATGTCTGTGGTGCTGTAGATGCGCTGCCACTCTCCGGTGAGGAGCAGCAAGAGCTTGAGTTGCTGGCACTTTCGTTGTGGGAGCAATCGTCCGACGTTTGTGATTTTTCGGGGTTTTATTTCAGTGGGCGCCCAGGTGCAGCTGGTGGTAAATGTCGAAGCCCTGATGGTCAGGGAAAGCCCGGAGCCGCGATGTCTGTGGTGCTGTAGATGCGCTGCCAATGGCCGGTGAGGAGCAGCAAGAGCTTGACTGGCTGGCACTTTCAATGTGGGAACAATCGTCCGACGTTCGTGATTTTTCGGGTTTTTTTTCCAGTGGGCGCCCAGGTTCAGCTGGTGGTAAACGTCGAAGCCCTGTTCGTCAGGGAAAGCCCGGAGCCCCGATGTCTGTGGTGCTGTAGATGCACTGCCAAAGTCCGGTGAGCAGCAGCAAGAGCTTGACTGGCTGACACTTTGGGTGTGGGCGCAATCGTCGGACGTTCGTGATTTTTCGGGGTTTTATTTCAGTGGGCGCCCAGGTTCAGCTGGTGGTAAACTTCTAAGACCTGTTGGTCAGGGAAAGCCCGGAGCCCCGATGTCTGTGGTGATGTAGATGCGCTGGGAATGGCCGGTGTTCAGCAGCAAGAGCTTGACTGGCTGGCACTTTTGGTGTGGGAGCAATCGTCCGACGTTCGTGATTTTTCGGGGTTCTTTTCAGTGGGAGCCCAGGTTCAGCGAGTGGTAAACGTCGAAGGCCTGTTGGTCAGGGAAAGCCCGGAGCCCCAATGTCTGTGGTGCTGTAGATGCACTGCCACTGTCCGGTGAGGAGCAGCAAGAGCTTGACTGGCTGGCACTTTTGGTGTGGGAGCAATCGTCCGACGTTCGTCATTTTTCAGGGTTTTTTTTCAGTGGGCGCCCAGGTGCAGCTGGTGGTAAATGTCGAAGGCCTGTTGGTCAGGGAAAGCTCGGAGCCACGATGTCTGTGGTGCTGTAGATGCGCTGCCAATGGCCGGTGAGGAGCAGCAAGAGCTTGGCTGGCTGGCACTTACGTTGTGGGAGCAATCGTCCAACGTTCGTGATTTTTCGGGGTTTTACTTTCAGTGGGCGCACAGGTGCAGCTGGTGGTAAACTTCGAAGCCCTGTTGGTCACGGAAAGCCCGGAGCCCCGATATCTGTGATGCTGTAGATGCGCTGGGAATGGCCGGTGAGGAGCAGCAAGAGCTTGACTGTCTGGCACTTTCGGTGTGGGAGCAATCGTCCGATGTTCGTGATTTTTAGTTTATTTTTTTCAGTGGGCGCCCAGGTTCAGCTGGTGGTAAACGTCGAAGCCCTGTTGGTCAGGGAAAGCCCAGAACCCCAATGTATGTGGTGCTGTAGATGCACTGCCAAAGTCTGGTGAGTAGCAGCAAGAGCTTGAGTTGCTGGCACTTTCGTTGTGGGAGCAATCGTCCGACGTTCGTGATTTTTCGGAGTTTTATTTCAGTGGGCGCCCAGGTGCAGCTGGTGGTAAATGTCGAAGCCCTGTTGGTCAGGGAAAGCCCGGAGCCCCGATGTCTGTGGTGCTGTAGATGCGCTGCCAATGGTCGGTGAGGAGCAGCAAGAGGCTGACATGCTGGCACTTTCGGTGTGGGAGCAATCGTCCGACGTTCGTGATTTTTCGTTTATTTTTTTCAGTGGGCGCCCAGGTGCAGCTGGTGGTAAACGTCGAAGCCCTGTTGGTCAGGGAAAGCCCGGAGCCCCGATGTCTGTGGTGCTGTAGATGCGCTGCCAAAGTCCGGTGAGGAGCAGCAAGAGCTTGAGTTGCTGGCACTTTCGGTGTGGGAGCAATCGTCTGACGTTCGTGATTTTTCGGGTTTTTTTTCCAGTGGGCGCCCAGGTGCAGCTGGTGGTAAACGTCGAAGCCCTGTTTGTCAGGGAAAGCCCGGAGCCCCGATGTCTGTGGTGCTGTAGATGCGCTGGGAATGGCCGGTGAGGAACAGCAGGAGCTTGTGTTGCTGGCACTTTCGGTGTGGGTGCAATCGTCCGACGTTCGTGATTTTTCGGGGTTCTTTTCAGTGGGAGCCCAGGTGCAGCGAGTGGTAAACGTCGAAGCCCTGTTGGTCAGGGAAAGCCTGGAGCCCCGATGTCTGTGGTGCTGTAGATGCGCTGGGAATGGCCGGTGAGGAGCAGCAAGAGCTTGACTGGCTGGCACTTTTGGTGTGGGAGCAATTGTCCGATGTTCGTGATTTTTCTTTTATTTTTTTCAGTGGGCGCCCAGGTTCAGCTGGTGGTAAACGTCGAAGCCCTGTTGGTCAGGGAACGCGCAGAACCCCGATGTCTGTGGTGCTGTAGATGCACTGCCAAAGTCCGGTGAGTAGCAGCAAGAGCTTGACTGGCTGGCACTTTCGGTGTGGTAGGAATCGTCCGACGTTCGTGATTTTTCAGGGTTTTATTTCAGTGGGCGCCCAGGTGCAGCTGGTGGTAAACATCGAAGCCCTGTTGGTCAGGGAAAGCCCGGAGCCCCGATGTCTGTGGTGCTGTAGATGCGCTGGGAATGGCCGGTGAGGAGCAGCAAGAGCTTGTGTTGCTGGCACTTTCGGTGTGGGTGCAATCGTCCGACGTTCGTGATATTTCGGGGTTCTTTTCAGTGGGAGCCTAGGTGCAGCGAGTGGTAAACGTCGAAGCCCTGTTGGTCAGGGAAAGCCCGGAGCTCCGATGTCTGTAGTGCTGTACATGAGCTGCCAGTGGCCGGTGAGGAACTGCAAGAGCTTGACTGGCTGGCACTTTGGGTGTGGGATCAATTGTCCGACGTTTTCGATTTTTCAGGGTTTTTTTTCAGTGGCCAACTAGGTGCAGCTGGTGGTAAATGTCGAAGGCCTGTTGGTCAGGGAAAGCCCAGAGCCGTGATGTCTGTGGTGCTGTAGATGCGCTGCCAATGGCCGGTGAGGAGCAGCAAGAGCTTGACTGGCTGGCACTTTCAGTGTGGGAGCAATAGTCCGACGTTTGTGATTTTTCGCGGTTTTTTTCAGTGGGCACCCAGGTGCAGCTGGTGGTAAACGTCGAAGCCCTGTTGTTCAGGGAAAGCGCAGAACCCCGATGTCTGTGGTGCTGTAGATGCACTGCCAAAGTCCGGTGTGTAGCAGCAAGAGCTTGAGTTGCTGGCACTTTCGGTGTGGGAGGAATCGTCCGACGTTCGTGATTTTTCGAGGTTTTATTTCAGTTGGCGCCCAGTTGCAGCTGGTGGTAAACGTCGAAGCCCTGTTGGTCAGGGAAAGCCCGGAGCCCCGATGTCTGTGGTGCTGTAGATGCGCTGGGAATGGCCGGTGAGAAGCAGCAAGAACTTGTGTTGCTGGCACTTTCGGTGTGTGAGCAATCGACCGATGTTCGTGATTTTTTGGGGGTTCTTTTCAGTGGGCGCCCAGGTGCAGCTGGTGGTAAACGTCGAAGCCCTGTTCGTCAAGGAAAGTCCAGAGCCCCGATGTCAGTGGTGCTGTAGATGGGCTGGCAATGGCTGGTGAGGAGTAGCTACAGCTTGACAGGCTGGCACTTTCGGTGTTGGAGCAATCGTCCGACGTTCGTGATTTTTCGGGGTTTTTTTTCAGTGGGCGCCCAGGTTCAGCTGGTGGTAAACGTCGAAGCCCTGTTGGTCAGGGAAAGCCCGGAGCCCCGATGTCTGTGGTGCTGTAGATGCGCTGCCAATGGGCGGTGAGGAGCAGCAAGAGGCTGACATGCTGGCACTTTCGGTGTGGGAGGAATCGTCCGACGTTCGTGAGTTTTCGGGGTTTTTTTCAGTGGGCGCCCAGGTGCAGCTGGTGGTAAATGTCGAAGCCCTGTTGGTCAGGGAAAGCCCGGAGCCCCGATGTCTGTGGTGCTGTAGATGCGCTGGGAATGGGCGGTGAGGAGCAGCAAGAGCTTGACTGGCTGGCACTTTCGTTGTGGGATCAATCGTCTGATCTTCGTGATTTTTCGTTTATTTTTTTCAGTGGGCGCCCAGGTTCAGCTGGTGGTAAACGTCGAAGCCCTGTTGGTCAGGGAAAGCCCGGAGCCCCGATGTCTGTGGTGCTGTAGATGTGCTGGGAACGGCCGGTGAGGAGCAGCAAGAGCTTGTGTTGCTGGCACTTTCGGTGTGGGAGCAATCGTCCGATGTTCGTGATTTTTCGGGGGTTCTTTTCAGTGGGAGCCCAGGTGCAGCTGGTGGTAAATGTCGAAGCCTGGTTCGTCATGGAAAGCCCGGAGCTCCGATGTCTGTGGTGCTGTAGATGCGCTGCCAATGGGCGGTGAATAGCAGCAAGAGCTTGACTGGCTGGCACTTTCAATGTGGGAACAATCGTCCGACGTTCGTGATTTTTCGGGTTTTTTTTCCAGTGCGCGCCCAGGTTCAGCTGGTGGTAAACGTCGAAGCCCTGTTCGTCAGGGAAAGCCCGGAGCCCCGATGTCTGTGGTGCTGTAGATGCGCTGGGAATGGCCGGTGAGGAGCAGCAAGAGCTTGACTGGCTGGCACTTTCGGTGTGGGAGCAATCGTCCGACGTTTGTGATTTTTCGGTGTTCTTTTCAGTGGGAGCCCAGGTGCAGCGGGTGGTAAACGTCGAAGCCCTGTTGGTCAGGGAAAGCCCGGAGCCCCGATGTCTGTGGTGCTGTAGATGCGCTGCCAATGGCCGGTGAATAGCAGCAAGAGCTTGACTGGCTGGCACTTTCAATGTGGGAACAATCGTCCGACGTTCGTGATTTTTCGGGTTTTTTTTCCAGTGCGCGCCCAGGTTCAGCTGGTGGTAAACGTCGAAGCCCTGTTCGTCAGGGAAAGCCCGGAGCCCCGATGTCTGTGGTGCTGTAGATGCGCTGGGAATGGGAGGTGAGTAGCAGCAAGAGCTTGAGTTGCTGGCACTTTCGGTGTGGGAGCAATCGTGCGATGTTCGTGATTTTTCGTTTATTTTTTTCAGTGGGCGCCCAGGTGCAGCTGGTGGTAAATGTTGAAGCCCTGTTGGTCAGGGAAAGCCCGGAGCCCCGATGTCTGTGGTGCTGTAGATGCGCCTCCAATGGCGGGTGAGGAGCAGCAAGAGCTTGACAGGCTGGCATTTAAGGTGTGACAGGAATCGTCCGACATTTGTGATTTTTGGGGTTTTTTTTTCAGGGGGCACCCAGGTGCAGCTGGTGGTAAATGTCGAAGCCCTGTTGGTCAGGGAAAGCCCGGAGCCACGATGTCTGTGGTGCTGTAGATGCACTGCCCATGGCCCGTGAGTAGCAGCAAGAGCTTGACTGACTGGGACTTTTGGTGTGGGAGCAATCGTCCGACGTTCGTGATTTTTCGGGGTTTTAATTTCAGTGGGCGCCCATGTGCAGCTGGTGGTAAATGTCGAAGCCCTGTTGGTCTGGGAAAGCCCGGAGCCCCGATGTCTGTGGTGCTTTAGATGCGCTGCCAATGGCCGGTGAGGAGCAGCAAGAGCTTGACAGGCTGGCATTTAAGGTGTGGCAGAAATCGTCCGATATTTGTGATTTTTGGGGTTTTTTTTTTCAGGGGGCACCCAGGTGCAGCTGGTGGAAAATGTCGAAGCCCGGTTGGTCAGGGAAAGCCCGGAGCCCCGATGTCTGTGGTGCTGTAGATGCGCTGCCCATGGCCGGTGAGGAGCAGCAAGAGCTTGACTGGCTGGCACTTTCGGTGTGGGAGCAATCGTGCGATGTTCGTGATTTTTCGTTTACTTTTTTCAGTGGGCGCCCAGGTGCAGCTGGTGGTAAACGTTGAAGCCCTGTTGTTCAGGGAAAGCGCAGAACCCCGATGTCTGTGGTGCTGTAGATGCACTGCCAAAGTCCGGTGAGTAGCAGTAAGAGCTTGAGTTGCTGGCACTTTCGGTGTGGGAGCAATCGTCCGACGTTTGTGATTTTTCGGGGTTTTTTTCAGCGGGCGCCCAGGTGCAGCTGGTGGTAAACGTTGAAGCCCTGTTGTTCAGGGAAAGCGCAGGACCCCGATGTCTGTGGTGCTGTAGATGCACTGCCAAAGTCCGGTGAGTAGCAGCAAGAGCTTGAGTTGCTGGCACTTTCGGTGTGGGAGCAATCGTCCGACGTTTGTGATTTTTCGGGGTTTTTTTCAGCGGGCTCCGAGGTGCAGCTGGTGGTAAACGTCGAAGCCCTGTTGGTCAGGGAAAGCCCGGAGCCCCGATGTCTGTGGTGCTGTAGATGCGCTGCCAATGGCCGGTGAGGAGCAGCAAGAGCTTGACTGGCTGGCACTTCAGGTGTGGGAGCAATCGTCCGACGTTTGTGATTTTTCGTTTATTTATTTCAGTGGGCGCCCAGGTGCAGCTGGTGGTAAATGTCGAAGCCCTGTTCGTCAGGGAAAGCCCGGAGCCGGGATGTCTGTGGTGCTGTAGATTCACTGCCCATGGCCGGTGAGGAGCAGCAAGAGCTTGACTGGCTGGCACTTTTGGTGTGGGAGCAATCGTCCGACGTTTTTGATTTTTCAGGGTTTTTTTTCAGTGGGTAACCAGGTGCAGCTGGTGGTAAATGTCGAAGCCCTGTTGGTCAGGGAAAGCCCGGAGCCGTGATGTCTGTGGTGCTGTAGATGCGGTGCCAATGGCCGGTGAGGAGCAGCAAGAGCTTGACTGGCTGGCACTTTCGGTGTGGGAGCAATCGTCCGACGTTTGTGATATTTGGGGATTTTTTTTCCAGTGGGCGCCCAAGTTCAGCTGGTAGTAAACTTCTAAGCCCTGTTGGTCAGGGAAAGCCCGGAGCCCCGATGTCTGTGGTGCTGTAGATGCGCTGCCAATGGGCGGTGAAGAGCAGCAAGAGCTTGTGTTGCTGGCACTTTTGGTGTGGGAGCAATCGTCGGACGTTTGTGATTTTTGGGGATTTTTATTCACTGGGCGCCCAGGTTCAGCTGGTGGTAAACGTCTAAGCCCTGTTGGTCAGGGAAAGCCCGGAGCCCCGATGTCTGTGGTGCTGTAGATGCGCTGGGAACGGCCGGTGAGGAGCAGCAAGAGCTTGTGTTGCTGGCACTTTCGGTGTGGGAGCAATCGACCGATGTTCGTGATTTTTCGGGGGTTCTTTTCAGTGGGAGCCCAGGTTCAGCTGGTGGTAAACGTCGAAGCCCTGTTGGTCAGGGAAAGCCCGGAGCCCCGATGTCTGTGGTGCTGTAGATGCGCTGGGAATGGGCGGTGAGGGGCAGCCAGAGCTTGACAGGCTGGCATTTAAGGTGTGGCAGGAATCGTCCGACATTTGTGATTTTTGGGTTTTCTTTTTCAGTGGGCGCCCAGGTGCAGCTGGTGGTAAACGTCGAAGCCCTGTTGGTCACGGAAAGCCCGCAGCCCCGATATCTGTGATGCTGTAGATGAGCTGCCAATGGCCGGTGAGGAGCAGCAAGAGCTTGACTGTCTGGCACTTTCGGTGTGGGAGCAATCGTCCGACGTTCGTGATTTTTCGGGGTTTTTTTTCAGTGGGCGCCCAGGTTCAGCTGGTGGTAAACGTCGAAGCCCTGTTGTTCAGGGAAAGCGCAGAACCCCAATGTCTGTGGTGCTGTAGATGCACTGCCAAAGTCTGGTGAGGAGCAGCAAGAGCTTGACTGGCTGGCACTTTCGGTGTGGGAGCAATCGTCCGACGTTTGTGATTTTTCATTTATTTTTTTCAGTGGGCGCCCAGGTGCAGCGGGTGGTAAACGTCGAAGCCGTGTTCGTCAGGGAAAGCCCAGAGCCCTGATGTCTGTGGTGCTGTAGATGCGCTGGGAATGGGCGGTGAGGCGCAGCAAGAGCTTGACAGGCTGGCATTTAAGGTGTGGCAGGAATCGTCCGACATTTGTGATTTTTCGGGGTTTTTTTTCAGTGGGCGCCCAGGTGCAGCTGGTGGTAAATGTCGAAGCCCTGTTCGTCAGGGAAAGCCCAGAGCCCCGATGTCTGTGGTGCTGTAGATGCGCTGGGAATGGCCGGTGAGGAGCAGCAAGAGCTTGACTGGCTGGCACTTTCGGTGTGGGAGCAATCGTCCGACGTTTTTGATTTTTCAGGGTTTTTTTTCAGTGCGTAAACAGGTGCAGCTGGTGGTAAACGTCGAAGCCCTGTTGGTCAGGGAAATCCGGGAGCCCCGATGTCTGTGGTGCTGTAGATGCACTGCCAATAGCCGGTGAGGAGCAGCAAGAGGCTGACATGCTGGCACTTTCGATGTGGGAGCAATCGTCTGACGTTCGTGATTTTTGGGGTTTTTTTTTCACTGGGCGCCCAGGTGCAGCTGGTGGTAAACGTCGAAGCCCAGTTGGTCAGGGAAAGCCCGGAGCCCCGATGTCTGTGGTGCTGTAGATGCGCTGGGAATGGGAGGTGAGTAGCAGCAAGAGCTTGAGTTGCTGGCACTTTCACTGTGGGAGCAATCGTCCGACGTTCGTGATTTTTAGTTTATTTTTTTCAGTGGGCGCCCAGGTTCAGCTGGTGGTAAATGTCGAAGCCCTGTTGGTCAGGGAAAGCGCAGAAACCCAATGTCTGTGGTGCTGTAGATGCACTGCCAAAGTCTGGTGAGTAGCAGCAAGAGCTTGAGTTGCTGGCACTTTCGTTGTGGGAGCAATCGTGTGACGTTCGTGATTTTTCGGAGTTTTATTTCAGTGGGCGCCCAGGTGCAGCTGGTGGTAAACGTTGAAGCCCTGTTGGTCAGGGAAAGCTCGGAGCCCTGATGTCTGTGGTGCTGTAGATGCACTGCCAAAGTCCGGTGAGTAGCAGCAAGAGCTTGAGTTGCTGGCACTGTCGTTGTGGGAGCAATCGTCTGACGTTCGTGATTTTTCGGAGATTTATTTCAGTGGGCGCCCAGGTGCAGCTGGTGGTAAACGTTGAAGCCCTGTTCGTCAGGGAAAGCCCGGAGCCCCGATGTCTGTGGTGCTGTAGATGCACTGCCAAAGTCCGGTGAGTAGCAGAAAGAGCTTGAGTTGCTGGCACTTTAGTTGTGGGAGCAATCGTCCGACGTTCGTGATTTTTCGGGGTTCTTTTCAGTGGGAGCCCAGGTGCAGCTGGTGGTAAACGTCGAAGGCCTGTTGGTCAGGGAAAGCCCGGAGCTCCGATGTCTGTGGTGCTGTAGATGAGCTGCCAGTGGCCGGTGAGGAACTGCAAGAGCTTGACTGGCTGGCACTTTCGGTGTGGGATCAATTGTCCGACGTTTTTGATTTTTCAGGGTTTTTTCTCAGTGGCCAACTAGGTGCAGCTGGTGGTTAATGTCGAAGGCCTGTTGGTCAGGGAAAGCCCAGAGCCGCGATGTCTGTGGTGCTGTAGATGCGCTGCCAATGGCCGGTGAGGAGCAGCAAGAGCTTGAGTTGCTGGCACTTTCAGTGTGGGAGCAATCGTCTGACGTTTTTGATTTTTCAGGGTTTTTTTTCAGTGGGTAACCAGGTGCAGCTGGTGGTAAATGTCGAAGCCCTGTTGGTGAGGGAAAGCCCGGAGCCGCGATGTCTGTGGTGCTGTAGATGCGCTGGGAATGGCCGGTGAGGAGCAGCAAGAGCTTGACTGGCTGGGACTTTCGGTGTGGGAGCAATCGTCCGACGTTTGTGATTTTTCGGGGTTTTTTTTCAGTTGGCGCCCAGGTTCAGCTGGTAGTAAACGTCGAAGCCCTGTTAGTCAGGGAAAGCCCAGAGCCCCGATGTCTGTGGTGCTGTAGATGCGCTGGGAATGGGCGGTGAGGAGCAGCAAGAGCTTGAGTTGCTGGCACTTTCGTTGTGGGAGCAATCGTCTGACGTTCGTGATTTTTCGGAGTTTTATTTCAGTGTGCGCCCAGGTGCAGCTGGTGGTAAACGTTGAAGCCCAGTTGGTCAGGGAAAGCCCGGAGCCCCGATGTCTGTGGTGCTGTAGATGTGCTGCCAATGGCCGGTGAGGAGCAGCAAGAGCTTGAGTTGCTGGCACTTTCGTTGTGGGAGCAATCGTCCGACGTTCGTGATTTTTCGGGTTTTTTTTCCAGTGGGCGCCCAGGTTCAGCTGGTGGTAAACGTCGAAGCCCTGTTGGTCAGGGAAAGCCCGGAGCCCCGATGTCTGTGGTGCTGTAGATGTGCTGCCAATCGCCGCTGAGGAGCAGCAAGAGCTTGACTGGCTGGCACTTTGGGTGTGGGAGCAATCGTCGGACGTTCGTGATTTTTCGGGGTTTTATTTCAGTGGGCGCCCAGGTTCAGCTGGTGGTAATCGTCGAAGCCCAGTTGGTCAGGGAAAGCCCGGAGCCCCGATGTCTGTGGTGCTGTAGATGCGCTGGGAATGGCCGGTGTTCAGCAGCTAGAGCTTGACTGGCTGGCACTTTTGGTGTGGGAGCAATCGTCCGACGTTCGTGATTTTTCGGGGTTCTTTTCAGTGGGAGCCCAGGTGCAGCTGGTGGTAAACGTCGAAGGCCTGTTGGTCAGGGAAAGCCCAGAGCCCCGATGTCTGTGGTGCTGTAGATGCGCTGGGAATGGCCGGTGAGGAGCAGCAAGAGCTTGAGTTGCTGGCACTTTCGGTGTGGGAGGAATCGTCCGACGTTCGTGATTTTTCGGGGTTTTATTTCACTGGGCTCCCAGGTTCAGCTGGTGGTAAACGTCGAAGCCCTGTTGGTCAGGGAAAGCCCGGAGCCCCGATGTCTGTGGTGCTGTAGATGCGCTGCCAATGGCCGGTGAGGAGCAGCAAGAGGTTGACTGGCTGGCACTTTTGGTGTGGGAGCAATCGTTCGACGTTCGTGATTTTTCGGGGTTCTTTTCAGTGGGAGCCGAGGTGCAGCTGGTGGTAAATGTCGAAGCCCTGATGGTCAGGGAAAGCCCGGAGCCCCGATGTCTGTGGTGCTGTAGATGCGCTGGGAATGGCCGGTGTTCAGCAGCTAGAGCTTGACTGGCTGGCACTTTCGGTGTGGGAGCAATCGTCCGACGTTCGTGATTTTTCAGGGTTTTACTTTCAGTGGGCGCACAGGTGCAGCTGGTGGTAAACGTCGAAGCCCTGTTGGTCAGGGAAAGCCCACAGCCCCGATGTCTGTGGTGCTGTAGATGCGCTGGGAATGGGCGGTGAGGAGCAGCAAGAGCTTGAGTTGCTGGCACTTTCAGTGTAGGAGCAATCGTCGGACGTTTGTGATTTTTGGGGATTTTTATTCACTGGGCGCCCAGGTTCAGCTGGTGGTAAACGTCGAAGCCCTGTTCGTCAGGGAAAGCCCGGAGCCCCGATGTCTGTGGTGCTGTAGATGCGCTGGGAATGGCCGGGGAGGAGCAGCAAGAGCTTGACTGGCTGGCACTTTCAGTGTGGGAGCAATTGTCTGATGTTCGTGATTTTTCAGGGTTTTACTTTCAGTGGGCGCACAGGTGCAGCTGGTGGTAAACGTCGAAGCCCTGTTGGTCAGCGAAAGCCCGGAGCCCCGATGTCTGTGGTGCTGTAGATGCGCTGCCAATAGCCGGTGAGGAGCAGCAAGAGCTTGAGTTGCCCACACTTTCAGTGTGGGAGCAATCGTCCGACGTTTTTGATTTTTCAGGGTTTTTTTTCAGTGGGTAACCAGGTGCAGCTGGTGGTAAATGTCGAAGCCCTGTTGGTCAGGGAAAGCCCGGAGCCCCGATGTCTGTGGTGCTGTAGACGCGCTGGGAATGGCCGGTGAGGAGCAGCAAGAGCTTCATTGGCTGGCACTTTTGCTGTGGGAGCAATCGTCCGACGTTCGTGATTTTTCTTTAATTTTTTTCAGTGGGCGCCCAGGTTCAGCGGGTGGTAAACGTCGAAGCCCTGTTGGTCAGGGAAAGCCCGGAGCCGCGATGTCTGTGGTGCTGTAGATGCGCTGCCAAAGTCCGGTGAGTAGCAGCAGGACCTTGAGTTGCTGTCACTTTCGTTGTGGGAGCAATCGTCCGACGTTCGTGATTTTTCGGAGTTTTATTTCAGTGGGCGCCCAGGTGCAGCTGGTGGTAAATGTCGAAGCCCTGTTGGTCAGGGAAAGCCCGGAGCCCCGATGTCTGTGGTGCTGTAGATGCGCTGCCAATGGCCGGTGAGGAGCAGCAAGAGCTTGACTGTCTGGCACTTTCGGTGTGGGTGCAATCGTCCGACGTTCGTGATTTTTGGGGTTTTTTTCAGTGGGCGCCCAGGTGCAGCTGGTGGTAAACGTTGAAGCCCTGTTGGTCAGGGAAAGCTCGGAGCCCCGATGTCTGTGGTGCTGTAGATGCACTGGGAGTGTCCGGGGAGGAGCAGCAAGAGCTTGACTGGCTGGCACTTTCGTTGTGGGAGCAATCGTCCGAAGTTTGTGATTTTTCGGGGTTTTATTTCAGTGGGCGCCCAGGTGCAGCTGGTGGTAAACGTTGAAGCCCTGTTGGTCAGGGAAAGCTCGGAGCCCCGATGTCTGTGGTGCTGTAGATGCCCTGCCAATGGGCGGTGAGTAGCAGCAAGAGCTTGAGTTGCTGGCACTTTCGGTGTGGGAGCAATCGTCCGATGTTCATGATTTTTCGTTTATTTTTTTCAGTGGGCGCCCAGGTGCAGCTGGTGGTAAACGTCGAAGCCCTGTTCGTCAGGGAAAGCCCGGAGCCCCGATGTCTGTGGTGCTGTAGATGCGCTGGGAATGGGCGGTGAGGAGCAGCAAGAGCTTGTGTTGCTGGCACTTTCGGTGTGGGAGCAATCGTCCGATGTTCGTGATTTTTCGGGGTTCTTTTCAGTGGGAGCCCAGGTGCAGCGAGTGGTAAACGTCGAAGCCCTGTTGGTCAGGGAAAGCCCGGAGCTCCGATGTCTGTGGTGCTGTAGATGCGCTGCCAATGGCCGGTGAGGAGCAGCAAGACCTTGACAGGCTGGCACTTTCGTTGTGGGAGCAATCGTCCGACGTTCGTGATTTTTCGGGGTTTTATTTCAGTGGGCTCCCAGGTGCAGCTGGTGGTAAATGTCGAAGCCCTGTTGGTCAGGGAAAGCCCGGAGCCGCGATGTCTGTGGTGCTGTAGATGCGCTGCCAATGGCCGGTGAGGAGCAGCAAGAGCTTGACTGGCTGGCACTTTCGGTGTGGGAGAAATCGTCCGACGTTTGTGATTTTTCGTTTATTTTTTTCAGTGGGCGCCCAGGTGCAGCGGGTGGTAAACGTCGAAGCCCAGTTGGTCAGGGAAAGCCCGGAGCCGCGATGTCTGTGGTGCTGTAGATGAGCTGGGAATGGCCGGTGAGTAGCAGCAAGAGCTTGACAGGCTGGCATTTAAGGTGTGGCAGGAATCGTCCGACATTTGTGATTTTTCAGGGTTTTTTTTCAGTGGGTAACCAGGTGCAGCTGGTGGTAAATGTCCAAGCCCCGTTCGTCAGGGAAAGCCCAGAGCCGCGATGTCTGTGGTGCTGTAGATGCGCTGGGAATGGGCGGTGAGGAGCAGCAAGAGCTTGAGTTGCTGGCACTTTTGGTGTGGGAGCAATCGTCCGACGTTTTTGATTTTTCAGGGTTTTTTTTCAGTGGGTAACCAGGTGCAGCTGGTGGTAAATGTCGAAGCCCTGTTGGTCAGGGAAAGCCCAGAGACCCGATGTCTGTGGTGCTGTAGATGCGCTGGGAATGGCCGGTGAGGAGCAGCAAGAGCTTGACTGGCTGGCACTTTCGGTGTGGGAGCAATCGTCCGATGTTCGTGATTTTTCGGGGTTTTTTTTCAGTGGGCGCCCAGGTTCAGCTGGTGGTAAACGTCGAAGCCCTGTTGGTCAGGGAAAGCCCGGAGCCCCGATGTCTGTGGTGCTGTAGATGCGCTGCCAATGGCCGGTGAGGAGCAGCAAGAGGTTGACTGTCTGGCACTTTTGGTGTGGGAGCAATAGTCCGATGTTTGTGATTATTCGGGGTGTTTTTTCAGTGGGAGCCCAGGTGCAGCTGGTGGTAAACGTCGAAGCCCTGTTGGTCAGGGAAAGCCCGGAGCCCCGATGTCTGTGGTGCTGTAGATGCGCTGCCAATGGCCGGTGAGGAGCAGCAAGAGCTTGACTGGCTGGCACTTTTGGTGTGGGAGCAATCGTCCGACGTTCGTGATTTTTGGGGGTTTTATTTCAGTGGGCGCCCAGGTTCAGCTGGTTGTAAACGTCGAAGCCCAGTTGGTCAGGGAAAGCCCGGAGCCTTGATGTCTGTGGTGCTGTAGATGCACTGGGAATGGCCGGTGAGTAGCAGCAAGAGCTTGAGTTGCTGGCACTTTCAGTGTGGGAGCAATCGTCCGACGTTCGTGATTTTTCGGGGTTTTATTTCAGTGGGCGCCCAGGTGCAGCTGGTGGTAAATGTCGAAGGCCTGTTGGTCAGGGAAATCCCGGAGCCCCGATGTCTGTGGTGCTGTAGATGCGCTGCCAGTGGCCGGTGAGGAACAGCAAGAGCTTGAGTTGCTGGCACTTTCGGTGTGGGAGCAATCGTCCGACGTTTTTGATTTTTCAGGGTTTTTTTTCAGTGGGTAACCAGGTGCAGCTGGTGGTAAATGTCGAAGGCCTGTTGGTCAGGGAAAGCCCGGAGCCCCGATGTCTGTGGTGCTGTAGATGCGCTGGGAATGGCCGGTGAGGAGCAGCAAGAGCTTGTGTTGCTGGCACTTTCGGTGTGGGAACAATCGTCCGACGTTCGTGATTTTTCGGGGTTTTTTTTCAGTGGGCGCCCAGGTGCAGCTGGTGGTAAACGTCGAAGCCCTGTTGGTCAGGGAAAGCCCAGAGCCCCGATGTCTGTGGTGCTGTAGATGCGCTGCCAAAGTCCGGTGAGTAGGAGCAAGAGCTTGAGTTGCTGGCACTTTCGTTGTGGGAGCAATCGTCCGACGTTCGTGATTTTTCGGGGTTTTATTTCAGTGGGCGCCCAGGTGCAGCTGGTGGTAAATGTCGAAGCCCTGTTGGTCAGGGAAAGCCCGGAGCCCCGATGTCTGTGGTGCTGTAGATGCACTGCCAAAGTCCGGTGAGGAGCAGCAAGAGCTTGACTGGCTGGCACTTTCGGTGTGGGAGCAATCGTCCGACGTTCGTGATTTTTCGGGGTTTTATTTCAGTGGGCGCCCAGGTTCAGCTGGTGGTAAATGTCGAAGCCCTGTTGGTCAGGGAAAGCCCGGAGCGCCGATGTCTGTGGTGCTGTAGATGCGCTGGGAATGGCCGGTGAGGAGCAGCAAGAGCTTGACTGGCTGGCACTTTCAGTGTGGGAGCAATCGTCCGACGTTCATGATTTTTCGGGGTTTTATTTCAGTGGGCGCCCAGGTGCAGCTGGTGGTAAACGTCGAAGCCCTGTTGGTCAGGGAAAGCCCGGAGCCCCGATGTCTGTGGTGCTGTAGATGCGCTGCCAAAGTCCGGTGAGGAGCAGCAAGAGCTTGAGTTGCTGGCACTTTTGGTGTGGGAGCAATCGTCCGATGTTCGTGATTTTTCTTTTATTTTTTTCAGTGGGCGCCCAGGTGCAGCTGGTGGTAAACGTCGAAGCCCTGTTGGTCAGGGAAAGCGCAGAACCCCGATGTCTGTGGTGCTGTAGATGCGCTGGGAATGGCCGGTGAGGAGCAGCAAGAGCTTGAGTTGCTGGCACTTTCGGTGTGGGAGCAATCGTCCGACGTTTGTGATTTTTCAGGGTTTTTTTTCAGTGGGTAACCAGGTTCAGCTGGTGGTAAATGTCGAAGCCCTGTTGGTCAGGGAAAGCCCACAGCCCCGATGTCTGTGGTGTTGTAGATGCGCTGGGAATGGCCGGTGAGGAGCAGCAAGAGCTTGACTGGCTGGCACTTTCGGTGTGGGAGCAATCGTCCGATGTTCGTGATTTTTCTTTTATTTTTTTCAGCGGGCGCCCAGATTCAGCTGGTGGTAAACGTCGAAGCCCTGTTGGTCAGGGAAAGCGCAGAACCCCGATATCTGTGGTGCTGTAGATGCGCTGGGAATGGCCGGTGAGGAGCAGCAAGAGCTTGACTGGCTGGCACTTTCGGTGTGGGAGCAATCGTCCGACGTTCGTGATTTTTCAGGGTTTTTTTTCAGTGGGTAACCAGGTGCAGCTGGTGGTAAACGTCGAAGCCCTGTTGGTCAGGGAAAGCCCAGAGCCCCGATGTCTGTGGTGCTGTAGATGCGCTGGCAATGGGCGGTGAGGAGCAGCAAGAGCTTGAGTTGCTGGCACTTTCGGTGTGGGAGCAATCGTCCGACGTTCGTGATTTTTTGGGGTTTTACTTTCAGTGGGCGCCCAGGTTCAGCTGGTGGTAAACGTCGAAGCCCTGTTGGTCAGGGAAAGCCCGGAGCCCCGATGTCTGTGGTGCTGTAGATGAGCTGCCAATGGCCGGTGAGGAGCAGCAAGAGCTTGACTGTCTGGCACTTTCGGTGTGGGAGCAATCGTCCGATGTTCGTGATTTTTCTTTTATTTTTTTCAGCGGGCGCCCAGGTTCAGCTGGTGGTAAACGTCGAAGCCCTGTTGGTCAGGGAAAGCGCAGAACCCCGATATCTGTGGTGCTGTAGATGCGCTGGGAATGGCCGGTGAGGAGCAGCAAGAGCTTGACTGGCTGGCACTTTCAATGTGGGAACAATCGTCCGACGTTCGTGATTTTTCGGGTTTTTTTTCCAGTGGGCGCCCAGGTTCAGCTGGTGGTAAACGTCGAAGCCCTGTTGGTCAGGGAAAGCTCGGAGCCCCGATGTCTGTGGTGCTGTAGATGCGCTGGGAATGGCCGGTGAGGAGCAGAAAGAGCTTGTGTTGCTGGCACTTTCGGTGTGGGAGCAATCGTCCGACGTTCGTGATTTTTCGGGGTTCTTTTCAGTGGGAGCCCAGGTGCAGCGAGTGGTAAACGTCGAAGCCCTGTTGGTCAGGGAAAGCCCGGAGCTCCGATGTCTGTGGTGCTGTAGATGCACTGCCAAAGTCCGGTGAGGAGCAGCAAGAGCTTGACTGGCTGGCACTTTCGGTGTTGGATCAATTGTCCGACGTTTTTTATTTTTCAGGGTTTTTTTTCAGTGGCCAACTAGGTGCAGCTGGTGGTAAACGTCGAAGCCCTGTTGGTCAGGGAAAGCGCAGAACCCCGATATCTGTGGTGCTGTAGATGCGCTGGGAATGGCTGGTGAGGAGCAGCTAGAGCTTGACAGGCTGGCACTTTCGGTGTTGGAGCAATCGTCCGTCGTTTTTGATTTTTCAGGGTTTTTTTTCAGTGGGGGCCCAGGTTCAGCTGGTGGTAAACTTCTGAGCCCTGTTGGTCAGGGAAAGCCCGGAGCCCCGATGTCTGTGGTGCTGTAGATGCACTGCCAAAGTCCGGTGAGGAGCAGCAAGAGCTTGACTGGCTGGCACTTTCGGTGTGGGAGGAATCGTCCGACGTTCGTGATTTTTGGGGGTTTTATTTCAGTGGGCGCCCAGGTTCAGCTGGTGGTAAATGTCGAAGCCCTGTTGGTCAGGGAAAGCCCGGAGCCCCGATGTCTGTGGTGCTGTAGATGCGCTGGGAATGGCCGGTGTTCAGCAGCTAGAGCTTGACTGTCTGGCACTTTTGGTGTGGGAGCAATCGTCCGACGTTCGTCATTTTTCAGGGTTTTTTTTCAGTGCGCGCCCAGGTGCCGCTGGTGGTAAACGTTGAAGCCCTGTTGGTCAGGGAAAGCTCGGAGCCCCGATGTCTGTGGTGCTGTAGATGCCCTGCCAATGGGCGGTGAGTAGCAGCAAGAGCTTGACTGTCTGGCACTTTCGGTGTGGGAGCAATCGTCCGATGTTCGTGATTTTTCGTTTATTTTTTTCAGTGGGCGCCCAGGTTCATCTGGTGGTAAACGTCGAAGCCCTGTTGGTCAGGGAAAGCGCAGAGCCCCGATGTCTGTGGTGATGTAGATGCGCTGCGAATGGCCGGTGAGGAGCAGCAAGAGCTTGACTGGCTGGCACTTTCAATGTGGGAACAATCGTCCGACGTTCGTGATTTTTGGGGGTTTTATTTCAGTGGGCGCCCAGGTTCAGCTGGTGGTAAACGTCGAAGCCCTGTTGGTCAGGGAAAGCCCGGAGCCCCGATGTCTGTGGTGCTGTAGATGCGCTGGGAATGGCCGGTGAGGAGCAGCAAGAGCTTGACTGGCTGGCACTTTCGGTGTGGGAGCAATCGTCCGATGTTCATGATTTTTCGTTTATTTTTTTCAGTGGGCGCCCAGGTGCAGCTGATGGTAAATGTCGAAGCCCTCTTGGTCAGGGAAAGCGTAGAACCCCGATGTCTGTGGTGCTGTAGATGCACTCCCAAAGTCCGGTGAGTAGCAGCAAGATCTTGAGTTGCTGGCACTTTCGGTGTAGGAGAAATCGTCCGACGTTCGTGATTTTTCGGGGTTTTATTTCAGTGGGCGCCCAGCTGCAGCTGGTGGTAAATGTCGAAGCCCTGTTGGTCAGGGAAAGCCCGGAGCCCCGATGTCTGTGGTGCTGTAGATGCACTGCCAAAGTCCGGTGAGTAGCAGCAAGAGCTTGAGTTGCTGGCACTTTGGGTGTGGGAGGAATCGTCGGACGTTCGTCATTTTTCGGGGTTTTATTTCAGTGGGCGCCCAGGTGCAGCGGGTGGTAAACGTTGAAGCCCTGTTGGTCAGGGAAAGCGCAGAACCCCGATGTCTGTGGTGCTGTAGATGCACTGCCAAAGTCCGGTGAGTAGCAGCAAGAGCTGGAGTTGCTGGCACTTTCGGTGTGGGAGGAATCGTCCGACGTTCGTGATTTTTCGGGGTTTTTTTTCCGTGGGCGCCCAGGTGCAGCGGGTGGTAAACGGCGAAGCCCTGTTGGTCAGGGAAAGCCCGGAGCCCCGATGTCTGTGGTGCTGTAGATGCACTGCCAAAGTCCGGTGAGGAGCAGCAAGAGCTTGACTGGCTGGCACTTTGGGTGTGGGAGCAATCGTCCGACGTTCGTGATTTTTGGGGGTTTTATTTCAGTGGGTGACCAGGTGCAGCTGGTGGTAAATGTCGAAGCCCTGTTGGTCAGGGAAAGCCCGGAGCCCCGATGTCTGTGGTGCTGTAGTTGCGCTGCCAATGGCCGGTGAGGAGCAGCAAGAGCTTGAGTTGCTGGCACTTTCGGTGTGGGAGCAATCGTCCGACGTTTGTGATTTTTCAGGGTTTTTTTTCAGTGTGTAACCAGGTGCAGCTGGTGGTAAATGTCGAAGCCCTGTTGGTCAGGGAAAGCCCGGAGCCGCGATGTCTGTGGTGCTGTAGATGCGCTGGGAATGGCCGGTGAGGAGCAGCAAGAGCTTGACTGTCTGGCACTTTCGGTGTGGGAGCAATCGTGCGATGTTCGTGATTTTTCGTTTATTTTTTTCAGTGGGCGCCCAGGTGCAGCTGGTGGTAAACGTTGAAGCCCTGTTGTTCAGGGAAAGCCCGGAGCCCCGATGTCTGTGGTGCTGTAGATGCACTGCCAAAGTCCGGTGAGTACCAGCAAGAGCTTGAGTTGCTGGCACTTTCGGTGTGGGAGGAATCGTCCGACGTTCGTGATTTTTCGGGGTTTTACTTTCAGTGGGCGCCCAGGTGCAGCTGATGGTAAATGTCGAAGCCCTGTTGTTCAGGGAAAGCGCAGAACCCCGATGTCTGTGGTGCTGTAGATGCACTGCCAAAGTCCGGTGAGTACCAGCAAGAGCTTGAGTTGCTGGCACTTTCGGTGTGGGAGGAATCGTCCGACGTTCGTGATTTTTCGGGGTTTTTTTCAGTGGGCGCCCAGGTGCAGCTGGTGGTAAACGTCGAAGCCCTGTTGGTCAGGGAAAGCCCGGAGCCCCGGTGTCTGTGGTGCTGTAGATGCGCTGGGAATGGCCGGTGAGTAGCAGCAAGAGCTTGACAGGCTGGCATTTAAGGTGTGGCAGGAATCGTCCGACATTTGTGATTTCTGGGTTTTTTTTTTCAGGGGGCACCCAGGTGCAGCTGGTGGTAAATGTCGAAGCCCGGTTCGTCAGGGAAAGCCCAGAGCCGCGATGTCTTTGGTGCTGTAGATGCGCTGGGAATGGGCGGTGAGGAGCAGCAAGAGCTTGACTGGCTGGCACTTTCGGTGTGGGAGCAATAGTCCGACGTTCGTGATTTTTCGGGGTTTTTTTTCAGTGGGCGCCCAGGTTCAGCTGGTGGTAAACGTCGAAGCCCTGTTGGTCAGGGAAATCCCGGAGCCCCGATGTCTGTGGTGCTGTAGATGCACTGCCAAAGTCCGGTGAGGAGCAGCAAGAGCTTGAGTTGCTGGCACTTTTGGTGTGGGAGCAATCGTCCGACGTTCGTGATTTTTCGGGGTTTTATTTCAGTGGGAGCCCAGGTGCAGCTGGTGGTAAATGTCGAAGCCCAGTTGGTCAGGGAAAGCTCGGAGCCCCGATACCTGTGGTGCTGTAGATGCGCTGGGAATGGACGGTGAGGAGCAGCAAGAGCTTGACAGGCTGGCATTTAAGGTGTGGCAGGAATCGTCTGACATTTGTGATTTTTGGGGTTTTTTTTTCAGGGGGCACCCAGGTGCAGCTGGTGGTAAACGTCGAAGCCCTGTTGTTCAGGGAAAGCGCAGAACCCCGATGTCTGTGGTGCTGTAGATGCACTGCCAAAGTCCGGTGAGTAGCAGCAAGAGCTTGAGTTGCTGGCACTTTCGGTGTGGGAGGAATCGTCCGACGTTCGTGATTTTTTGGGTTTTTTTTCCAGTGGGCGCCCAGGTTCAGCTGGTGGTAAACTTCGAAGCCCTGTTCGTCAGGGAATGCCCGGAGCCCCGATGTCTGTGGTGCTGTAGATGCGCTGGGAATGGCCGGTGAGGAGCAGCAAGAGATTGTGTTGCTGGCAATTTCGGTTTGGGTGCAATCGTCCGACGTTCGTGATTTTTCGGGGTTTTTTTCAGTGGGAGCCCAGGTGCAGCGAGTGGTAAACGTCGAAGCCCTGATGGTCAGGGAAAGCCCGGAGCTCCGATGTCTGTGGTGCTGTAGATTAGCTGCCAGTGGCCGGTCAGGAACTGCAAGAGCTTGACTGGCTGGCACTTTCGGTGTGGGATCAATTGTCCGACGTTTTTGATTTTTCAGGGTTTTATTTCAGTGGGCGCCCAGGTGCAGCGGGTGGTAAACGTCGAAGCCCTGTTGGTCAGGGAAAGCCCGGAGCCCTGATGTCTGTGGCGCTGTAGATGCGCTGCCCATGGCCGCTGAGGAGCAGCAAGAGCTTGTGTTGCTGGCACTTTTGGTGTGGGAGCAATTGTCCGACGTTCGTGATTTTTCGGGGTTCTTTTCAGTGGGCGCCCAGGTTCAGCTGGTGGTAAACGTCGAAGCCCTGATCGTCAGAGAAAGTCCAGAGCCCTGATGTCTGTGGTGCTGTAGATGCGCTGGGAATGGGCGGTGAGGAGCAGCAAGAGCTTGACAGGCTGGCATTTAAGGTGTGGCAGGAATCGTCCAACGTTTGTGATTTTTCGGGGTTTTTTTTCAGTGGGCGCCCAGGTGCAGCTGGTGGTAAACATCGAAGCCCTGTTGGTCAGGGAAAGCCCGGAGCCCCGATGTCTGTGGTGCTGTAGATGCGCTGGGAATGGGCGGAGAGGAGCAGCAAGAGCTTGACAGGCTGGCACTTTCGGTGTGGGAGCAATCGTCCGACGTTCGTGATTTTTGCGGTTTTTTTTTCAGTGGGCGCCAAGGTTCAGCTGGTGGTAAACGTCGAAGCCCTGTTCGTCAGGGAAATTCCAGAGCCCTGATGTCTGTGGTGCTATAGATGCGCTGGGAATGTCCGGTGAGTAGCAGCAAGAGCTTGACAGGCTGGCATTTAAGGTGTGGCAGGAATCGTCCGACATTTGTGATTGTTGGAGTTTTTTTTTCAGGCGGCACCCAGGTGCAGCTGGTGGTAAACGTCGAAGCCCTGTTGGTCAGGGAAAGCCCGGAGCCCCGATGTCTGTGGTGCTGTAGATGCGCTGGGAATGGCCGGTGAGGAGCAGCAAGAGCTTGACTGGCTGGCACTTTCAATGTGGGAACAATCGTCCGACGTTCGTGATTTTTTGGGTTTTTTTTCCAGTGGGCGCCCAGGTTCAGCTGGTGGTAAACTTCGAAGCCCTGTTCGTCAGGGAATGCCCGGAGCCCCGATGTCTGTGGTGCTGTAGATGCGCTGGGAATGGCCGGTGAGGAGCAGCAAGAGATTGTGTTGCTGGCAATTTCGGTTTGGGTGCAATCGTCCGACGTTCGTGATTTTTCGGGGTTTTTTTCAGTGGGAGCCCAGGTGCAGCGAGTGGTAAACGTCGAAGCCCTGATGGTCAGGGAAAGCCCGGAGCTCCGATGTCTGTGGTGCTGTAGATGAGCTGCCAGTGGCCGGTGAGGAACTGCAAGAGCTTGACTGGCTGGCACTTTCGGTGTGGGATCAATTGTCCGACGTTTTTGATTTTTCAGGGTTTTTTTTCAGTGGCCAACTAGGTGCAGCTGGTGGTAAATGTCGAAGTCCTGTTGGTCAGGGAAAGCCCAGAGCCGCGATGTCTGTGGTGCTGTAGATGCGCTGCCAATGACCGGTGAGGAGCAGCAAGAGCTTCAGTTGCTGGCACTTTCAGTGTGGGATCAATCGTCCGACGTTTTTAATTTTTCAGGGTTTTTTTTCAGTGGTCAACCAGGTGCAGCGGGTGGTAAATGTCGAAGCCCTGTTGGTCAGGGAAAGCCCGGAGCCCCGATGTCTGTGGTGCTGTAGATGCGCTGCCAATGGGCGGTGAGTAGCAGCAAGAGCTTGACTGGCTGGCACTTTCGCTGTGGGACCAATCGTCCGACGTTTGTTATTTTTCGTTTATTTTTTTCAGTGGGCGCCCAGGTTCAGCTGGTGGTAAACGTCGAAGCCCAGTTGGTCAGGGAAAGCCCGGAGCCCCGATGTCTGTGGTGCTGTAGATGCACTGCCAAAGTCCGGTGAGTAGCAGCAGGAACTTGAGTTGCTGGCACTTTCGCTGTGGGAATAATCGTCCGACGTTCGTGATTCTTCGGGGTTTTACTTTCAGTGGGCGCCCAGGTTCTGCTGGTGGTAAACTTCTAAGCCCTGATGGTCAGGGAAAGCCCGGAGCCCCGATGTCTGTGGGGCTGTAGATGCGCTGGCAATGGCCCATGAGGAGTATCAGTAGCGTGACCCGATGACAATTAAGGTGTGGGAGCAATCGTCCGACATTTGTGATTTTTGGGGATTTTTTTTAGGTGGGCGCCCAGGTGCAGCTGGTGGTAAACGTCGAAGCCCTGTTGGTCAGGGAAAGCCCGGAGCCCCGGTGTCTGTGGTGCTGTAGATGCGCTGGGAATGGCCGGTGAGGAGCAGCAAGAGCTTGACTGGCTGGCACTTTTGGTGTGGGAGCAAACGTCCGACGTTCGTGATTTTTCATTTATTTTTTTCAGTGGGCGCCCAGGTGCAGCTGGTGGTAAACGTCGAAGCCCTGTTGTTCAGGGAAAGCGGAGAACCCCGATGTCTGTGGTGCTGTAGATGCACTGCCAAAGTCCGGTGAGTAGCAGCAAGAGCTTGAGTTGCTGGCACTTTCGGTGTGGGAGCAATTGTCCGACGTTTGTGATTTTTCGGGGTTTTATTTCAGTGGGCGCCCAGGTGCAGCGGGTGGTAAACGTCGAAGCCCTGTTGGTCAGGGAAAGCGTAGAGCCCCGATGTCTGTGGTGCTGTAGATGCGCTGGGAATGGCCGGTGAGGAGCAGCAAGAGCTTGACTGGCTGGCACTTTGGGTGTGGGAGCAATCGTCCGACGTTTGTGATTATTCGGGGTTTTTTTTCAGTGGGCGCCCAGGTGCAGCTGGTGGTAACAGTCAAAGCCCTGTTGGTCAGGGAAAGCCCGGAGCCCCGATGTCTGTGGCGCTGTAGATGCGCTGCCCATGGCCGCTGAGGAGCAGCAAGAGCTTGTGTTGCTGGCACTTTTGGTGTGGGAGCAATTGTCCGACGTTCGTGATTTTTCGGGGTTCTTTTCAGTGGGCGCCCAGGTTCAGCTGGTGGTAAACGTCGAAGCCCTGATCGTCAGGGAAAGTCCAGAGCCCTGATGTCTGTGGTGCTGTAGATGCGCTGGGAATGGGCGGTGAGGAGCAGCAAGAGCTTGACAGGCTGGCATTTAAGGTGTGGCAGGAATCGTCCAACGTTTGTGATTTTTCGGGGTTTTTTTTCAGTGGGCGCCCAGGTGCAGCTGGTGGTAAACATCGAAGCCCTGTTGGTCAGGGAAAGCCCGGAGCCCCGATGTCTGTGGTGCTGTAGATGCACTGCCAATGTCCGGTGAGTAGCAGCAGGAGCTTTAGTTGCTGGCACTTTTGGTGTGGGAGTAATCGTCCGACGTTCGTGATTTTTCGGGGTTTTTTTTCAGTGGGAGCGCAGGTGCACCTGGTGGTAAACGTCGAAGCCCTGTTGGTCAGGGAAAGCCCGGAGCCGCGATGTCTGTGGTGCTGTAGATGCACTGCCCAAGTCCGGTGAGAAGCAGCATGAGCTTGAGTTGCTGGCACTTTCGGTGTGGGAGCAATCGTCTGATGTTCGTGATATTTCGTTATTTTTTTCAGTGGGCGCCCAGGTGCAGCTGATGGTAAACGTCGAAGGCCTGTTGGTCAGGGAAAGCCCGGAGCCCCGATGTCTGTGGTGCTGTACATGCGCTGCCAATGGCCGGTGAGCAGCAGCAAGAGCTTGACTGGCTGGCACTTTCGGTGTGGGAGCAATCGTCCGTCGTTTTTAATTTTTCAGGGTTTTTTTTCAGTGGGCGCCCAGGTTCAGCTGGTGGTAAACTTCTGAGCCCTGTTGGTCAGGGAAAGCCCGGAGCCCCGATGTCTGTGGTGCTGTAGATGCGCTGCCAATGGCCGGTGAGGAGCAGCAAGAGCTTGACAGGCTGGCACTTTCGGTGTGGGAGTGTCCTGGGTTTGGCTAGGTTAGAGTTAATATTTACCTGAGCTGGGTGGAGAACTGAAGCTGGTAGCCCCTATGGCTGGGATAGTTCAATAATTAGCTAACAGCTGGGGTTAATTTACCCAAATTAGCCAAAGGGCTATTCCATCCCATCTGACATCATGCTCAGTATGTAAGTGAGGAGGGTGCTGAAGGGAGGCCCTTGCTAGTTGGAAGAGACTGGATGTGGAGTTCTGTTGTGAGTTATTGTACTGTATTTGTGTTCCATCACTGTCTTGTTTTCTTCTGTCATTACTGTTAAATTTACTTTTTGTTCAATCTCAACCCGCGTGTTTGGTTTTTTTTTTCCCTGGTTTTTTTTTGTTTGTCAAATCTCCTCCTATTCTCTCAGAGAGTGGGGGGAGTGAGAGAGAGACTGCGTAGTCTGGTCCGCGTTGGGGCTGAACTACGACAGTTATTTTGGCGCCCAACGTGGGGCTCGAGGAATTTGAGGTAAGGATTGAGTTTAATTGGGAGCAGTAACGGGCAAAACAGGGACTGAACTTGACAAAAGAGCAAAATGATTATGGGGAATTTATGTTCTGATTGTGGTGAAGGGATAAGTGGTGAATTGTTTGTTAATTGTCTACCCACTGTTGGTGTTGTGAGGATATTATTTTGATTTTGGTGCGGGGAATTCTATTTTCTTCTGTTGATGTGTGTGTATTTTATTTATAATACTTAAATACGTAATTCGCAGAGGCGAGGGGTGGAATGTTCTGGTTTTGTTAGTGAGGGGGGGCCTAAGGTGGCAGCTTCTGTAGGAAACTGCTAGAAGTCGCTCCCCTTTGTTCAGTGGACTCGGCCGGGCCTAGGGCGGACCCGCTGCTGGCCAAGGCCAAGCCAATTGGTAGCAGAATGTCCCCTGATAACGCCTCTGCGATAACGTATTTAAATAGGGGAAAACAGGAAAAAGAGGGAGGAGAAGATGTGAAGCAGCTGAGCGGGGGGCAGAGAGGGGGAAGCGCGAGCCTCGTGGGCCTTGCAGGCCTCACCCTCTGGCCTCCCGCCGGGCAGCCGACTGGGCCCAACTCGGCCCGGCCTGGCTGCAAGAAGTGGAGAGGAGATGAGAAGTGAATAAGATGTAAAAAGGATCCTGAGAGGCGTCTGCCAGCCTGTTGTGAGGAACGGCTGCAGACGCCAAGGTCAGTGAAGGAGGAGGGGGAGGAGTAATGCGGCTCCTGGCCAAGATTCCTCTGCAACTCGTGGTGACGACCATGGTGGAGCAGGTTGTCCCCCTGCAGCCCATGGAGGTCCACGGAGGGGCAGAGATCCACCTGCAGCCCGTGGAGGACCCCACGCCGGAGCAGGTGGAGGCCTGAAGGAGGCTGTGCCCCGTGGAGGGCCCGCTGGGACAGCTGCTCTAGAGGGACTGCACCCCGTGGAAGAGATGACCCACGCCGGAGCAGTTTCACGAAGGACTGTGGCCCGTGGGAGGGACCCCACGCTGGAGCAGAGGAGGAATGCGAGGAGGTCTTCCCCCGACGATGATACAGAGGCGTAAAACAACGCGTGATGAACTGACAGCGACCCCCATTCCCTTTTCCAACCCCCCGTGCCGCTCGGGAGGGGAAGGTAGGAGAGATAATGTTAAGCCCGGGAAGAGGGAGGGGTGGGGGGAGGTTATCTTGTTCCCTGTCTCATTCTCCTGCTAATTTTAGAAATAAATGAATAGTTTTCCCCAAGTCGAGTCTGTTTTGCCCGTGACGGTAACTTTAAGGATTTCTCCCCGTCCTTATCTCAAACCTTGAGCCGTTTTTCTTATATAATCTCCTCCTATTCTCTCGGAAGGTGGGGGGAACGAGAGACAGACTGCGTAGTCTGGTCTGATCGGGGCTGAACTACGACAGGGAGCAATCGTCGGACGTTTGTGATTTCTGGGGATTTTTTTTCAGTGGACGCCCAGGTTCAGCGGGTGGTAAATCTCGAAGCCCTGTTGGTCAGGAAAATCCCGGAGCCCCGATATCTGTGGTGCTGTAGATGCGCTGGGAATGGGCGGTGAGGAGCAGCAAGAGCTTGACTGGCTGGCACTTTCGGTGTGGGAGCAATCGTCTGATGTTCGTGATTTTTCTGGGTTTTTTCCAGTGGGCACCCAGGTGCAGCGGGTGGTAAATGTCGAAGCCGTGTTGGTCAGTGAAAGCCCAGAGCCCCGATGTCTGTGGTGCTGTAGATGCGCTGGGAATGGCCGGTGAGGAGCAGCAAGAGCTTGACTGGCTGGCACTTTCGGTGTGGGAGCAATCGTCCGATGTTCGTGATTTTTCTTTTATTTTTTTCAGCGGGCGCCCAGATTCAGCTGGTGGTAAACGTCGAAGCCCTGTTGGTCAGGGAAAGCGCAGAACCCCGATATCTGTGGTGCTGTAGATGCGCTGGGAATGGCCGGTGAGGAGCAGCAAGAGCTTGACTGGCTGGCACTTTCGGTGTGGGAGCAATCGTCCGACGTTCGTGATTTTTCAGGGTTTTTTTTCAGTGGGTAACCAGGTGCAGCTGGTGGTAAACGTCGAAGCCCTGTTGGTCAGGGAAAGCCCAGAGCCCCGATGTCTGTGGTGCTGTAGATGCGCTGGCAATGGGCGGTGAGGAGCAGCAAGAGCTTGAGTTGCTGGCACTTTCGGTGTGGGAGCAATCGTCCGACGTTCGTGATTTTTTGGGGTTTTACTTTCAGTGGGCGCCCAGGTTCAGCTGGTGGTAAACGTCGAAGCCCTGTTGGTCAGGGAAAGCCCGGAGCCCCGATGTCTGTGGTGCTGTAGATGAGCTGCCAATGGCCGGTGAGGAGCAGCAAGAGCTTGACTGTCTGGCACTTTCGGTGTGGGAGCAATCGTCCGATGTTCGTGATTTTTCTTTTATTTTTTTCAGCGGGCGCCCAGGTTCAGCTGGTGGTAAACGTCGAAGCCCTGTTGGTCAGGGAAAGCGCAGAACCCCGATATCTGTGGTGCTGTAGATGCGCTGGGAATGGCCGGTGAGGAGCAGCAAGAGCTTGACTGGCTGGCACTTTCAATGTGGGAACAATCGTCCGACGTTCGTGATTTTTCGGGTTTTTTTTCCAGTGGGCGCCCAGGTTCAGCTGGTGGTAAACGTCGAAGCCCTGTTGGTCAGGGAAAGCCCGGAGCCCCGATGTCTGTGGTGCTGTAGATGCGCTGGGAATGGCCGGTGAGGAGCAGAAAGAGCTTGTGTTGCTGGCACTTTCGGTGTGGGAGCAATCGTCCGACGTTCGTGATTTTTCGGGGTTCTTTTCAGTGGGAGCCCAGGTGCAGCGAGTGGTAAACGTCGAAGCCCTGTTGGTCAGGGAAAGCCCGGAGCTCCGATGTCTGTGGTGCTGTAGATGCACTGCCAAAGTCCGGTGAGGAGCAGCAAGAGCTTGACTGGCTGGCACTTTCGGTGTTGGATCAATTGTCCGACGTTTTTTATTTTTCAGGGTTTTTTTTCAGTGGCCAACTAGGTGCAGCTGGTGGTAAACGTCGAAGCCCTGTTGGTCAGGGAAAGCGCAGAACCCCGATATCTGTGGTGCTGTAGATGCGCTGGGAATGGCTGGTGAGGAGCAGCTAGAGCTTGACAGGCTGGCACTTTCGGTGTTGGAGCAATCGTCCGTCGTTTTTGATTTTTCAGGGTTTTTTTTCAGTGGGGGCCCAGGTTCAGCTGGTGGTAAACTTCTGAGCCCTGTTGGTCAGGGAAAGCCCGGAGCCCCGATGTCTGTGGTGCTGTAGATGCACTGCCAAAGTCCGGTGAGGAGCAGCAAGAGCTTGACTGGCTGGCACTTTCGGTGTGGGAGGAATCGTCCGACGTTCGTGATTTTTGGGGGTTTTATTTCAGTGGGCGCCCAGGTTCAGCTGGTGGTAAATGTCGAAGCCCTGTTGGTCAGGGAAAGCCCGGAGCCCCGATGTCTGTGGTGCTGTAGATGCGCTGGGAATGGCCGGTGTTCAGCAGCTAGAGCTTGACTGTCTGGCACTTTTGGTGTGGGAGCAATCGTCCGACGTTCGTCATTTTTCAGGGTTTTTTTTCAGTGCGCGCCCAGGTTCAGCTGGTGGTAAACGTCGAAGGCCTGTTGGTCAGGGAAAGCCCGGAGCCCCGATGTCTGTGGTGCTGTAGATGTGCTGCCAATGGCCGGTGAGGAGCAGCAAGAGCTTGAGTTGCTGGCACTTTCGGTGTGGGAGCAATCGTCCGACGTTCGTGATTTTTCGGGGTTTTATTTCAGTGGGCGCCCAGGTGCCGCTGGTGGTAAACGTTGAAGCCCTGTTGGTCAGGGAAAGCTCGGAGCCCCGATGTCTGTGGTGCTGTAGATGCCCTGCCAATGGGCGGTGAGTAGCAGCAAGAGCTTGACTGTCTGGCACTTTCGGTGTGGGAGCAATCGTCCGATGTTCGTGATTTTTCGTTTATTTTTTTCAGTGGGCGCCCAGGTTCATCTGGTGGTAAACGTCGAAGCCCTGTTGGTCAGGGAAAGCGCAGAGCCCCGATGTCTGTGGTGATGTAGATGCGCTGCGAATGGCCGGTGAGGAGCAGCAAGAGCTTGACTGGCTGGCACTTTCAATGTGGGAACAATCGTCCGACGTTCGTGATTTTTGGGGGTTTTATTTCAGTGGGCGCCCAGGTTCAGCTGGTGGTAAACGTCGAAGCCCTGTTGGTCAGGGAAAGCCCGGAGCCCCGATGTCTGTGGTGCTGTAGATGCGCTGGGAATGGCCGGTGAGGAGCAGCAAGAGCTTGACTGGCTGGCACTTTCGGTGTGGGAGCAATCGTCCGATGTTCATGATTTTTCGTTTATTTTTTTCAGTGGGCGCCCAGGTGCAGCTGATGGTAAATGTCGAAGCCCTCTTGGTCAGGGAAAGCGTAGAACCCCGATGTCTGTGGTGCTGTAGATGCACTCCCAAAGTCCGGTGAGTAGCAGCAAGATCTTGAGTTGCTGGCACTTTCGGTGTAGGAGAAATCGTCCGACGTTCGTGATTTTTCGGGGTTTTATTTCAGTGGGCGCCCAGCTGCAGCTGGTGGTAAATGTCGAAGCCCTGTTGGTCAGGGAAAGCCCGGAGCCCCGATGTCTGTGGTGCTGTAGATGCACTGCCAAAGTCCGGTGAGTAGCAGCAAGAGCTTGAGTTGCTGGCACTTTGGGTGTGGGAGGAATCGTCGGACGTTCGTCATTTTTCGGGGTTTTATTTCAGTGGGCGCCCAGGTGCAGCTGGTGGTAAACGTTGAAGCCCTGTTGGTCAGGGAAAGCGCAGAACCCCGATGTCTGTGGTGCTGTAGATGCACTGCCAAAGTCCGGTGAGTAGCAGCAAGAGCTGGAGTTGCTGGCACTTTCGGTGTGGGAGGAATCGTCCGACGTTCGTGATTTTTCGGGGTTTTTTTTCCGTGGGCGCCCAGGTGCAGCGGGTGGTAAACGGCGAAGCCCTGTTGGTCAGGGAAAGCCCGGAGCCCCGATGTCTGTGGTGCTGTAGATGCACTGCCAAAGTCCGGTGAGGAGCAGCAAGAGCTTGACTGGCTGGCACTTTGGGTGTGGGAGCAATCGTCCGACGTTCGTGATTTTTGGGGGTTTTATTTCAGTGGGTGACCAGGTGCAGCTGGTGGTAAATGTCGAAGCCCTGTTGGTCAGGGAAAGCCCGGAGCCCCGATGTCTGTGGTGCTGTAGTTGCGCTGCCAATGGCCGGTGAGGAGCAGCAAGAGCTTGAGTTGCTGGCACTTTCGGTGTGGGAGCAATCGTCCGACGTTTGTGATTTTTCAGGGTTTTTTTTCAGTGTGTAACCAGGTGCAGCTGGTGGTAAATGTCGAAGCCCTGTTGGTCAGGGAAAGCCCGGAGCCGCGATGTCTGTGGTGCTGTAGATGCGCTGGGAATGGCCGGTGAGGAGCAGCAAGAGCTTGACTGTCTGGCACTTTCGGTGTGGGAGCAATCGTGCGATGTTCGTGATTTTTCGTTTATTTTTTTCAGTGGGCGCCCAGGTGCAGCTGGTGGTAAACGTTGAAGCCCTGTTGTTCAGGGAAAGCCCGGAGCCCCGATGTCTGTGGTGCTGTAGATGCACTGCCAAAGTCCGGTGAGTACCAGCAAGAGCTTGAGTTGCTGGCACTTTCGGTGTGGGAGGAATCGTCCGACGTTCGTGATTTTTCGGGGTTTTACTTTCAGTGGGCGCCCAGGTGCAGCTGATGGTAAATGTCGAAGCCCTGTTGTTCAGGGAAAGCGCAGAACCCCGATGTCTGTGGTGCTGTAGATGCACTGCCAAAGTCCGGTGAGTACCAGCAAGAGCTTGAGTTGCTGGCACTTTCGGTGTGGGAGGAATCGTCCGACGTTCGTGATTTTTCGGGGTTTTTTTCAGTGGGCGCCCAGGTGCAGCTGGTGGTAAACGTCGAAGCCCTGTTGGTGAGGGAAAGCCCGGAGCCCCGGTGTCTGTGGTGCTGTAGATGCGCTGGGAATGGCCGGTGAGTAGCAGCAAGAGCTTGACAGGCTGGCATTTAAGGTGTGGCAGGAATCGTCCGACATTTGTGATTTCTGGGTTTTTTTTTTCAGGGGGCACCCAGGTGCAGCTGGTGGTAAATGTCGAAGCCCGGTTCGTCAGGGAAAGCCCAGAGCCGCGATGTCTTTGGTGCTGTAGATGCGCTGGGAATGGGCGGTGAGGAGCAGCAAGAGCTTGACTGGCTGGCACTTTCGGTGTGGGAGCAATAGTCCGACGTTCGTGATTTTTCGGGGTTTTTTTTCAGTGGGCGCCCAGGTTCAGCTGGTGGTAAACGTCGAAGCCCTGTTGGTCAGGGAAATCCCGGAGCCCCGATGTCTGTGGTGCTGTAGATGCACTGCCAAAGTCCGGTGAGGAGCAGCAAGAGCTTGAGTTGCTGGCACTTTTGGTGTGGGAGCAATCGTCCGACGTTCGTGATTTTTCGGGGTTTTATTTCAGTGGGAGCCCAGGTGCAGCTGGTGGTAAATGTCGAAGCCCAGTTGGTCAGGGAAAGCTCGGAGCCCCGATACCTGTGGTGCTGTAGATGCGCTGGGAATGGACGGTGAGGAGCAGCAAGAGCTTGACAGGCTGGCATTTAAGGTGTGGCAGGAATCGTCTGACATTTGTGATTTTTGGGGTTTTTTTTTCAGGGGGCACCCAGGTGCAGCTGGTGGTAAACGTCGAAGCCCTGTTGTTCAGGGAAAGCGCAGAACCCCGATGTCTGTGGTGCTGTAGATGCACTGCCAAAGTCCGGTGAGTAGCAGCAAGAGCTTGAGTTGCTGGCACTTTCGGTGTGGGAGGAATCGTCCGACGTTCGTGATTTTTTGGGTTTTTTTTCCAGTGGGCGCCCAGGTTCAGCTGGTGGTAAACTTCGAAGCCCTGTTCGTCAGGGAATGCCCGGAGCCCCGATGTCTGTGGTGCTGTAGATGCGCTGGGAATGGCCGGTGAGGAGCAGCAAGAGATTGTGTTGCTGGCAATTTCGGTTTGGGTGCAATCGTCCGACGTTCGTGATTTTTCGGGGTTTTTTTCAGTGGGAGCCCAGGTGCAGCGAGTGGTAAACGTCGAAGCCCTGATGGTCAGGGAAAGCCCGGAGCTCCGATGTCTGTGGTGCTGTAGATTAGCTGCCAGTGGCCGGTCAGGAACTGCAAGAGCTTGACTGGCTGGCACTTTCGGTGTGGGATCAATTGTCCGACGTTTTTGATTTTTCAGGGTTTTATTTCAGTGGGCGCCCAGGTGCAGCTGGTGGTAAACGTCGAAGCCCTGTTGGTCAGGGAAAGCCCGGAGCCCTGATGTCTGTGGCGCTGTAGATGCGCTGCCCATGGCCGCTGAGGAGCAGCAAGAGCTTGTGTTGCTGGCACTTTTGGTGTGGGAGCAATTGTCCGACGTTCGTGATTTTTCGGGGTTCTTTTCAGTGGGCGCCCAGGTTCAGCTGGTGGTAAACGTCGAAGCCCTGATCGTCAGAGAAAGTCCAGAGCCCTGATGTCTGTGGTGCTGTAGATGCGCTGGGAATGGGCGGTGAGGAGCAGCAAGAGCTTGACAGGCTGGCATTTAAGGTGTGGCAGGAATCGTCCAACGTTTGTGATTTTTCGGGGTTTTTTTTCAGTGGGCGCCCAGGTGCAGCTGGTGGTAAACATCGAAGCCCTGTTGGTCAGGGAAAGCCCGGAGCCCCGATGTCTGTGGTGCTGTAGATGCGCTGGGAATGGGCGGTGAGGAGCAGCAAGAGCTTGACAGGCTGGCACTTTCGGTGTGGGAGCAATCGTCCGACGTTCGTGATTTTTGCGGTTTTTTTTTCAGTGGGCGCCAAGGTGCAGCTGGTGGTAAACGTCGAAGCCCTGTTCGTCAGGGAAATTCCAGAGCCCTGATGTCTGTGGTGCTATAGATGCGCTGGGAATGTCCGGTGAGTAGCAGCAAGAGCTTGACAGGCTGGCATTTAAGGTGTGGCAGGAATCGTCCGACATTTGTGATTGTTGGAGTTTTTTTTTCAGGCGGCACCCAGGTGCAGCTGGTGGTAAACGTCGAAGCCCTGTTGGTCAGGGAAAGCCCGGAGCCCCGATGTCTGTGGTGCTGTAGATGCGCTGGGAATGGCCGGTGAGGAGCAGCAAGAGCTTGACTGGCTGGCACTTTCAATGTGGGAACAATCGTCCGACGTTCGTGATTTTTTGGGTTTTTTTTCCAGTGGGCGCCCAGGTTCAGCTGGTGGTAAACTTCGAAGCCCTGTTCGTCAGGGAATGCCCGGAGCCCCGATGTCTGTGGTGCTGTAGATGCGCTGGGAATGGCCGGTGAGGAGCAGCAAGAGATTGTGTTGCTGGCAATTTCGGTTTGGGTGCAATCGTCCGACGTTCGTGATTTTTCGGGGTTTTTTTCAGTGGGAGCCCAGGTGCAGCGAGTGGTAAACGTCGAAGCCCTGATGGTCAGGGAAAGCCCGGAGCTCCGATGTCTGTGGTGCTGTAGATGAGCTGCCAGTGGCCGGTGAGGAACTGCAAGAGCTTGACTGGCTGGCACTTTCGGTGTGGGATCAATTGTCCGACGTTTTTGATTTTTCAGGGTTTTTTTTCAGTGGCCAACTAGGTGCAGCTGGTGGTAAATGTCGAAGTCCTGTTGGTCAGGGAAAGCCCAGAGCCGCGATGTCTGTGGTGCTGTAGATGCGCTGCCAATGACCGGTGAGGAGCAGCAAGAGCTTCAGTTGCTGGCACTTTCAGTGTGGGATCAATCGTCCGACGTTTTTAATTTTTCAGGGTTTTTTTTCAGTGGTCAACCAGGTGCAGCGGGTGGTAAATGTCGAAGCCCTGTTGGTCAGGGAAAGCCCGGAGCCCCGATGTCTGTGGTGCTGTAGATGCGCTGCCAATGGGCGGTGAGTAGCAGCAAGAGCTTGACTGGCTGGCACTTTCGCTGTGGGACCAATCGTCCGACGTTTGTTATTTTTCGTTTATTTTTTTCAGTGGGCGCCCAGGTTCAGCTGGTGGTAAACGTCGAAGCCCAGTTGGTCAGGGAAAGCCCGGAGCCCCGATGTCTGTGGTGCTGTAGATGCACTGCCAAAGTCCGGTGAGTAGCAGCAGGAACTTGAGTTGCTGGCACTTTCGCTGTGGGAATAATCGTCCGACGTTCGTGATTCTTCGGGGTTTTACTTTCAGTGGGCGCCCAGGTTCTGCTGGTGGTAAACTTCTAAGCCCTGATGGTCAGGGAAAGCCCGGAGCCCCGATGTCTGTGGGGCTGTAGATGCGCTGGCAATGGCCCATGAGGAGTATCAGTAGCGTGACCCGATGACAATTAAGGTGTGGGAGCAATCGTCCGACATTTGTGATTTTTGGGGATTTTTTTTAGGTGGGCGCCCAGGTGCAGCTGGTGGTAAACGTCGAAGCCCTGTTGGTCAGGGAAAGCCCGGAGCCCCGGTGTCGGTGGTGCTGTAGATGCGCTGGGAATGGCCGGTGAGGAGCAGCAAGAGCTTGACTGGCTGGCACTTTTGGTGTGGGAGCAATCGTCCGACGTTCGTGATTTTTCATTTATTTTTTTCAGTGGGCGCCCAGGTGCAGCTGGTGGTAAACGTCGAAGCCCTGTTGTTCAGGGAAAGCGGAGAACCCCGATGTCTGTGGTGCTGTAGATGCACTGCCAAAGTCCGGTGAGTAGCAGCAAGAGCTTGAGTTGCTGGCACTTTCGGTGTGGGAGCAATTGTCCGACGTTTGTGATTTTTCGGGGTTTTATTTCAGTGGGCGCCCAGGTGCAGCGGGTGGTAAACGTCGAAGCCCTGTTGGTCAGGGAAAGCGTAGAGCCCCGATGTCTGTGGTGCTGTAGATGCGCTGGGAATGGCCGGTGAGGAGCAGCAAGAGCTTGACTGGCTGGCACTTTGGGTGTGGGAGCAATCGTCCGACGTTTGTGATTATTCGGGGTTTTTTTTCAGTGGGCGCCCAGGTGCAGCTGGTGGTAACAGTCAAAGCCCTGTTGGTCAGGGAAAGCCCGGAGCCCCGATGTCTGTGGCGCTGTAGATGCGCTGCCCATGGCCGCTGAGGAGCAGCAAGAGCTTGTGTTGCTGGCACTTTTGGTGTGGGAGCAATTGTCCGACGTTCGTGATTTTTCGGGGTTCTTTTCAGTGGGCGCCCAGGTTCAGCTGGTGGTAAACGTCGAAGCCCTGATCGTCAGGGAAAGTCCAGAGCCCTGATGTCTGTGGTGCTGTAGATGCGCTGGGAATGGGCGGTGAGGAGCAGCAAGAGCTTGACAGGCTGGCATTTAAGGTGTGGCAGGAATCGTCCAACGTTTGTGATTTTTCGGGGTTTTTTTTCAGTGGGCGCCCAGGTGCAGCTGGTGGTAAACATCGAAGCCCTGTTGGTCAGGGAAAGCCCGGAGCCCCGATGTCTGTGGTGCTGTAGATGCGCTGCCCATGGCCGCTGAGGAGCAGCAGGAGCTTTAGTTGCTGGCACTTTTGGTGTGGGAGTAATCGTCCGACGTTCGTGATTTTTCGGGGTTTTTTTTCAGTGGGAGCGCAGGTGCACCTGGTGGTAAACGTCGAAGCCCTGTTGGTCAGGGAAAGCCCGGAGCCGCGATGTCTGTGGTGCTGTAGATGCACTGCCCAAGTCCGGTGAGAAGCAGCATGAGCTTGAGTTGCTGGCACTTTCGGTGTGGGAGCAATCGTCTGATGTTCGTGATATTTCGTTATTTTTTTCAGTGGGCGCCCAGGTGCAGCTGATGGTAAACGTCGAAGGCCTGTTGGTCAGGGAAAGCCCGGAGCCCCGATGTCTGTGGTGCTGTACATGCGCTGCCAATGGCCGGTGAGCAGCAGCAAGAGCTTGACTGGCTGGCACTTTCGGTGTGGGAGCAATCGTCCGTCGTTTTTAATTTTTCAGGGTTTTTTTTCAGTGGGCGCCCAGGTTCAGCTGGTGGTAAACTTCTGAGCCCTGTTGGTCAGGGAAAGCCCGGAGCCCCGATGTCTGTGGTGCTGTAGATGCGCTGCCAATGGCCGGTGAGGAGCAGCAAGAGCTTGACAGGCTGGCACTTTCGGTGTGGGAGTGTCCTGGGTTTGGCTAGGTTAGAGTTAATATTTACCTGAGCTGGGTGGAGAACTGAAGCTGGTAGCCCCTATGGCTGGGATAGTTCAATAATTAGCTAACAGCTGGGGTTAATTTACCCAAATTAGCCAAAGGGCTATTCCATCCCATCTGACATCATGCTCAGTATGTAAGTGAGGAGGGTGCTGAAGGGAGGCCCTTGCTAGTTGGAAGAGACTGGATGTGGAGTTCTGTTGTGAGTTATTGTACTGTATTTGTGTTCCATCACTGTCTTGTTTTCTTCTGTCATTACTGTTAAATTTACTTTTTGTTCAATCTCAACCCGCGTGTTTGGTTTTTTTTTTCCCTGGTTTTTTTTTGTTTGTCAAATCTCCTCCTATTCTCTCAGAGAGTGGGGGGAGTGAGAGAGAGACTGCGTAGTCTGGTCCGCGTTGGGGCTGAACTACGACAGTTATTTTGGCGCCCAACGTGGGGCTCGAGGAATTTGAGGTAAGGATTGAGTTTAATTGGGAGCAGTAACGGGCAAAACAGGGACTGAACTTGACAAAAGAGCAAAATGATTATGGGGAATTTATGTTCTGATTGTGGTGAAGGGATAAGTGGTGAATTGTTTGTTAATTGTCTACCCACTGTTGGTGTTGTGAGGATATTATTTTGATTTTGGTGCGGGGAATTCTATTTTCTTCTGTTGATGTGTGTGTATTTTATTTATAATACTTAAATACGTAATTCGCAGAGGCGAGGGGTGGAATGTTCTGGTTTTGTTAGTGAGGGGGGGCCTAAGGTGGCAGCTTCTGTAGGAAACTGCTAGAAGTCGCTCCCCTTTGTTCAGTGGACTCGGCCGGGCCTAGGGCGGACCCGCTGCTGGCCAAGGCCAAGCCAATTGGTAGCAGAATGTCCCCTGATAACGCCTCTGCGATAACGTATTTAAATAGGGGAAAACAGGAAAAAGAGGGAGGAGAAGATGTGAAGCAGCTGAGCGGGGGGCAGAGAGGGGGAAGCGCGAGCCTCGTGGGCCTTGCAGGCCTCACCCTCTGGCCTCCCGCCGGGCAGCCGACTGGGCCCAACTCGGCCCGGCCTGGCTGCAAGAAGTGGAGAGGAGATGAGAAGTGAATAAGATGTAAAAAGGATCCTGAGAGGCGTCTGCCAGCCTGTTGTGAGGAACGGCTGCAGACGCCAAGGTCAGTGAAGGAGGAGGGGGAGGAGTAATGCGGCTCCTGGCCAAGATTCCTCTGCAACTCGTGGTGACGACCATGGTGGAGCAGGTTGTCCCCCTGCAGCCCATGGAGGTCCACGGAGGGGCAGAGATCCACCTGCAGCCCGTGGAGGACCCCACGCCGGAGCAGGTGGAGGCCTGAAGGAGGCTGTGCCCCGTGGAGGGCCCGCTGGGACAGCTGCTCTAGAGGGACTGCACCCCGTGGAAGAGATGACCCACGCCGGAGCAGTTTCACGAAGGACTGTGGCCCGTGGGAGGGACCCCACGCTGGAGCAGAGGAGGAATGCGAGGAGGTCTTCCCCCGACGATGATACAGAGGCGTAAAACAACGCGTGATGAACTGACAGCGACCCCCATTCCCTTTTCCAACCCCCCGTGCCGCTCGGGAGGGGAAGGTAGGAGAGATAATGTTAAGCCCGGGAAGAGGGAGGGGTGGGGGGAGGTTATCTTGTTCCCTGTCTCATTCTCCTGCTAATTTTAGAAATAAATGAATAGTTTTCCCCAAGTCGAGTCTGTTTTGCCCGTGACGGTAACTTTAAGGATTTCTCCCCGTCCTTATCTCAAACCTTGAGCCGTTTTTCTTATATAATCTCCTCCTATTCTCTCGGAAGGTGGGGGGAACGAGAGACAGACTGCGTAGTCTGGTCTGATCGGGGCTGAACTACGACAGGGAGCAATCGTCGGACGTTTGTGATTTCTGGGGATTTTTTTTCAGTGGACGCCCAGGTTCAGCGGGTGGTAAATCTCGAAGCCCTGTTGGTCAGGAAAATCCCGGAGCCCCGATATCTGTGGTGCTGTAGATGCGCTGGGAATGGGCGGTGAGGAGCAGCAAGAGCTTGACTGGCTGGCACTTTCGGTGTGGGAGCAATCGTCTGATGTTCGTGATTTTTCTGGGTTTTTTCCAGTGGGCACCCAGGTGCAGCGGGTGGTAAATGTCGAAGCCGTGTTGGTCAGTGAAAGCCCAGAGCCCCGATGTCTGTGGTGCTGTAGATGCACTGGGAATGGCCGGTGAGGAGCAGCAAGAGCTTGACAGGCTGGCACTTTCAGTGTGGGAGCAATCGTGCGACGTTTGTGATTTTTCGGGGTTCTTTTCAGTGGGAGCACAGGTTCAGCAAGTGGTAATCGTCGAAGCCCTGTTGGTCAGGGAAAGCCCGGAGCCCCGATGTCTGTGGTGCTGTAGATGCACTGCCACTGTCCGGTGAGGAACAGCAAGAGCTTGACTGGCTGGCACTTTCGGTGTGGGATCAATCGTCCGACGTTTTTGATTTTTCAGGGTTTTTTTTCAGTGCGTAACCAGGTGCAGCTGGTGGTAAACGTCGAAGCCCTGTTGGTCAGGGAAAGCCTGGAGCCGCGATGTCTGTGGTGCTGTAGATGCGCTGCCAATGGCCGTTGAGGAGCAGCAAGAGCTTGACAGGCTGGCACTTTCGTTGTGGGAGCAATCGTCCGATGTTCGTGATTTTTCGGGGTTTTACTTTCAGTGGGCGCCCAGGTGCAGCTGGTGGTAAACGTCGAAGCCCTGTTCATCAGGGAAAGCTCGGAGCCCCGATGTCTGTGGTGCTGTAGATGCGCTGGGAATGGCCGGTGAGTAGCAGCAAGAGCTTGACTGGCTGGCACTTTGGGTGTGGGAGCAATCGTCCGACGTTCGTGATTTTTCGGGGTTTTATTTCAGTGGGCGCCCGGGTTCAGCTGGTGGTAAACGTCGAAGCCCTGTTGGTCAGGGAAAGCCCGGAGCCCCGGTGTCGGTGGTGCTGTAGATGCCCTGCCAATGGCCGGTGTTCAGCAGCTAGAGCTTGACTGTCTGGCACTTGTGGTGTGGGAGCAATCGTCCGACGTTCGTCATTTTTCAGGGTTTTTTTTCAGTGGGCAACCAGGTACAGCTGGTGGTAAACGTTGAAGCCCTGTTGTTCAGGGAAAGCCCGGAGCCCCGATGTCTGTGGTGCTGTAGATGCACTGCTAAAGTCCGGTGAGTAGCTGCAAGAGCTTGACTGGCTGGCACTTTTAGTGTGGGAGCAATCGTCCGACGTTCGTGGTTTTTCGGGGTTTTATTTCAGTGGGAGCCCAGGTTCAGGTGGTGGTAAACGTCGAAGCCCTGTTGGTCAGGGAAAGCCCGGAGCCCCAATGTCTGCGGTGTTGTAGATGCGCTGGGAATGGCCGGTGAGTAGCAGCAAGAGCTTGACAGGCTGGCATTTAAGGTGTGGCAGGAATCGTCCGACGTTTGTGATTTTTGGGGTTTTTTTTTCAGTGGGCACCCAGGTGCAGCTGGTGGTAAATGTCGAAGCCCGGTTCGTCAGGGAAAGCCCGGAGCCCCGATGTCTGTGGTGCTGTAGATGCGCTGCCAATGGCCGGTGAGTAGCAGCAAGAGCTTGAGTTGCTGGCACTTCAGGTGTGGGAGCAATCGTCCGACGTTCGTGATTTTTCGGGGTTTTACTTTCAGTGGGTGCCCAGGTTCAGCGAGTGGTAAACGTCGAAGCCCTGTTCATCAGGGAAAGCCTGGAGCCCCGATGTCTGTGGTGCTGTAGATGCGCTGGGAATGGGCGGTGAGGGGCAGCAAGAGCTTGACAGGCTGGCACTTTTGGTGTGGGAGCAATCGTCCGATGTTCCTGATTTTTCGTTTATTTTTTTCAGTGGGCGCCCAGGTGCAGCTGGTGGTAAACGTCGAAGCCCTGTTATTCAGGGAAAGCGCAGAACCCCGATGTCTGTGGTGCTGTAGATGCGCTGGGAATGGGCGGTGAGGAGCAGCAAGAGCTTGACAGGCTGGCACTTTTGGTGTGGGAGCAATCGTCCGACGTTCGTGATTTTTCAGGGTTTTATTTCAGTTGGCGCCCAGGTGCAGCTGGTGGTAATCGTCGAAGTCCTGTTGGTCAGGGAAAGCCCAGAGCCACGATGTCTGTGGTGCTGTAGATGCGCTGGGAATGGGCGGTGAGGAGCAGCATGAGCTTGACTGGCTGGCACTTTCGGTGTGGGAGCAATCTTCTGATGTTCGTGGTATTTCGTTTATTTTTTCCAGTGGGCGCCCAGGTTCAGCTGGTGGTAAACGTCGAAGCCCTGTTTGTCAGGGAAAGCCCGGAGCCCCGATATCTGTGGTGCTGTAGATGCGCTGCCAATGGCCGGGGAGGAGCAGCAAGAGCTTGACAGGCTGGCACTTTTGGTGTGGGAGCAATCGTCCGATGTTCGTGATTTTTCGTTTATTTTTTTCAGTGGGCGCCCAGGTGCAGCTGGTGGTAAACGTCGAAGCCTGGTTCGTCAGGGAAAGCCCGGAGCCCCGATGTCTGTAGTGCTGTAGATGCGCTGGGAATGGCCGGTGAGTAGCAGCAAGAGCTTGAGTTGCTGGCACTTTCGGTGTGGGAGTAATCGTCCGACGTTCGTGATTTTTCGGGGTTCTTTTCAGTGGGCGCCCAGGTGCAGCTGGTGGTAAACGTCGAAGCCCTGTTGTTCAGGGAAAGCGGAGAACCCCGATGTCTGTGGTGCTGTAGATGCACTGCCAAAGTCCGGTGAGTAGCAGCAAGAGCTTGAGTTGCTGGCACTTTCGGTGTGGGAGCAATTGTCCGACGTTCGTGATTTTTCGGGGTTTTATTTCAGTCGGCGCCCAGGTGCAGCGGGTGGTAAACGTCGAAGCCCTGTTGGTCAGGGAAAGCGTAGAGCCCCGATGTCTGTGGTGCTGTAGATGCGCTGGGAATGGCCGGTGAGGAGCAGGAAGAGCTTGACTGGCTGGCACTTTGGGTGTGGGAGCAATCGTCCGACGTTTGTGATTATTCGGGGTTTTTTTTCAGTGGGAGCCCAGGTGCAGCTGGTGGTAACAGTCAAAGCCCTGTTGGTCAGGGAAAGCCCGGAGCCCCGATGTCTGTGGCGCTGTAGATGCGCTGCCCATGGCCGCTGAGGAGCAGCAAGAGCTTGTGTTGCTGGCACTTTTGGTGTGGGAGCAATTGTCCGACGTTCGTGATTTTTCGGGGTTCTTTTCAGTGGGCGCCCAGGTTCAGCTGGTGGTAAACGTCGAAGCCCTGATCGTCAGGGAAAGTCCAGAGCCCTGATGTCTGTGGTGCTGTAGATGCGCTGGGAATGGGCGGTGAGGAGCAGCAAGAGCTTGACAGGCTGGCATTTAAGGTGTGGCAGGAATCGTCCGACATTTGTGATTTTTCGGGGTTTTTTTTCAGTGGGCGCCCAGGTGCAGCTGGTGGTAAACATCGAAGCCCTGTTGGTCAGGGAAAGCCCGGAGCCCCGATGTCTGTGGTGCTGTAGATGCACTGCCAAAGTCCGGTGAGAAGCAGCATGAGCTTGAGTTGCTGGCACTTTCGGTGTGGGAGTAATCGTCCGACGTTCGTGATTTTTCGGGGTTTTTTTTCAGTGGGCGCCCAGGTGCAGCTGGTGGTAAACGTCGAAGCCCTGTTGGTCAGGGAAAGCCCGGAGCCGCGATGTCTATGGTGCTGTAGATGCACTGCCAAAGTCCGGTGAGAAGCAGCATGAGCTTGAGTTGCTGGCACTTTCGGTGTGGGAGCAATCGTCTGATGTTCGTGATATTTCGTTATTTTTTTCAGTGGGCGCCCAGGTGCAGCTGATGGTAAATGTCGAAGGCCTGTTGGTCAGGGAAAGCCCGGAGCCCCGATGTCTGTGGTGCTGTACATGCGCTGCCAATGGCTGGTGAGCAGCAGCAAGAGCTTGACTGGCTGGCACTTTCGGTGTGGGAGCAATCGTCCGTCGTTTTTAATTTTTCAGGGTTTTTTTTCAGTGGGCGCCCAGGTTCAGCTGGTGGTAAACTTCTGAGCCCTGTTGGTCAGGGAAAGCCCGGAGCCCCGATGTCTGTCGTGCTGTAGATGCGCGGCCAATGGCCGGTGAGGAGCAGCAAGAGCTTGACAGGCTGGCACTTTCGGTGTGGGAGCAATCGTCCGACGTTCGTGATTTTTCGGGGTTTTACTTTCAGTGGGTGCCCAGGTTCAGCGAGTGGTAAACGTCGAAGCCCTGTTGGTCAGGGAAAGCTCGGAGCCCCGATGTCTGTGGTGCTGTAGATGTGCTGCCAATGGCCGGTGAGGAGCAGCAAGAGCTTGACTGGCTGGCACTTTTGGTGTGGGAGCAATCGTCCGATGTTTGTTATTTTTCGGGGTTTTATTTCAGTGGGCGCCCAGGTGCAGCTGGTGGTAAATGTCGAAGCCCTGTTGGTCAGGGAAAGCCCGGAGCCCCGATGTCTGTGGTGCTGTAGATGCGCTGGGAATGGGAGGTGAGTAGCAGCAAGAGCTTGACTGGCTGGCACTTTCGGTGTGGGAGCAATTGTCCGACGTTTGTGATTTTTCGTTTATTTTTTCCAGTGGGAGCCCAGGTTTAGCTAGTTGTAAACGTCGAAGCCCTGTTGGTCAGGGAAAGCCCGGAGCCCCGATGTCTGTGGTGCTGTATATGCGCTGGGAATGGCCAATGAGGAGAAGCAAGAGCTTATGTTGCTGGCACTTTCGGTGTGGGAGCAATCGTCCGACGTTCGTGATTTTTCGGGGTTTTATTTCACTGGGCGCCCCGGTTCAGCTGGTGGTAAACGTCTAAGCCCTGTTGGTCAGGGAAAGCCCGGAGCCCCGATGTCTGTGGTGCTGTAGATGCGCTGCCCATGGCCGGTGAGGAGCAGCAAGAGCTTGACTGTCTGGCACTTTGGGTGCGCGAGCAATCGTCGGACGTTTGTGATTTTTGGGGATTTTTATTCACTGGGCGCCCAGGTTCAGCTGGTGGTAAACGTCGAAGCCCTGTTGGTCAGGGAAAGCCCAGAGCCGCGATGTCTGTGGTGCTGTAGATGCGCTGCCAGTGGCCGGTGAGGAGCAGCAAGAGCTTGAGCTTCTGGCATTTTCGGTGTGGGAGCAATCGTCCGACGTTCGTGATTTTTCGGGGTTCTTTTTAGTGGGCGCCCTGGTGCAGCTAGTTGTAAACGTCGAAGGCCTGTTGGCCAGGGAAAGCCCAGAGCCCCGATGTCTGTGGTGCTGTAGATGCGCTGCCAATGGCCGGTGAGGAGCACAAAGAGGTTGAGTTGCTGGCACTTTCGGTGTGGGAGGAATCGTCCGACGTTTGTTATTTTTCGGGGTTTTATTTCAGTGGGCGCCCAGGTGCAGCTGGTGGTAAACGTCGAAGCCCTGTTGGTCAAGGAAAGCCCGGAGCCCCGGTATCTGTGGTGCTGTAGATGCGCTGGGAATGGCCGGTGAGGAGCAGCAAGAGCTTGACTGGCTGGCACTTTTGGTGTGGGAGCAATCGTCCGACGTTCGTGATTTTTCATTTATTTTTTTCAGTGGGCGCCCAGGTTCAGCTGGTGGTAAACGTCGAAGCCCTGTTGGTCAGGGAAAGCGGAGAACGCCGATGTCTGTGGTGCTGTAGATGCGCTGCCAATGGCCGGTGAGGAGCAGCAAGAGCTTGACTGGCTGGCACTTTTGGTGTGGGAGCAATCGTCCGACGTTTGTGATTATTCGGGGTTTTTTTTCAGTGGGAGCCCAGGTGCAGCTGGTGGTAACAGTCAAAGCCCTGTTGGTCAGGGAAAGCTCGGAGCCCTGATGTCTGTGGTGCTGTAGATGCGCTGGGAATGGGCGGTGAGGAGCAGCAAGAGCTTGACAGGCTGGCATTTAAGGTGTGGCAGGAATCGTCCAACATTTGTGATTTTTCGGGGTTTTTTTTCAGTGGGCGCCCATGTGCAGCTGGTGGTAAACGTCGAACCCCTGTTTGTCAGCGAAAGCCCGGAGGCCCGATGTCTGTGGTGCTGTAGATGCGCTGCCAATGGCCGGTGAGGAGCAGCAAGAGCTTGACAGGCTGGCCTTTAAGGTGTGGCAGGAATCGTCCGACATTTGTGATTTTTCGGGGTTTTTTTTCAGTGTGCGCCCAGGTGCCGCTGGTGGTAAACGTCGAAGCCCTGTTGGTCAGGGAAAGCCCGGAGCCCTGATATCTGTGGTGCTGTAGATGCACTGCCAATGCCCGGTGAGGAGCAGGAAGAGCTTGACTGGCTGGCACTTTTGGTGTGGGAGCAATCGTCCGACGTTTGTGATTTTTCGGGGTTCTTTTCAGTGGGAGCCCAGGTGCAGCGGGTGGTAAACGTCGAAGACCTGTTGGTCAGGGAAAGCCCGGAGCCCCGATGTCTGTGGTGCTGTAGATGCGCCTCCAATGGCCGGTGAGGAGCAGCAACAGCTTGACTGGCTGGCACTTTCGCTGTGGGAGCAATCGTCCGACTTTTGTTATTTTTCGTTTATTTTTTTCAGTGGGCGCCCAGGTGCACCTGGTGGTAAATGTCGAAGCCCTGTTGGTCAGGGAAAGCCCAGAGCCGCGATGTCTGTGGTGCTGTAGATGCGCTGGGAATGGCCGGTGAGGAGCAGCAAGAGCTTGAGTTGCTGGCACTTTCGGTGTGGGAGCAATCGTCCGACGTTCGTGATTTTTCGGGGTTTTATTTCAGTGGGCGCCCAGGTGCAGCTGGTGGTAAACGTCGAAGCCCTGTTGGTCAGGGAAAGCCCGGAGCCCCGGTATCTGTGGTGCTGTAGATGCGCTGGGAATGGCCGGTGAGGAGCAGCAAGAGCTTGACTGGCTGGCACTTTTGGTGTGGGAGCAATCGTCCGACGTTCGTGATTTTTCATTTATTTTTTTCAGTGGGCGCCCAGGTGCAGCTGGTGGTAAACGTCGAAGGCCTGTTGGTCAGGGAAAGTCCAGAGCCCTGATGTCTGTGGTGCTGTAGATGCGCTGGGAATGGGCGGTGAGGAGCAGCAAGAGCTTGACTGGCTGGCACTTTCGGTGTGGGAGCAATCGTCCGACGTTTGTGATTTTTCGGTGTTCTTTTCAGTGGGAGCCCAGGTGCAGCGGGTGGTAAACGTCGAAGCCCTGTTGGTCAGGGAAAGCCCGGAGCCCCGATGTCTGTGGTGCTGTAGATGCGCTGCCAATGGCCGGTGAGGAGCAGCAAGAGCTTGACTTGCTGGCACTTTTGGTGTGGGAGCAATCGTCGGACGTTTGTGATTTTTGGGGATTTTTATTCACTGGGCGCCCAGGTTCAGCTGGTGGTAAAATTCTAAGCCCTGTTGGTCAGGGAAAGCCCGGAGGCCCGATGTCTGTGGTGCTGTAGATGCACTGCCAATGGCCGGTGAGGAGCAGCAAGAGCTTGACTGGCTGGCACTTTTCGTGTGGGAGCAATCGTCCGACGTTTGTGATTTTTCGGGGTTCTTTTCAGTGGGAGCCCAGGTGCAGCTGGTGGTAAATGTCGAAGCCCTGTTTGTCTGGGAAAGCCCAGAGCCCCGATGTCTGTGGTGCTGTAGATGCGCTGGGAATGGGAGGTGAGGAGCAGCAAGAGCTTGAGTTGCTGGCACTTTCGGTGTGGCAGGAATCGTCCGACATTTGTGATTTTTCGGAGTTTTTTTTCAGTGGGCGCCCAGGTGCAGCGGGTGGTAAACGTCGAAGCCCTGTTGGTCAGGGAAAGCCCGGAGCCCCGATGTCTGTGGTGCTGTTAATGCGCTGCCAATGGCCGGTGAGGAGCAGCAAGAGCTTGAGTTGCTGGCACTTTCACTGTGGGAGCAATCGTCCGATGTTCGTGATTTTTCGTTTATTTTTTTCAGTGGGCGCCCAGGTGCAGCTGATGGTAAATGTCGAAGCCCTGTTGTTCAGGGAAAGCGCAGAACCCCGATGTCTGTGGTGCTGTAGATGCACTACCAAAGTCCGGTGAGTAGCAGCAGGAGCTTGAGTTGCTGGCACTTTCGGTGTGGGAGCAATCGTCCGACTGTCGTGATTTTTCGGGGTTTTACTTTCAATGGGCACCCAGGTTGAGCTGGTGGTAAACGTCGAAGCCCTGTTGGTCAGGGAAAGCCCGGAGCCCCGATGTCTGTGGTGCTGTAGATGCGCTGCCAATGGCCGGTGAGGAGCAGCAAGAGCTTGACTGTCTGGCACTTTGGGTGTGGGAGCAATCGTCGGACGTTTGTGACTTTTGGGGATTTTTATTCACTGGGCGCCCAGGTTCAGCTGGTGGTAAACGTCGAAGCCCTGTTGGTCAGGGAAAGCTCGGAGCCCCGATGTCTGTGGTGCTGTAGATGCACTGGGAATGGCCGGTGAGGAGCAGCAAGAGCTTGACTGGCTGGCACTTTGGGTGTGGGAGCAATCGTCCGATGTTCGTGATTTTTCGTTTAGTTTTTTCAGTGGGCGCCCAGGTGCAGCTGGTGGTAAACGTCGAAGCCCTGTTGGTCAGGGAAAGCCCGGAGCCCCGATGTCTGTGGTGCTGTAGATGCGCCGCCAATGACCGGTGAGGAGCACAAAGAGCTTGACAGGCTGGCACTTTCGGTGTGGGAGCAATCGTCTGATGTTTGTGATTTTGGGGGTTTTTTTTTTTCAGTGGGTGCCCAGGTGCAACTGGTGGTAAACGTCGAAGCCCTGTTGGTCAGGGAAAGCCCGGAGCCCCGATGTCTGTGGTGCTGTAGATGCGCTGGGAATGGCCGGTGAGGGGTAGCAAGAGCTTGAGTTGCTGGCACTTTTGGTGTGGGAGCAATCGTCCGACGTTCGTGATTTTTCGGGGTTTTATTTCAGTGGGAGCCCAGGTGCAGCTGGTGGTAAACGTCGAAGCCCTGTTCGTCAGGGAAAGCCCGGAGCCCCGATGTCTGTGGTGCTGTAGATGCGCTGGGAATGGCCGGTGAGGAGCAGCAAGAGCTTGACTGGCTGGCACTTTCGGTGTGGGAGCAATCGTCCGACGTTCGTGATTCTTCGCGGTTTTACTTTCAGTGGGCGCCCAGGTACAGCTGGTGGTAAATGTCGAAGCCCTGTTGGTCAGGGAATGCCCGGAGCCCCGATGTCTGTGGTGCTGTAGATGCGCCTCCAATGGCTGGTGAGGAGCAGCAAGAGCTTGACTGGCTGGCACTTTTGTTGTGGGAGCAATCGTCCGACGTTCATGATTTTTCGGGGTTTTATTTCAGTGGGCGCCCAGCTGCAGCGGGTGGTAAACGTCGAAGCCCTGTTGGTCAGGGAAAGCCCGGAGCCCCGATGTCTGTGGTGCTGTAGATGCGCTGGGAATTGCTGGTGAGAAGCAGCATGAGCTTGACTGGCTGGCACTTTCGGTGTGGGAGCACTCGTCTGATGTTCGTGATATTTCGTTTATTTTTTCCAGTGGGCGCCCAGGTGCAGCTGGTGGTAAACGTCGAAGCCCTGTTCGTCAGGGAAAGCCCGGAGCCCCGATGTCTGTCGTGCTGTAGATGGGCTGGCTATGGCCGGTGAGCAGCAGCAAGAGCTTGACTGTCTGGCACTTTTGGTGTGAGAGCAATCGTCCGACGTTCGTGATTTTTCGGTGTTCTTTTCAGTGGGAGCCCAGGTGCAGCGAGTGGTAAACGTCGAAGCCCTGTTCGTCAGGGAATGCCCGGAGCCCCGATGTCTGTGGTGCTGTAGATGCACTGCCACTGTCCGGTGAGGAGCAGCATGAGCTTGACTGGCTGGCACTTTTGGTGTGGGAGCAATCGTCCGACGTTCGTCATTTTTCAGGGTTTATTTTCACTGGGCAACCAGGTGCAGCTGGTGGTAAACGTCGAAGCCCTGTTGGTCAGGGAAAGCCCGGAGCCCCGATGTCTGTGGTGCTGTAGATGCGCTGGCAATGGCCGGTGAGGAGCAGCCAGAGCTTGAGTTGCTGGCACTTTTGGTGTGGGAGCAATCGTCCGACGTTCGTGATTTTTCGGGGTTTTACTTTCAGTGGGCGCCCAGGTTCAGCTGGTGGTAAACGTCGAAGCCCTGTTCGTCAGGGAAAGCCCGGAGCCCCGATGTCTGTGGTGCTGTAGATGCGCTGGGAATGGGAGGTGAGGAGCAGCATGAGCTTGACTGGCTGGCACTTTCTGTGTGGGTGCAATCGTCCGACGTTCGTGATTTTTCGGGGTTTTATTTCAGTGGGCGCCCAGGTGCAGCTGGTGGTAAATGTTGAAGCCCTGTTGGTCAGGGAATGCCCGGAGCCCCGATGTCTGTGGTGCTGTAGATGCGCTGGGAATGGCTGGTGAGGAGCAGCAAGAGCTTGACTGTCTGGCACGTTGGGTGTGGGAGCAATCGTCGGACGTTTGTGATTTTTGGGGATTTTTATTCACTGGGCGCCCAGGTTCAGCTGGTGGTAAACGTCGAAGCCCTCTTGGTCAGGGAAAGCTCGGAGCCCCGATATCTGTGGTGCTGTAGATGCGCTGCCAATGGCCGGGGAGGAGCAGCAAGAGCTTGACTGGCTGGCACTTTTGGTGTGGGAGCAATCGTCCGATGTTTGTGATTTTTCGGGGGTTCTTTTCAGTGGGAGCCCAGGTGCAGCGGGTGGTAAACGTCGAAGCCCTGTTCGTCAGGGAAAGTCCAGAGCCCTGATGTCTGTGGTGCTGTAGATGCGCTGGGAATGGCCGGTGAGGAGCAGCAAGAGCTTGACTGGCTGGCACTTTTGGTGTGGGAGCAATTGTCCGACGTTTTTGATTTTTTAGGGTTTTTTTTTCAGTGGATAACCAGGTGCAGCTGGTGGTAAATGTCGAAGCCCTGTTGGTCAGGGAAAGCCCGGAGCCCCGATGTCTGTGGTGCTGTAGATGCGCTGGGAATGCCCGGTGAGGAGCAGCTAGAGGTTGACTGTCTGGCACTTTCGGTGTGGGAGCAATTGTCCGACGTTCGTGATTTTTCGGGGTTTTATTTCAGTTGGCGCCCAGGTGCAGCTGGTGGTAAACTTCGAAGCCCTGTTGGTCAGGGAAAGCCCGGAGCCCCGATGTCTGTGGTGCTGTAGATGCGCTGGGAATGGCTGGTGAGAAGCAGCATGAGCTTGACTGGCTGGCATTTAAGGTGTGGCAGGAATACTCTGATGTTCGTGATATTTCGTTTATTTTTTTTAGTGGGCGCCCATGTGCAGCGGGTGGTAAACTTCGAAGCCCTGTTGGTCAGGGAAAGCCCGGAGCCCCGATGTCTGTGGTGCTGTAGATGGGCTGCCAAATTCCGGTGAGGAGCAGCAAGAGCTTGACTGGCTGGCACTTTTGGTGTGGGAGCAATCGTCCGACGTTCGTGATTTTTCGGGGTTTTTTTTTCAGTGGGCACCCAGGTGCAGCTGGTGGTAAATGTCGAAGCCCGGTTCGTCAGGGAAAGCCCGGAGCCCCGATGTCTGTGGCGCTGTAGATGCGCTGGGAATGGCTGGTTGGAAGCAGCATGAGCTTGACTGGCTGGCACTTTTGGTGTGGGAGCAATCGTCCGACGTTCGTGATTTTTCGGGGTTTTTTTTTCAGTGGGCACCCAGGTGCAGCTGGTGGTAAATGTCGAAGCCCGGTTCGTCAGGGAAAGCCCGGAGCCGCGATGTCTGTGGTGCTGTAGATGCGCTTCCAGTGGCCGGTGAGGAGCAGCAAGAGCTTGAGTTGCTGGCATTTTCGGTGTGGGAGCAATCGTCCGATGTTCGTGATTTTTCGGGGTTCTTTTCACTGGGCGCCCAGGTGCAGCTGATGGTTAAAGTCGAAGCCCTGTTGGTCAGGGAAAGCCCGGAGCCCCGATGTCTGTGGTGCTGTAGATGCGCTGCCAATGGCCGGTGAGGAACAGCAAGAGCTTGACTGGCTGGCACTTTCGGTGTGGGATCAATCGTCCGACGTTTTTGATTTTTCAGGGTTTTTTTTTCAGTGGGCAACCAGGTGCAGCTGGTGGTAAACGTCGAAGCCCTGTTGGTCAGGGAAAGCCCGGAGCCGCGATGTCTGTGGCGCTGTAGATGCGCTGGGAATGGCTGGTGAGGAGCAGCAAGAGCTTGACTGGCTGGCACTTTTGCTGTGGGAGGAATCGTCCGACGTTCGTGATTTTTCTTTTATTTTTTTCAGCGGGCGCCCAATTTCAGCTGGTGGTAAACGTCGAAGCCCTGTTGGTCAGGGAAAGCGCAGAACCCCGATGTCTGTGGTGCTGTAGATGCACTGCCAAAGTCCGGTGAGTAGCAGCAAGAGTTTAAGTTGCTGGCACTTTTGGTGTGGGAGCAATCGTCCGATGTTCGTGATTTTTCGGGGTTTTATTTCAGTGGGCGCCCAGGTGCAGCTGGTGGTAAATGTCGAAGCCCTGTTTGTCAGGGAAAGCCCAGAGCCCCGATGTCTGTGGTGCTGTAGATGCGCTGGGAATGGGAGGTGAGGACCAGCAAGAGCTTGTGTTGCTGGCACTTTTGGTGTGGGAGCAATCGTCCGACGTTCGTGATTTTTCGGGGTTTTATTTCAGTGGTAGCCCAGGTGCAGCTGGTGGTAAACGTCGAAGCCCTGTTCGTCAGGGAAAGCCCGGAGCCCCGATGTCTGTGGTGCTGTAGATGCGCTTCCAATGGCCGGTGAGGAGCAGCAAGAGCTTGACTGGCTGGCACTTTCGGTGTGGGAGCAATCGTCCGACGTTTGTGTTTTTTTCGGGTTTTTTTTTTAATGGGCACCCATGTTCAGCTGGTGGTAAACGTCGAAGTGCTGTTAGTCAGGGAAAGTCCGGAGCCCAAATGTCTGTGGTGCTGTAGATGCGCTGGGAATGGGCGGTGATTAGCAGCAAGAGCCTGACTGGCTGGCACTTTCGGTGTGGGAGAAATCGTCCGATCTTCGTGATTTTTCAAGGTTTTTTTTCAGTGGGTGCCCAGGTGCAGCTGCTGGTAAACGTCTAAGCCCTGTTGGTCATGGAAAGCCCGGAGCCCCGATGTCTGTGGTGCTGTAGATGCGCTGGGTATGGGCAGTGAGCAGCAGCAAGAGCTTGTGTTGCTGGCACTTTCAATGTGGGAGCAATCGTCCGATGTTCCTGATTTTTAGGGGTTTTTTTCAGTGGGCGCCCAGGTGCAGCTGGTGGTAAACGTCGAAGCCCTGTTGGTCAGGGAAAGCTCGGAGCCCCGATGTCTGTGGTGCTGTAGATGCGCTGCCAATGGCCGGTGAGGAGCAGCAAGAGCTTGACTGGCTGGCACTTTCGGTGTGGGAGCAATCGTCCGACGTTCGTGATTTTTCATTTATTTTTTTCAGTGGGCGCCCAGGTGCGGCTGGTGGTAAACGTCGAAGCCCTGTTGGTCAGGGAAAGCGCAGAACACCGATATCTGTGGTGCTGTAGATGCACTGCCAAAGTCCGGTGAGTAGCAGCAAGAGCTTGACTGTCTGGCACTTTTGGTGTGGGAGGAATCGTCCGACGTTTGTTATTTTTCGGGGTTTTATTTCAGTGGGCGCCCATTTGCAGCTCGTGGTAAACATCGAAGCCCTGTTGGTCAGGGAAAGCCCAAAGCCGCTATGTCTTTGGTGCTGTAGATGTGCTGCCAATGGCCGGGGACGAGCAGCAAGAGCTTGATAGGCTGGCACTTTCGGTGTGGCAGGAATCGTCGGACGTTTTTGATTTTTCGGGATTTTTTTTTAGTGGGAGCCCAGGTTTAGCTAGTGGTAAACGTCGAAGCCCTGTTGGTCAGGGAAAGCCCGGAGCCGTGATGTCTGTGGTGCTGTACATGCGCTGCCAATGGGAGGTGAGGAGCAGCAAGAGCTTGACTGTCTGGCACTTTTGGTGTGGGAGCAATCGTCCGACGTTCGTGATTTTTCGGGGTTCTTTTCAGTGGGCGCCCAGGTGCAGCTGGTGGTAAACGTCGAAGCCCTGTTGTTCAGGGAAAGCGGAGAACCCCGATGTCTGTGGTGCTGTAGATGCACTGCCAAAGTCCGGTGAGTAGCAGCAAGAGCTTGAGTTGCTGGCACTTTCGGTGTGGGAGCAATTGTCCGACGTTCGTGATTTTTCGGGGTTTTATTTCAGTGGGCGCCCAGGTGCAGCGGGTGGTAAACGTCGAAGCCCTGTTGGTCAGGGAAAGCGTAGAGCCCCGATGTCTGTGGTGCTGTAGATGCGCTGGGAATGGCCGGTGAGGAGCAGGAAGAGCTTGACTGGCTGGCACTTTGGGTGTGGGAGCAATCGTCCGACGTTTGTGATTATTCGGGGTTTTTTTTCAGTGGGAGCCCAGGTGCAGCTGGTGGTAACAGTCAAAGCCCTGTTGGTCAGGGAAAGCCCGGAGCCCCGATGTCTGTGGCGCTGTAGATGCACTGCCCATGGCCGCTGAGGAGCAGCAAGAGCTTGTGTTGCTGGCACTTTTGGTGTGGGAGCAATTGTCCGACGTTCGTGATTTTTCGGGGTTCTTTTCAGTGGGCGCCCAGGTTCAGCTGGTGGTAAACGTCGAAGCCCTGATCGTCAGGGAAAGTCCAGAGCCCTGATGTCTGTGGTGCTGTAGATGCGCTGGGAATGGGCGGTGAGGAGCAGCAAGAGCTTGACAGGCTGGCATTTAAGGTGTGGCAGGAATCGTCCGACATTTGTGATTTTTCGGGGTTTTTTTTCAGTGGGCGCCCAGGTGCAGCTGGTGGTAAACATCGAAGCCCTGTTGGTCAGGGAAAGCCCGGAGCCCCGATGTCTGTGGTGCTGTAGATGCACTGCCAAAGTCCGGTGAGAAGCAGCATGAGCTTGAGTTGCTGGCACTTTCGGTGTGGGAGTAATCGTCCGACGTTCGTGATTTTTCGGGGTTTTTTTTCAGTGGGCGCCCAGGTGCAGCTGGTGGTAAACGTCGAAGCCCTGTTGGTCAGGGAAAGCCCGGAGCCGCGATGTCTATGGTGCTGTAGATGCACTGCCAAAGTCCGGTGAGAAGCAGCATGAGCTTGAGTTGCTGGCACTTTCGGTGTGGGAGCAATCGTCTGATGTTCGTGATATTTCGTTATTTTTTTCAGTGGGCGCCCAGGTGCAGCTGATGGTAAATGTCGAAGGCCTGTTGGTCAGGGAAAGCCCGGAGCCCCGATGTCTGTGGTGCTGTACATGCGCTGCCAATGGCTGGTGAGCAGCAGCAAGAGCTTGACTGGCTGGCACTTTCGGTGTGGGAGCAATCGTCCGTCGTTTTTAATTTTTCAGGGTTTTTTTTCAGTGGGCGCCCAGGTTCAGCTGGTGGTAAACTTCTGAGCCCTGTTGGTCAGGGAAAGCCCGGAGCCCCGATGTCTGTCGTGCTGTAGATGCGCGGCCAATGGCCGGTGAGGAGCAGCAAGAGCTTGACAGGCTGGCACTTTCGGTGTGGGAGCAATCGTCCGACGTTCGTGATTTTTCGGGGTTTTACTTTCAGTGGGTGCCCAGGTTCAGCGAGTGGTAAACGTCGAAGCCCTGTTGGTCAGGGAAAGCTCGGAGCCCCGATGTCTGTGGTGCTGTAGATGTGCTGCCAATGGCCGGTGAGGAGCAGCAAGAGCTTGACTGGCTGGCACTTTTGGTGTGGGAGCAATCGTCCGATGTTTGTTATTTTTCGGGGTTTTATTTCAGTGGGCGCCCAGGTGCAGCTGGTGGTAAATGTCGAAGCCCTGTTGGTCAGGGAAAGCCCGGAGCCCCGATGTCTGTGGTGCTGTAGATGCGCTGGGAATGGGAGGTGAGTAGCAGCAAGAGCTTGACTGGCTGGCACTTTCGGTGTGGGAGCAATTGTCCGACGTTTGTGATTTTTCGTTTATTTTTTCCAGTGGGAGCCCAGGTTTAGCTAGTTGTAAACGTCGAAGCCCTGTTGGTCAGGGAAAGCCCGGAGCCCCGATGTCTGTGGTGCTGTATATGCGCTGGGAATGGCCAATGAGGAGAAGCAAGAGCTTATGTTGCTGGCACTTTTGGTGTGGGAGCAATCGTCCGACGTTCGTGATTTTTCGGGGTTTTATTTCACTGGGCGCCCCGGTTCAGCTGGTGGTAAACGTCTAAGCCCTGTTGGTCAGGGAAAGCCCGGAGCCCCGATGTCTGTGGTGCTGTATATGCGCTGCCCATGGCCGGTGAGGAGCAGCAAGAGCTTGACTGTCTGGCACTTTGGGTGCGCGAGCAATCGTCGGACGTTTGTGATTTTTGGGGATTTTTATTCACTGGGCGCCCAGGTTCAGCTGGTGGTAAACGTCGAAGCCCTGTTGGTCAGGGAAAGCCCAGAGCCGCGATGTCTGTGGTGCTGTAGATGCGCTGCCAGTGGCCGGTGAGGAGCAGCAAGAGCTTGAGCTTCTGGCATTTTCGGTGTGGGAGCAATCGTCCGACGTTCGTGATTTTTCGGGGTTCTTTTTAGTGGGCGCCCTGGTGCAGCTAGTTGTAAACGTCGAAGGCCTGTTGGCCAGGGAAAGCCCAGAGCCCCGATGTCTGTGGTGCTGTAGATGCGCTGCCAATGGCCGGTGAGGAGCACAAAGAGGTTGAGTTGCTGGCACTTTCGGTGTGGGAGGAATCGTCCGACGTTTGTTATTTTTCGGGGTTTTATTTCAGTGGGCGCCCAGGTGCAGCTGGTGGTAAACGTCGAAGCCCTGTTGGTCAAGGAAAGCCCGGAGCCCCGGTATCTGTGGTGCTGTAGATGCGCTGGGAATGGCCGGTGAGGAGCAGCAAGAGCTTGACTGGCTGGCACTTTTGGTGTGGGAGCAATCGTCCGACGTTCGTGATTTTTCATTTATTTTTTTCAGTGGGCGCCCAGGTTCAGCTGGTGGTAAACGTCGAAGCCCTGTTGGTCAGGGAAAGCGGAGAACGCCGATGTCTGTGGTGCTGTAGATGCGCTGCCAATGGCCGGTGAGGAGCAGCAAGAGCTTGACTGGCTGGCACTTTTGGTGTGGGAGCAATCGTCCGACGTTTGTGATTATTCGGGGTTTTTTTTCAGTGGGAGCCCAGGTGCAGCTGGTGGTAACAGTCAAAGCCCTGTTGGTCAGGGAAAGCTCGGAGCCCTGATGTCTGTGGTGCTGTAGATGCGCTGGGAATGGGCGGTGAGGAGCAGCAAGAGCTTGACAGGCTGGCATTTAAGGTGTGGCAGGAATCGTCCAACATTTGTGATTTTTCGGGGTTTTTTTTCAGTGGGCGCCCATGTGCAGCTGGTGGTAAACGTCGAACCCCTGTTTGTCAGCGAAAGCCCGGAGGCCCGATGTCTGTGGTGCTGTAGATGCGCTGCCAATGGCCGGTGAGGAGCAGCAAGAGCTTGACAGGCTGGCCTTTAAGGTGTGGCAGGAATCGTCCGACATTTGTGATTTTTCGGGGTTTTTTTTCAGTGTGCGCCCAGGTGCCGCTGGTGGTAAACGTCGAAGCCCTGTTGGTCAGGGAAAGCCCGGAGCCCTGATATCTGTGGTGCTGTAGATGCACTGCCAATGCCCGGTGAGGAGCAGGAAGAGCTTGACTGGCTGGCACTTTTGGTGTGGGAGCAATCGTCCGACGTTTGTGATTTTTCGGGGTTCTTTTCAGTGGGAGCCCAGGTGCAGCGGGTGGTAAACGTCGAAGACCTGTTGGTCAGGGAAAGCCCGGAGCCCCGATGTCTGTGGTGCTGTAGATGCGCCTCCAATGGCCGGTGAGGAGCAGCAACAGCTTGACTGGCTGGCACTTTCGCTGTGGGAGCAATCGTCCGACTTTTGTTATTTTTCGTTTATTTTTTTCAGTGGGCGCCCAGGTGGACCTGGTGGTAAATGTCGAAGCCCTGTTGGTCAGGGAAAGCCCAGAGCCGCGATGTCTGTGGTGCTGTAGATGCGCTGGGAATGGCCGGTGAGGAGCAGCAAGAGCTTGAGTTGCTGGCACTTTCGGTGTGGGAGCAATCGTCCGACGTTCGTGATTTTTCGGGGTTTTATTTCAGTGGGCGCCCAGGTGCAGCTGGTGGTAAACGTCGAAGCCCTGTTGGTCAGGGAAAGCCCGGAGCCCCGGTATCTGTGGTGCTGTAGATGCGCTGGGAATGGCCGGTGAGGAGCAGCAAGAGCTTGACTGGCTGGCACTTTTGGTGTGGGAGCAATCGTCCGACGTTCGTGATTTTTCATTTATTTTTTTCAGTGGGCGCCCAGGTGCAGCTGGTGGTAAACGTCGAAGGCCTGTTGGTCAGGGAAAGTCCAGAGCCCTGATGTCTGTGGTGCTGTAGATGCGCTGGGAATGGGCGGTGAGGAGCAGCAAGAGCTTGACTGGCTGGCACTTTCGGTGTGGGAGCAATCGTCCGACGTTTGTGATTTTTCGGTGTTCTTTTCAGTGGGAGCCCAGGTGCAGCGGGTGGTAAACGTCGAAGCCCTGTTGGTCAGGGAAAGCCCGGAGCCCCGATGTCTGTGGTGCTGTAGATGCGCTGCCAATGGCCGGTGAGGAGCAGCAAGAGCTTGACTTGCTGGCACTTTTGGTGTGGGAGCAATCGTCGGACGTTTGTGATTTTTGGGGATTTTTATTCACTGGGCGCCCAGGTTCAGCTGGTGGTAAAATTCTAAGCCCTGTTGGTCAGGGAAAGCCCGGAGGCCCGATGTCTGTGGTGCTGTAGATGCACTGCCAATGGCCGGTGAGGAGCAGCAAGAGCTTGACTGGCTGGCACTTTTCGTGTGGGAGCAATCGTCCGACGTTTGTGATTTTTCGGGGTTCTTTTCAGTGGGAGCCCAGGTGCAGCTGGTGGTAAATGTCGAAGCCCTGTTTGTCTGGGAAAGCCCAGAGCCCCGATGTCTGTGGTGCTGTAGATGCGCTGGGAATGGGAGGTGAGGAGCAGCAAGAGCTTGAGTTGCTGGCACTTTCGGTGTGGCAGGAATCGTCCGACATTTGTGATTTTTCGGAGTTTTTTTTCAGTGGGCGCCCAGGTGCAGCGGGTGGTAAACGTCGAAGCCCTGTTGGTCAGGGAAAGCCCGGAGCCCCGATGTCTGTGGTGCTGTTAATGCGCTGCCAATGGCCGGTGAGGAGCAGCAAGAGCTTGAGTTGCTGGCACTTTCACTGTGGGAGCAATCGTCCGATGTTCGTGATTTTTCGTTTATTTTTTTCAGTGGGCGCCCAGGTGCAGCTGATGGTAAATGTCGAAGCCCTGTTGTTCAGGGAAAGCGCAGAACCCCGATGTCTGTGGTGCTGTAGATGCACTACCAAAGTCCGGTGAGTAGCAGCAGGAGCTTGAGTTGCTGGCACTTTCGGTGTGGGAGCAATCGTCCGACTGTCGTGATTTTTCGGGGTTTTACTTTCAATGGGCACCCAGGTTGAGCTGGTGGTAAACGTCGAAGCCCTGTTGGTCAGGGAAAGCCCGGAGCCCCGATGTCTGTGGTGCTGTAGATGCGCTGCCAATGGCCGGTGAGGAGCAGCAAGAGCTTGACTGTCTGGCACTTTGGGTGTGGGAGCAATCGTCGGACGTTTGTGACTTTTGGGGATTTTTATTCACTGGGCGCCCAGGTTCAGCTGGTGGTAAACGTCGAAGCCCTGTTGGTCAGGGAAAGCCCGGAGCCCCGATGTCTGTGGTGCTGTAGATGCACTGGGAATGGCCGGTGAGGAGCAGCAAGAGCTTGACTGGCTGGCACTTTCGGTGTGGGAGCAATCGTCCGATGTTCGTGATTTTTCGTTTAGTTTTTTCAGTGGGCGCCCAGGTGCAGCTGGTGGTAAACGTCGAAGCCCTGTTGGTCAGGGAAAGCCCGGAGCCCCGATGTCTGTGGTGCTGTAGATGCGCCGCCAATGACCGGTGAGGAGCACAAAGAGCTTGACAGGCTGGCACTTTCGGTGTGGGAGCAATCGTCTGATGTTTGTGATTTTGGGGGTTTTTTTTTTTCAGTGGGTGCCCAGGTGCAACTGGTGGTAAACGTCGAAGCCCTGTTGGTCAGGGAAAGCCCGGAGCCCCGATGTCTGTGGTGCTGTAGATGCGCTGGGAATGGCCGGTGAGGGGTAGCAAGAGCTTGAGTTGCTGGCACTTTTGGTGTGGGAGCAATCGTCCGACGTTCGTGATTTTTCGGGGTTTTATTTCAGTGGGAGCCCAGGTGCAGCTGGTGGTAAACGTCGAAGCCCTGTTCGTCAGGGAAAGCCCGGAGCCCCGATGTCTGTGGTGCTGTAGATGCGCTGGGAATGGCCGGTGAGGAGCAGCAAGAGCTTGACTGGCTGGCACTTTCGGTGTGGGAGCAATCGTCCGACGTTCGTGATTCTTCGCGGTTTTACTTTCAGTGGGCGCCCAGGTACAGCTGGTGGTAAATGTCGAAGCCCTGTTGGTCAGGGAATGCCCGGAGCCCCGATGTCTGTGGTGCTGTAGATGCGCCTCCAATGGCTGGTGAGGAGCAGCAAGAGCTTGACTGGCTGGCACTTTTGTTGTGGGAGCAATCGTCCGACGTTCATGATTTTTCGGGGTTTTATTTCAGTGGGCGCCCAGCTGCAGCGGGTGGTAAACGTCGAAGCCCTGTTGGTCAGGGAAAGCCCGGAGCCCCGATGTCTGTGGTGCTGTAGATGCGCTGGGAATTGCTGGTGAGAAGCAGCATGAGCTTGACTGGCTGGCACTTTCGGTGTGGGAGCACTCGTCTGATGTTCGTGATATTTCGTTTATTTTTTCCAGTGGGCGCCCAGGTGCAGCTGGTGGTAAACGTCGAAGCCCTGTTCGTCAGGGAAAGCCCGGAGCCCCGATGTCTGTCGTGCTGTAGATGGGCTGGCTATGGCCGGTGAGCAGCAGCAAGAGCTTGACTGTCTGGCACTTTTGGTGTGAGAGCAATCGTCCGACGTTCGTGATTTTTCGGTGTTCTTTTCAGTGGGAGCCCAGGTGCAGCGAGTGGTAAACGTCGAAGCCCTGTTCGTCAGGGAATGCCCGGAGCCCCGATGTCTGTGGTGCTGTAGATGCACTGCCACTGTCCGGTGAGGAGCAGCATGAGCTTGACTGGCTGGCACTTTTGGTGTGGGAGCAATCGTCCGACGTTCGTCATTTTTCAGGGTTTATTTTCACTGGGCAACCAGGTGCAGCTGGTGGTAAACGTCGAAGCCCTGTTGGTCAGGGAAAGCCCGGAGCCCCGATGTCTGTGGTGCTGTAGATGCGCTGGCAATGGCCGGTGAGGAGCAGCCAGAGCTTGAGTTGCTGGCACTTTTGGTGTGGGAGCAATCGTCCGACGTTCGTGATTTTTCGGGGTTTTACTTTCAGTGGGCGCCCAGGTTCAGCTGGTGGTAAACGTCGAAGCCCTGTTCGTCAGGGAAAGCCCGGAGCCCCGATGTCTGTGGTGCTGTAGATGCGCTGGGAATGGGAGGTGAGGAGCAGCATGAGCTTGACTGGCTGGCACTTTCTGTGTGGGTGCAATCGTCCGACGTTCGTGATTTTTCGGGGTTTTATTTCAGTGGGCGCCCAGGTGCAGCTGGTGGTAAATGTTGAAGCCCTGTTGGTCAGGGAATGCCCGGAGCCCCGATGTCTGTGGTGCTGTAGATGCGCTGGGAATGGCTGGTGAGGAGCAGCAAGAGCTTGACTGTCTGGCACGTTGGGTGTGGGAGCAATCGTCGGACGTTTGTGATTTTTGGGGATTTTTATTCACTGGGCGCCCAGGTTCAGCTGGTGGTAAACGTCGAAGCCCTCTTGGTCAGGGAAAGCTCGGAGCCCCGATATCTGTGGTGCTGTAGATGCGCTGCCAATGGCCGGGGAGGAGCAGCAAGAGCTTGACTGGCTGGCACTTTTGGTGTGGGAGCAATCGTCCGATGTTTGTGATTTTTCGGGGGTTCTTTTCAGTGGGAGCCCAGGTGCAGCGGGTGGTAAACGTCGAAGCCCTGTTCGTCAGGGAAAGTCCAGAGCCCTGATGTCTGTGGTGCTGTAGATGCGCTGGGAATGGCCGGTGAGGAGCAGCAAGAGCTTGACTGGCTGGCACTTTTGGTGTGGGAGCAATTGTCCGACGTTTTTGATTTTTTAGGGTTTTTTTTTCAGTGGATAACCAGGTGCAGCTGGTGGTAAATGTCGAAGCCCTGTTGGTCAGGGAAAGCCCGGAGCCCCGATGTCTGTGGTGCTGTAGATGCGCTGGGAATGCCCGGTGAGGAGCAGCTAGAGGTTGACTGTCTGGCACTTTCGGTGTGGGAGCAATTGTATGACGTTCGTGATTTTTCGGGGTTTTATTTCAGTTGGCGCCCAGGTGCAGCTGGTGGTAAACTTCGAAGCCCTGTTGGTCAGGGAAAGCCCGGAGCCCCGATGTCTGTGGTGCTGTAGATGCGCTGGGAATGGCTGGTGAGAAGCAGCATGAGCTTGACTGGCTGGCATTTAAGGTGTGGCAGGAATACTCTGATGTTCGTGATATTTCGTTTATTTTTTTTAGTGGGCGCCCATGTGCAGCGGGTGGTAAACTTCGAAGCCCTGTTGGTCAGGGAAAGCCCGGAGCCCCGATGTCTGTGGTGCTGTAGATGGGCTGCCAAATTCCGGTGAGGAGCAGCAAGAGCTTGACTGGCTGGCACTTTTGGTGTGGGAGCAATCGTCCGACGTTCGTGATTTTTCGGGGTTTTTTTTTCAGTGGGCACCCAGGTGCAGCTGGTGGTAAATGTCGAAGCCCGGTTCGTCAGGGAAAGCCCGGAGCCCCGATGTCTGTGGCGCTGTAGATGCGCTGGGAATGGCTGGTTGGAAGCAGCATGAGCTTGACTGGCTGGCACTTTTGGTGTGGGAGCAATCGTCCGACGTTCGTGATTTTTCGGGGTTTTTTTTTCAGTGGGCACCCAGGTGCAGCTGGTGGTAAATGTCGAAGCCCGGTTCGTCAGGGAAAGCCCGGAGCCGCGATGTCTGTGGTGCTGTAGATGCGCTTCCAGTGGCCGGTGAGGAGCAGCAAGAGCTTGAGTTGCTGGCATTTTCGGTGTGGGAGCAATCGTCCGATGTTCGTGATTTTTCGGGGTTCTTTTCACTGGGCGCCCAGGTGCAGCTGATGGTTAAAGTCGAAGCCCTGTTGGTCAGGGAAAGCCCGGAGCCCCGATGTCTGTGGTGCTGTAGATGCGCTGCCAATGGCCGGTGAGGAACAGCAAGAGCTTGACTGGCTGGCACTTTCGGTGTGGGATCAATCGTCCGACGTTTTTGATTTTTCAGGGTTTTTTTTTCAGTGGGCAACCAGGTGCAGCTGGTGGTAAACGTCGAAGCCCTGTTGGTCAGGGAAAGCCCGGAGCCGCGATGTCTGTGGCGCTGTAGATGCGCTGGGAATGGCTGGTGAGGAGCAGCAAGAGCTTGACTGGCTGGCACTTTTGCTGTGGGAGGAATCGTCCGACGTTCGTGATTTTTCTTTTATTTTTTTCAGCGGGCGCCCAATTTCAGCTGGTGGTAAACGTCGAAGCCCTGTTGGTCAGGGAAAGCGCAGAACCCCGATGTCTGTGGTGCTGTAGATGCACTGCCAAAGTCCGGTGAGTAGCAGCAAGAGTTTAAGTTGCTGGCACTTTTGGTGTGGGAGCAATCGTCCGATGTTCGTGATTTTTCGGGGTTTTATTTCAGTGGGCGCCCAGGTGCAGCTGGTGGTAAATGTCGAAGCCCTGTTTGTCAGGGAAAGCCCAGAGCCCCGATGTCTGTGGTGCTGTAGATGCGCTGGGAATGGGAGGTGAGGACCAGCAAGAGCTTGTGTTGCTGGCACTTTTGGTGTGGGAGCAATCGTCCGACGTTCGTGATTTTTCGGGGTTTTATTTCAGTGGTAGCCCAGGTGCAGCTGGTGGTAAACGTCGAAGCCCTGTTCGTCAGGGAAAGCCCGGAGCCCCGATGTCTGTGGTGCTGTAGATGCGCTTCCAATGGCCGGTGAGGAGCAGCAAGAGCTTGACTGGCTGGCACTTTCGGTGTGGGAGCAATCGTCCGACGTTTGTGTTTTTTTCGGGTTTTTTTTTTAATGGGCACCCATGTTCAGCTGGTGGTAAACGTCGAAGTGCTGTTAGTCAGGGAAAGTCCGGAGCCCAAATGTCTGTGGTGCTGTAGATGCGCTGGGAATGGGCGGTGATTAGCAGCAAGAGCCTGACTGGCTGGCACTTTCGGTGTGGGAGAAATCGTCCGATCTTCGTGATTTTTCAAGGTTTTTTTTCAGTGGGTGCCCAGGTGCAGCTGCTGGTAAACGTCTAAGCCCTGTTGGTCATGGAAAGCCCGGAGCCCCGATGTCTGTGGTGCTGTAGATGCGCTGGGTATGGGCAGTGAGCAGCAGCAAGAGCTTGTGTTGCTGGCACTTTCAATGTGGGAGCAATCGTCCGATGTTCCTGATTTTTAGGGGTTTTTTTCAGTGGGCGCCCAGGTGCAGCTGGTGGTAAACGTCGAAGCCCTGTTGGTCAGGGAAAGCTCGGAGCCCCGATGTCTGTGGTGCTGTAGATGCGCTGCCAATGGCCGGTGAGGAGCAGCAAGAGCTTGACTGGCTGGCACTTTCGGTGTGGGAGCAATCGTCCGACGTTCGTGATTTTTCATTTATTTTTTTCAGTGGGCGCCCAGGTGCGGCTGGTGGTAAACGTCGAAGCCCTGTTGGTCAGGGAAAGCGCAGAACACCGATATCTGTGGTGCTGTAGATGCACTGCCAAAGTCCGGTGAGTAGCAGCAAGAGCTTGACTGTCTGGCACTTTTGGTGTGGGAGGAATCGTCCGACGTTTGTTATTTTTCGGGGTTTTATTTCAGTGGGCGCCCATTTGCAGCTCGTGGTAAACATCGAAGCCCTGTTGGTCAGGGAAAGCCCGGAGCCGCTATGTCTTTGGTGCTGTAGATGTGCTGCCAATGGCCGGGGACGAGCAGCAAGAGCTTGATAGGCTGGCACTTTCGGTGTGGCAGGAATCGTCGGACGTTTTTGATTTTTCGGGATTTTTTTTTAGTGGGAGCCCAGGTTTAGCTAGTGGTAAACGTCGAAGCCCTGTTGGTCAGGGAAAGCCCGGAGCCGTGATGTCTGTGGTGCTGTACATGCGCTGCCAATGGGAGGTGAGGAGCAGCAAGAGCTTGACTGTCTGGCACTTTTGGTGTGGGAGCAATCGTCCGACGTTTTTGATTTTTCAGGGTTTTTTTTCCGTGGGCAACCAGGTGCAGCTGGTGGTAAACGTTGAAGCCCTGTTGGTCAGGGAAAGCCCGGAGCCCCGATATCTGTGGTGCTGTAGATGCGCTGCCAGTGGCCGGTGAGGAGCAGCAAGAGCTTGACTGGCTGGCACTTTTGGTGTGGGAGCAATCGTCCGATGTTCGTGATTTTTCGGGGTTCTTTTCAGTGGGAGCCCAGGTTCAGCGAGTGGTAAACGTCGAAGCCCTGTTGGTCAGGGAAAGCCCGGAGCCCCGATGTCTGCGGTGTTGTAGGTGCGCTGGGAATGGCCGGTGAGGAGCAGCAAGAGGTTGACAGGCTGGCATTTAAGGTGTGGCAGGAATCGTCCGACGTTTGTGATTTTTGGGGTTTTTTTTTCAGGGGGCACCCAGGTGCAGCTGGTGGTAAATGTCGAAGCCCGGTTCGTCAGGGAAAGCCCGGAGCCCCGATGTCTGTGGTGCTGTAGATGCGCTGCCAGTGGCCGGTGAGGAGCAGCAAGAGCTTGAGTTGCTGGCACTTTCGGTGTGGGAGCAATCGTCCGATGTTTGTGATTTTTCGGGGTTCTTTTCAGTGGGCGCCCAGGCTCAGCTGGTGGTAAACGTCGAAGCCCTGTTGGTCCGGGAAAGCCCAGAGCCCCGATGTCTGTGGTGCTGTAGATGCGCTGCCAATGGCCGGTGAGGAACAGCAAGAGCTTGACTGGCTGGCAATTTCGGTGTGGGAGCAATCGTCCGACGTTCGTGATTTTTCGGGGTTCTTTTCAGTGGGCGCCCAGGTTCAGCTGGTGGTAAATGTCGAAGGCCTGTTGGTCAGGGAAAGCCCGGAGCCCCGATGTCTGTGGTGCTGTAGATGCGCTGCCAATGGCTGGGGAGGAGCAGCAAGAGCTTGACTGGCTGGCACTTTCGGTGTGGGAGCAATTGTCCGACGTTTTTGATTTTTTAGGGTTTTTTTTTCAGTGGGCGCCCATGTGCAGCTGGTGGTAAATGTCGAAGCCCTGTTGGTCAGGGAAAGCCCGGAGCCGCGATGTCTGTGGTGCTGTAGATGCGCTGGGAATGGCTGGTGAGAAGCAGCATGAGCTTGACTGGCTGGCATTTAAGGTGTGGCAGGAATACTCTGATGTTCGTGATATTTCGTTTATTTTTTTTAGTGGGCGCCCATGTGCAGCGGGTGGTAAACTTCGAAGCCCTGTTGGTCAGGGAAAGCCCGGAGCCCCGATGTCTGTGGTGCTGTAGATGGGCTGCCAAATTCCGGTGAGGAGCAGCAAGAGCTTGACTGGCTGGCACTTTTGGTGTGGGAGCAATCGTCCGACGTTCGTGATTTTTCGGGGTTTTTTTTTCAGTGGGCACCCAGGTGCAGCTGGTGGTAAATGTCGAAGCCCGGTTCGTCAGGGAAAGCCCGGAGCCCCGATGTCTGTGGCGCTGTAGATGCGCTGGGAATGGCTGGTTGGAAGCAGCATGAGCTTGACTGGCTGGCACTTTTGGTGTGGGAGCAATCGTCCGACGTTCGTGATTTTTCGGGGTTTTTTTTTCAGTGGGCACCCAGGTGCAGCTGGTGGTAAATGTCGAAGCCCGGTTCGTCAGGGAAAGCCCGGAGCCGCGATGTCTGTGGTGCTGTAGATGCGCTTCCAGTGGCCGGTGAGGAGCAGCAAGAGCTTGAGTTGCTGGCATTTTCGGTGTGGGAGCAATCGTCCGATGTTCGTGATTTTTCGGGGTTCTTTTCACTGGGCGCCCAGGTGCAGCTGATGGTTAAAGTCGAAGCCCTGTTGGTCAGGGAAAGCCCGGAGCCCCGATGTCTGTGGTGCTGTAGATGCGCTGCCAATGGCCGGTGAGGAACAGCAAGAGCTTGACTGGCTGGCACTTTCGGTGTGGGATCAATCGTCCGACGTTTTTGATTTTTCAGGGTTTTTTTTTCAGTGGGCAACCAGGTGCAGCTGGTGGTAAACGTCGAAGCCCTGTTGGTCAGGGAAAGCCCGGAGCCGCGATGTCTGTGGCGCTGTAGATGCGCTGGGAATGGCTGGTGAGGAGCAGCAAGAGCTTGACTGGCTGGCACTTTTGCTGTGGGAGGAATCGTCCGACGTTCGTGATTTTTCTTTTATTTTTTTCAGCGGGCGCCCAATTTCAGCTGGTGGTAAACGTCGAAGCCCTGTTGGTCAGGGAAAGCGCAGAACCCCGATGTCTGTGGTGCTGTAGATGCACTGCCAAAGTCCGGTGAGTAGCAGCAAGAGTTTAAGTTGCTGGCACTTTTGGTGTGGGAGCAATCGTCCGATGTTCGTGATTTTTCGGGGTTTTATTTCAGTGGGCGCCCAGGTGCAGCTGGTGGTAAATGTCGAAGCCCTGTTTGTCAGGGAAAGCCCAGAGCCCCGATAACTGTGGTGCTGTAGATGCGCTGGGAATGGGAGGTGAGGACCAGCAAGAGCTTGTGTTGCTGGCACTTTTGGTGTGGGAGCAATCGTCCGACGTTCGTGATTTTTCGGGGTTTTATTTCAGTGGTAGCCCAGGTGCAGCTGGTGGTAAACGTCGAAGCCCTGTTCGTCAGGGAAAGCCCGGAGCCCCGATGTCTGTGGTGCTGTAGATGCGCTTCCAATGGCCGGTGAGGAGCAGCAAGAGCTTGACTGGCTGGCACTTTCGGTGTGGGAGCAATCGTCCGACGTTTGTGTTTTTTTCGGGTTTTTTTTTTAATGGGCACCCATGTTCAGCTGGTGGTAAACGTCGAAGTGCTGTTAGTCAGGGAAAGTCCGGAGCCCAAATGTCTGTGGTGCTGTAGATGCGCTGGGAATGGGCGGTGATTAGCAGCAAGAGCCTGACTGGCTGGCACTTTCGGTGTGGGAGAAATCGTCCGATCTTCGTGATTTTTCAAGGTTTTTTTTCAGTGGGTGCCCAGGTGCAGCTGCTGGTAAACGTCTAAGCCCTGTTGGTCATGGAAAGCCCGGAGCCCCGATGTCTGTGGTGCTGTAGATGCGCTGGGTATGGGCAGTGAGCAGCAGCAAGAGCTTGTGTTGCTGGCACTTTCAATGTGGGAGCAATCGTCCGATGTTCCTGATTTTTAGGGGTTTTTTTCAGTGGGCGCCCAGGTGCAGCTGGTGGTAAACGTCGAAGCCCTGTTGGTCAGGGAAAGCTCGGAGCCCCGATGTCTGTGGTGCTGTAGATGCGCTGCCAATGGCCGGTGAGGAGCAGCAAGAGCTTGACTGGCTGGCACTTTCGGTGTGGGAGCAATCGTCCGACGTTCGTGATTTTTCATTTATTTTTTTCAGTGGGCGCCCAGGTGCGGCTGGTGGTAAACGTCGAAGCCCTGTTGGTCAGGGAAAGCGCAGAACACCGATATCTGTGGTGCTGTAGATGCACTGCCAAAGTCCGGTGAGTAGCAGCAAGAGCTTGACTGTCTGGCACTTTTGGTGTGGGAGGAATCGTCCGACGTTTGTTATTTTTCGGGGTTTTATTTCAGTGGGCGCCCATTTGCAGCTCGTGGTAAACATCGAAGCCCTGTTGGTCAGGGAAAGCCCGGAGCCCCGATGTCTTTGGTGCTGTAGATGTGCTGCCAATGGCCGGGGACGAGCAGCAAGAGCTTGATAGGCTGGCACTTTCGGTGTGGCAGGAATCGTCGGACGTTTTTGATTTTTCGGGATTTTTTTTTAGTGGGAGCCCAGGTTTAGCTAGTGGTAAACGTCGAAGCCCTGTTGGTCAGGGAAAGCCCGGAGCCGTGATGTCTGTGGTGCTGTACATGCGCTGCCAATGGGAGGTGAGGAGCAGCAAGAGCTTGACTGTCTGGCACTTTTGGTGTGGGAGCAATCGTCCGACGTTTTTGATTTTTCAGGGTTTTTTTTCCGTGGGCAACCAGGTGCAGCTGGTGGTAAACGTTGAAGCCCTGTTGGTCAGGGAAAGCCCGGAGCCCCGATATCTGTGGTGCTGTAGATGCGCTGCCAGTGGCCGGTGAGGAGCAGCAAGAGCTTGACTGGCTGGCACTTTTGGTGTGGGAGCAATCGTCCGATGTTCGTGATTTTTCGGGGTTCTTTTCAGTGGGAGCCCAGGTTCAGCGAGTGGTAAACGTCGAAGCCCTGTTGGTCAGGGAAAGCCCGGAGCCCCGATGTCTGCGGTGTTGTAGGTGCGCTGGGAATGGCCGGTGAGGAGCAGCAAGAGGTTGACAGGCTGGCATTTAAGGTGTGGCAGGAATCGTCCGACGTTTGTGATTTTTGGGGTTTTTTTTTCAGGGGGCACCCAGGTGCAGCTGGTGGTAAATGTCGAAGCCCGGTTCGTCAGGGAAAGCCCGGAGCCCCGATGTCTGTGGTGCTGTAGATGCGCTGCCAGTGGCCGGTGAGGAGCAGCAAGAGCTTGAGTTGCTGGCACTTTCGGTGTGGGAGCAATCGTCCGATGTTTGTGATTTTTCGGGGTTCTTTTCAGTGGGCGCCCAGGCTCAGCTGGTGGTAAACGTCGAAGCCCTGTTGGTCCGGGAAAGCCCAGAGCCCCGATGTCTGTGGTGCTGTAGATGCGCTGCCAATGGCCGGTGAGGAACAGCAAGAGCTTGACTGGCTGGCAATTTCGGTGTGGGAGCAATCGTCCGACGTTCGTGATTTTTCGGGGTTCTTTTCAGTGGGCGCCCAGGTTCAGCTGGTGGTAAATGTCGAAGGCCTGTTGGTCAGGGAAAGCCCGGAGCCCCGATGTCTGTGGTGCTGTAGATGCGCTGCCAATGGCTGGGGAGGAGCAGCAAGAGCTTGACTGGCTGGCACTTTCGGTGTGGGAGCAATTGTCCGACGTTTTTGATTTTTTAGGGTTTTTTTTTCAGTGGGCGCCCATGTGCAGCTGGTGGTAAATGTCGAAGCCCTGTTGGTCAGGGAAAGCCCGGAGCCGCGATGTCTGTGGTGCTTTAGATGCGCTGGTAATGCCTGGTGAGGAGCAGCTAGAGGTTGACTGTCTGGCACTTTCGGTGTGGGAGCAATCGTCCGACGTTCGTGATTTTTCGGGGTTTTATTTCAGTGGGCGCCCATGTGCAGCGGGTGGTAAACGTCGAAGCCCTGTTGGTCAGGGAAAGCCCGGAGCCCCGATGTCTGTGGTGCTGTAGATGCGCTGGGAATGGCCGGTGAGGAGCAGCAAGAGCTTGACTGGCTGGCACTTTCGTTGTGGGAGCAATCGTCCGACGTTCGTGATTTTTCGGGCTTTTATTTCAGTGGGCGCCCAGCTGCAGCTGGTGGTAAACGTCGAAGCCCTGTTGGTCAGGGAAAGCCCGGAGCCCCGATGTCTGTGGCGCTGTAGATGCGCTGGGAATGGCTGGTTAGAAGCAGCATGAGCTTGACTGTCTGGCACTTTTGGTGTGGGAGCAATCGTCCGACGTTCGTGATTTTTCGGGGTTCTTTTCAGTGGGAGCCCAGGTTCAGCGAGTGGTAAACGTCGAAGCCCTGTTGGTCAGGGAAAGCCCGGAGCCCCGATGTCTGTGGTGTTGTAGATGCACTGCCACTGTCCGGTGAGGAGCAGCAAGAGCTTGACTGGCTGGCACTTTGGGTGTGGGAGCAGTCGTCCGACGTTCGTGATTTTTCGGGGTTTTATTTCAGTGGGCGCCCAGGTGCAGCTGGTGGTAAATGTCGAAGGCCTGTTGGTCAGGGAAAGCCCGGAGCCACGATGTCTGTGGTGCTGTAGATGCGCTGGGAATGGCCGGTGAGGAGCAGCAAGAGCTTGAGTTGCTGGCACTTTCGGTGTGGGAGCAATCGTCCGACGTTCGTGATTTTTCGGGGTTTTATTTCAGTGGGCGCCCAGGTGCAGCTGGTGGTAAACGTCGAAGCCCTGTTGGTCAGGGAAAGCCCGGAGCCCCGGTATCTGTGGTGCTGTAGATGCGCTGGGAATGGCCGGTGAGGAGCAGCAAGAGCTTGAGTGGCTGGCACTTTTGGTGTGGGAGCAATCGTCCGACGTTCGTGATTTTTCATTTATTTTTTTCAGTGGGCGCCCAGGTGCAGCTGGTGGTAAACGTCGAAGGCCTGTTGGTCAGGGAAAGTCCAGAGCCCTGATTTCTGTGGTGCTGTAGATGCGCTGGGAATGGGCGGTGAGGAGCAGCAAGAGCTTGACTGGCTGGCACTTTCGGTGTGGGAGCAATCGTCCGACGTTTGTGATTTTTCGGTGTTCTTTTCAGTGGGAGCCCAGGTGCAGCGGGTGGTAAACGTCGAAGCCCTGTTGGTCAGGGAAAGCCCGGAGCCCCGATGTCTGTGGTGCTGTAGATGCGCTGCCAATGGCCGGTGAGGAGCAGCAAGAGCTTGACTTGCTGGCACTTTTGGTGTGGGAGCAATCGTCGGACGTTTGTGATTTTTGGGGATTTTTATTCACTGGGCGCCCAGGTTCAGCTGGTGGTAAAATTCTAAGCCCTGTTGGTCAGGGAAAGCCCGGAGGCCCGATGTCTGTGGTGCTGTAGATGCACTGCCAATGGCCGGTGAGGAGCAGCAAGAGCTTGACTGGCTGGCACTTTTCGTGTGGGAGCAATCGTCCGACGTTTGTGATTTTTCGGGGTTCTTTTCAGTGGGAGCCCAGGTGCAGCTGGTGGTAAATGTCGAAGCCCTGTTTGTCTGGGAAAGCCCAGAGCCCCGATGTCTGTGGTGCTGTAGATGCGCTGGGAATGGGAGGTGAGGAGCAGCAAGAGCTTGAGTTGCTGGCACTTTCGGTGTGGCAGGAATCGTCCGACATTTGTGATTTTTCGGAGTTTTTTTTCAGTGGGCGCCCAGGTGCAGCGGGTGGTAAACGTCGAAGCCCTGTTGGTCAGGGAAAGCCCGGAGCCCCGATGTCTGTGGTGCTGTTAATGCGCTGCCAATGGCCGGTGAGGAGCAGCAAGAGCTTGAGTTGCTGGCACTTTCACTGTGGGAGCAATCGTCCGATGTTCGTGATTTTTCGTTTATTTTTTTCAGTGGGCGCCCAGGTGCAGCTGATGGTAAATGTCGAAGCCCTGTTGTTCAGGGAAAGCGCAGAACCCCGATGTCTGTGGTGCTGTAGATGCACTACCAAAGTCCGGTGAGTAGCAGCAGGAGCTTGAGTTGCTGGCACTTTCGGTGTGGGAGCAATCGTCCGACTGTCGTGATTTTTCGGGGTTTTACTTTCAATGGGCACCCAGGTTGAGCTGGTGGTAAACGTCGAAGCCCTGTTGGTCAGGGAAAGCCCGGAGCCCCGATGTCTGTGGTGCTGTAGATGCGCTGCCAATGGCCGGTGAGGAGCAGCAAGAGCTTGACTGTCTGGCACTTTGGGTGTGGGAGCAATCGTCGGACGTTTGTGACTTTTGGGGATTTTTATTCACTGGGCGCCCAGGTTCAGCTGGTGGTAAACGTCGAAGCCCTGTTGGTCAGGGAAAGCCCGGAGCCCCGATGTCTGTGGTGCTGTAGATGCACTGGGAATGGCCGGTGAGGAGCAGCAAGAGCTTGACTGGCTGGCACTTTCGGTGTGGGAGCAATCGTCCGATGTTCGTGATTTTTCGTTTAGTTTTTTCAGTGGGCGCCCAGGTGCAGCTGGTGGTAAACGTCGAAGCCCTGTTGGTCAGGGAAAGCCCGGAGCCCCGATGTCTGTGGTGCTGTAGATGCGCCGCCAATGACCGGTGAGGAGCACAAAGAGCTTGACAGGCTGGCACTTTCGGTGTGGGAGCAATCGTCTGATGTTTGTGATTTTGGGGGTTTTTTTTTTTCAGTGGGTGCCCAGGTGCAACTGGTGGTAAACGTCGAAGCCCTGTTGGTCAGGGAAAGCCCGGAGCCCCGATGTCTGTGGTGCTGTAGATGCGCTGGGAATGGCCGGTGAGGGGTAGCAAGAGCTTGAGTTGCTGGCACTTTTGGTGTGGGAGCAATCGTCCGACGTTCGTGATTTTTCGGGGTTTTATTTCAGTGGGAGCCCAGGTGCAGCTGGTGGTAAACGTCGAAGCCCTGTTCGTCAGGGAAAGCCCGGAGCCCCGATGTCTGTGGTGCTGTAGATGCGCTGGGAATGGCCGGTGAGGAGCAGCAAGAGCTTGACTGGCTGGCACTTTCGGTGTGGGAGCAATCGTCCGACGTTCGTGATTCTTCGCGGTTTTACTTTCAGTGGGCGCCCAGGTGCAGCTGGTGGTAAACGTCGAAGCCCTGTTCGTCAGGGAAAGCCCGGAGCCCCGATGTCTGTGGTGCTGTAGATGCGCTGGGAATGGCCGGTGAGGAGCAGCAAGAGCTTGACTGGCTGGCACTTTCGGTGTGGGAGCAATCGTCCGACGTTCGTGATTCTTCGCGGTTTTACTTTCAGTGGGCGCCCAGGTACAGCTGGTGGTAAATGTCGAAGCCCTGTTGGTCAGGGAATGCCCGGAGCCCCGATGTCTGTGGTGCTGTAGATGCACTGCCACTGTCCGGTGAGGAGCAGCATGAGCTTGACTGGCTGGCACTTTTGGTGTGGGAGCAATCGTCCGACGTTCGTCATTTTTCAGGGTTTATTTTCACTGGGCAACCAGGTGCAGCTGGTGGTAAACGTCGAAGCCCTGTTGGTCAGGGAAAGCCCGGAGCCCCGATGTCTGTGGTGCTGTAGATGCGCTGGCAATGGCCGGTGAGGAGCAGCCAGAGCTTGAGTTGCTGGCACTTTTGGTGTGGGAGCAATCGTCCGACGTTCGTGATTTTTCGGGGTTTTACTTTCAGTGGGCGCCCAGGTTCAGCTGGTGGTAAACGTCGAAGCCCTGTTCGTCAGGGAAAGCCCGGAGCCCCGATGTCTGTGGTGCTGTAGATGCGCTGGGAATGGGAGGTGAGGAGCAGCATGAGCTTGACTGGCTGGCACTTTCTGTGTGGGTGCAATCGTCCGACGTTCGTGATTTTTCGGGGTTTTATTTCAGTGGGCGCCCAGGTGCAGCTGGTGGTAAATGTTGAAGCCCTGTTGGTCAGGGAATGCCCGGAGCCCCGATGTCTGTGGTGCTGTAGATGCGCTGGGAATGGCTGGTGAGGAGCAGCAAGAGCTTGACTGTCTGGCACGTTGGGTGTGGGAGCAATCGTCGGACGTTTGTGATTTTTGGGGATTTTTATTCACTGGGCGCCCAGGTTCAGCTGGTGGTAAACGTCGAAGCCCTCTTGGTCAGGGAAAGCTCGGAGCCCCGATATCTGTGGTGCTGTAGATGCGCTGCCAATGGCCGGGGAGGAGCAGCAAGAGCTTGACTGGCTGGCACTTTTGGTGTGGGAGCAATCGTCCGATGTTTGTGATTTTTCGGGGGTTCTTTTCAGTGGGAGCCCAGGTGCAGCGGGTGGTAAACGTCGAAGCCCTGTTCGTCAGGGAAAGTCCAGAGCCCTGATGTCTGTGGTGCTGTAGATGCGCTGGGAATGGCCGGTGAGGAGCAGCAAGAGCTTGACTGGCTGGCACTTTTGGTGTGGGAGCAATTGTCCGACGTTTTTGATTTTTTAGGGTTTTTTTTTCAGTGGATAACCAGGTGCAGCTGGTGGTAAATGTCGAAGCCCTGTTGGTCAGGGAAAGCCCGGAGCCCCGATGTCTGTGGTGCTGTAGATGCGCTGGGAATGCCCGGTGAGGAGCAGCTAGAGGTTGACTGTCTGGCACTTTCGGTGTGGGAGCAATTGTCCGACGTTCGTGATTTTTCGGGGTTTTATTTCAGTTGGCGCCCAGGTGCAGCTGGTGGTAAACTTCGAAGCCCTGTTGGTCAGGGAAAGCCCGGAGCCCCGATGTCTGTGGTGCTGTAGATGCGCTGGGAATGGCTGGTGAGAAGCAGCATGAGCTTGACTGGCTGGCATTTAAGGTGTGGCAGGAATACTCTGATGTTCGTGATATTTCGTTTATTTTTTTTAGTGGGCGCCCATGTGCAGCGGGTGGTAAACTTCGAAGCCCTGTTGGTCAGGGAAAGCCCGGAGCCCCGATGTCTGTGGTGCTGTAGATGGGCTGCCAAATTCCGGTGAGGAGCAGCAAGAGCTTGACTGGCTGGCACTTTTGGTGTGGGAGCAATCGTCCGACGTTCGTGATTTTTCGGGGTTTTTTTTTCAGTGGGCACCCAGGTGCAGCTGGTGGTAAATGTCGAAGCCCGGTTCGTCAGGGAAAGCCCGGAGCCCCGATGTCTGTGGCGCTGTAGATGCGCTGGGAATGGCTGGTTGGAAGCAGCATGAGCTTGACTGGCTGGCACTTTTGGTGTGGGAGCAATCGTCCGACGTTCGTGATTTTTCGGGGTTTTTTTTTCAGTGGGCACCCAGGTGCAGCTGGTGGTAAATGTCGAAGCCCGGTTCGTCAGGGAAAGCCCGGAGCCGCGATGTCTGTGGTGCTGTAGATGCGCTTCCAGTGGCCGGTGAGGAGCAGCAAGAGCTTGAGTTGCTGGCATTTTCGGTGTGGGAGCAATCGTCCGATGTTCGTGATTTTTCGGGGTTCTTTTCACTGGGCGCCCAGGTGCAGCTGATGGTTAAAGTCGAAGCCCTGTTGGTCAGGGAAAGCCCGGAGCCCCGATGTCTGTGGTGCTGTAGATGCGCTGCCAATGGCCGGTGAGGAACAGCAAGAGCTTGACTGGCTGGCACTTTCGGTGTGGGATCAATCGTCCGACGTTTTTGATTTTTCAGGGTTTTTTTTTCAGTGGGCAACCAGGTGCAGCTGGTGGTAAACGTCGAAGCCCTGTTGGTCAGGGAAAGCCCGGAGCCGCGATGTCTGTGGCGCTGTAGATGCGCTGGGAATGGCTGGTGAGGAGCAGCAAGAGCTTGACTGGCTGGCACTTTTGCTGTGGGAGGAATCGTCCGACGTTCGTGATTTTTCTTTTATTTTTTTCAGCGGGCGCCCAATTTCAGCTGGTGGTAAACGTCGAAGCCCTGTTGGTCAGGGAAAGCGCAGAACCCCGATGTCTGTGGTGCTGTAGATGCACTGCCAAAGTCCGGTGAGTAGCAGCAAGAGTTTAAGTTGCTGGCACTTTTGGTGTGGGAGCAATCGTCCGATGTTCGTGATTTTTCGGGGTTTTATTTCAGTGGGCGCCCAGGTGCAGCTGGTGGTAAATGTCGAAGCCCTGTTTGTCAGGGAAAGCCCAGAGCCCCGATGTCTGTGGTGCTGTAGATGCGCTGGGAATGGGAGGTGAGGACCAGCAAGAGCTTGTGTTGCTGGCACTTTTGGTGTGGGAGCAATCGTCCGACGTTCGTGATTTTTCGGGGTTTTATTTCAGTGGTAGCCCAGGTGCAGCTGGTGGTAAACGTCGAAGCCCTGTTCGTCAGGGAAAGCCCGGAGCCCCGATGTCTGTGGTGCTGTAGATGCGCTTCCAATGGCCGGTGAGGAGCAGCAAGAGCTTGACTGGCTGGCACTTTCGGTGTGGGAGCAATCGTCCGACATTTGTGTTTTTTTCGGGTTTTTTTTTTAATGGGCACCCATGTTCAGCTGGTGGTAAACGTCGAAGTGCTGTTAGTCAGGGAAAGTCCGGAGCCCAAATGTCTGTGGTGCTGTAGATGCGCTGGGAATGGGCGGTGATTAGCAGCAAGAGCCTGACTGGCTGGCACTTTCGGTGTGGGAGAAATCGTCCGATCTTCGTGATTTTTCAAGGTTTTTTTTCAGTGGGTGCCCAGGTGCAGCTGCTGGTAAACGTCTAAGCCCTGTTGGTCATGGAAAGCCCGGAGCCCCGATGTCTGTGGTGCTGTAGATGCGCTGGGTATGGGCAGTGAGCAGCAGCAAGAGCTTGTGTTGCTGGCACTTTCAATGTGGGAGCAATCGTCCGATGTTCCTGATTTTTAGGGGTTTTTTTCAGTGGGCGCCCAGGTGCAGCTGGTGGTAAACGTCGAAGCCCTGTTGGTCAGGGAAAGCTCGGAGCCCCGATGTCTGTGGTGCTGTAGATGCGCTGCCAATGGCCGGTGAGGAGCAGCAAGAGCTTGACTGGCTGGCACTTTCGGTGTGGGAGCAATCGTCCGACGTTCGTGATTTTTCATTTATTTTTTTCAGTGGGCGCCCAGGTGCGGCTGGTGGTAAACGTCGAAGCCCTGTTGGTCAGGGAAAGCGCAGAACACCGATATCTGTGGTGCTGTAGATGCACTGCCAAAGTCCGGTGAGTAGCAGCAAGAGCTTGACTGTCTGGCACTTTTGGTGTGGGAGGAATCGTCCGACGTTTGTTATTTTTCGGGGTTTTATTTCAGTGGGCGCCCATTTGCAGCTCGTGGTAAACATCGAAGCCCTGTTGGTCAGGGAAAGCCCGGAGCCGCTATGTCTTTGGTGCTGTAGATGTGCTGCCAATGGCCGGGGACGAGCAGCAAGAGCTTGATAGGCTGGCACTTTCGGTGTGGCAGGAATCGTCGGACGTTTTTGATTTTTCGGGATTTTTTTTTTAGTGGGAGCCCAGGTTTAGCTAGTGGTAAACGTCGAAGCCCTGTTGGTCAGGGAAAGCCCGGAGCCGTGATGTCTGTGGTGCTGTACATGCGCTGCCAATGGGAGGTGAGGAGCAGCAAGAGCTTGACTGTCTGGCACTTTTGGTGTGGGAGCAATCGTCCGACGTTTTTGATTTTTCAGGGTTTTTTTTCCGTGGGCAACCAGGTGCAGCTGGTGGTAAACGTTGAAGCCCTGTTGGTCAGGGAAAGCCCGGAGCCCCGATATCTGTGGTGCTGTAGATGCGCTGCCAGTGGCCGGTGAGGAGCAGCAAGAGCTTGACTGGCTGGCACTTTTGGTGTGGGAGCAATCGTCCGATGTTCGTGATTTTTCGGGGTTCTTTTCAGTGGGAGCCCAGGTTCAGCGAGTGGTAAACGTCGAAGCCCTGTTGGTCAGGGAAAGCCCGGAGCCCCGATGTCTGCGGTGTTGTAGGTGCGCTGGGAATGGCCGGTGAGGAGCAGCAAGAGGTTGACAGGCTGGCATTTAAGGTGTGGCAGGAATCGTCCGACGTTTGTGATTTTTGGGGTTTTTTTTTCAGGGGGCACCCAGGTGCAGCTGGTGGTAAATGTCGAAGCCCGGTTCGTCAGGGAAAGCCCGGAGCCCCGATGTCTGTGGTGCTTTAGATGCGCTGCCAGTGGCCGGTGAGGAGCAGCAAGAGCTTGAGTTGCTGGCACTTTCGGTGTGGGAGCAATCGTCCGATGTTTGTGATTTTTCGGGGTTCTTTTCAGTGGGCGCCCAGGCTCAGCTGGTGGTAAACGTCGAAGCCCTGTTGGTCCGGGAAAGCCCAGAGCCCCGATGTCTGTGGTGCTGTAGATGCGCTGCCAATGGCCGGTGAGGAACAGCAAGAGCTTGACTGGCTGGCAATTTCGGTGTGGGAGCAATCGTCCGACGTTCGTGATTTTTCGGGGTTCTTTTCAGTGGGCGCCCAGGTTCAGCTGGTGGTAAATGTCGAAGGCCTGTTGGTCAGGGAAAGCCTGGAGCCCCGATGTCTGTGGTGCTGTAGATGCGCTGCCAATGGCTGGGGAGGAGCAGCAAGAGCTTGACTGGCTGGCACTTTCGGTGTGGGAGCAATTGTCCGACGTTTTTGATTTTTTAGGGTTTTTTTTTCAGTGGGCGCCCATGTGCAGCTGGTGGTAAATGTCGAAGCCCTGTTGGTCAGGGAAAGCCCGGAGCCGCGATGTCTGTGGTGCTTTAGATGCGCTGGTAATGCCTGGTGAGGAGCAGCTAGAGGTTGACTGTCTGGCACTTTCGGTGTGGGAGCAATCGTCCGACGTTCGTGATTTTTCGGGGTTTTATTTCAGTGGGCGCCCATGTGCAGCGGGTGGTAAACGTCGAAGCCCTGTTGGTCAGGGAAAGCCCGGAGCCCCGATGTCTGTGGTGCTGTAGATGCGCTGGGAATGGCCGGTGAGGAGCAGCAAGAGCTTGACTGGCTGGCACTTTCGTTGTGGGAGCAATCGTCCGACGTTCGTGATTTTTCGGGCTTTTATTTCAGTGGGCGCCCAGCTGCAGCTGGTGGTAAACGTCGAAGCCCTGTTGGTCAGGGAAAGCCCGGAGCCCCGATGTCTGTGGCGCTGTAGATGCGCTGGGAATGGCTGGTTAGAAGCAGCATGAGCTTGACTGTCTGGCACTTTTGGTGTGGGAGCAATCGTCCGACGTTCGTGATTTTTCGGGGTTCTTTTCAGTGGGAGCCCAGGTTCAGCGAGTGGTAAACGTCGAAGCCCTGTTGGTCAGGGAAAGCCCGGAGCCCCGATGTCTGTGGTGTTGTAGATGCACTGCCACTGTCCGGTGAGGAGCAGCAAGAGCTTGACTGGCTGGCACTTTGGGTGTGGGAGCAGTCGTCCGACGTTCGTGATTTTTCGGGGTTTTATTTCAGTGGGCGCCCAGGTGCAGCTGGTGGTAAATGTCGAAGGCCTGTTGGTCAGGGAAAGCCCGGAGCCACGATGTCTGTGGTGCTGTAGATGCGCTGCCAATGGCCGGTGAGGAGCAGCAAGAGCTTGACTGGCTGGCACTTTTGGTGTGGGAGCAATCGTCCGACGTTTGTGATTTTTCGGGGTTTTTTTCAGTGGGCGCACAGGTGCAGCTGGTGGTAAACGTCGAAGCCCTGTTGGTCAGGGAAAGCCCGGAGCCGTGATGTCTGTGGTGCTGTAGATGCACTGCCAAAGTCCGGTGAGGAACAGCAAGAGCTTGAGTTGCTGGCACTTTCTGTGTGGGAGGAATCGTCCGATGTTCGTGATTTTTCGGGGTTCTTTTCAGTGGGAGCCCAGGTTCAGCGAGTGGTAAACGTCGAAGCCCTGTTGGTCAGGGAAAGCCCGGAGCCCCGATGTCTGTGGTGCTGTAGATGCGCTGCCAAAGTCCGGTGAGGAGCAGCAAGAGCTTGAGTTGCTGGCACTTTCGGTGTGGGAGCAATCGTCCGATGTTCGTGATTTTTCGGGGTTCTTTTCAGTTGGCGCCCAGGCTCAGCTGGTGGTAAACGTCGAAGCCCTGTTGGTCCGGGAAAGCCCGGAGCCCCGATGTCTGTGGTGCTGTAGATGCGCTGCCAATGGCCGGTGAGGAACAGCAAGAGCTTGACAGGCTGGCACTTTCGGTGTGGGATCAATCGTCCGACGTTTTTGATTTTTCAGGGTTTTTTTTTCAGTGGGCAACCAGGTGCAGCTGGTGGTAAACGTCGAAGCCCTGTTGGTCAGGGAAAGCCCGGAGCCGCGATGTCTGTGGTGCTGTAGATGCGCTGGGAATGGCTGGTGAGGAGCAGCAAGAGCTTGACTGGCTGGCACTTTTGGTGTGGGAGCAATCGTCCGACGTTCGTGATTTTTCTTTTATTTTTTTCAGCGGGCGCCCAGGTGCAGCTGGTGGTAAACGTCGAAGCCCTGTTTGTCAGGGAAAGCCCAGAGCCCCGATGTCTGTGGTGCTGTAGATGCGCTGGGAATGGGAGGTGAGGAGCAGCAAGAGCTTGAGTTGCTGGCACTTTTGGTGTGGGAGCAATCGTCCGACGTTCGTGATTTTTCGGGGTTTTATTTCAGTGGGCGCCCAGGTGCAGCTGGTGGTAAATGTCGAAGCCCTGTTGGTCAGGGAAAGCCCGGAGCCCCGATGTCTGTGGTGCTGTACATGCGCTGCCAATGGCCGGGGAGGAGCAGCAAAAGCTTGACTGTCTGGCACTTTTGGTGTGGGAGCAATCGTCCGACGTTCGTCATTTTTCAGGGTTTTTTTTCAGTGGGCGCCCAGGTGCAGCTGGTGGTAAACGTCGAAGCCCTGTTGGTCAGGGAAAGCCCGGAGCCCCGATGTCTGTGGTGCTGTAGATGCGCTGGGAATGGCCGCTGTTCAGCAGCTAGAGCTTGACTGTCTGGCACTTCTGGTGTGGGAGCAATCGTCGGACGTTCGTGATTTTTCGGGGTTCTTTTCAGTGGGAGCCCAGGTGCAGCTGGTGGTAAATGTCGAAGCCCTGATGGTCAGGGAAAGCCCGGAGCCCCGATGTCTGTGGTGCTGTAGATGCCCTGCCACTGTCCGGTGAGGAGCAGCAAGAGCTTGACTGGCTGGCACTTTTGGTGTGGGAGCAATCGTCCGACGTTCGTCATTTTTCAGGGTTTTTTTTCAGGGGGCAACCAGGTTCAGCTGGTGGTAAACGTCGAAGCCCTGTTGGTCAGGGAACGCCCGGAGCCCCGGTGTCGGTGCTGCTGTAGATGCGCTGGGAATGGCCGGTGAGGAGCAGCAAGAGCTTGACTGGCTGGCACTTTTGGTGTGGGAGCAATCGTCCGACGTTCGTGATTTTTCATTTATTTTTTTCAGTGGGCGCCCAGGTGCAGCTGGTGGTAAACGTCGAAGCCCTGTTGTTCAGGGAAAGCGGAGAACCCCGATGTCTGTGGTGCTGTAGATGCACTGCCAAAGTCCGGTGAGTAGCAGCAAGAGCTTGAGTTGCTGGCACTTTCGGTGTGGGAGCAATCGTCCGACGTTCGTGATTTTTCGGGGTTTTATTTCAGTGGGCGCCCAGGTTCAGCTGGTGGTAAACGTCGAAGCCCTGTTGGTCAGGGAAAGCGTAGAGCCCCGATGTCTGTGGTGCTGTAGATGCGCTGGGAATGGCCGCTGAGGAGCAGCAAGAGCTTGTGTTGCTGGCACTTTTGGTGTGGGAGCAATTGTCCGACGTTCGTGATTTTTCGGGGTTTTATTTCAGTGGGCGCCCAGGTGCAGCGGGTGGTAAACGTCGAAGCCCTGTTGGTCAGGGAAAGCGTAGAGCCCCGATGTCTGTGGTGCTGTAGATGCGCTGGGAATGGCCGCTGAGGAGCAGCAAGAGCTTGAGTTGCTGGCACTTTCGGTGTGGGAGCAATTGTCCGACGTTCGTGATTTTTCGGGGTTCTTTTCAGTGGGCGCCCAGGTTCAGCTGGTGGTAAACGTTGAAGCCCTGTTGGTCAGGGAAAGTCCAGAGCCCTGATGTCTGTGGTGCTGTAGATGCGCTGGGAATGGGCGGTGAGGAGCAGCAAGAGCTTGACAGGCTGGCATTTAAGGTGTGGGAGCAATCGTCCGACGTTCGTGATTTTTCGGGGTTTTATTTCAGTGGGCGCCCAGGTTCAGCTGGTGGTAAACGTCGAAGCCCTGTTGGTCAGGGAAAGCTCGGAGCCCCGATACCTGTGGTGCTGTAGATGCGCTGCCAATGGGCGGTGAGTAGCAGCAAGAGCTTGGCTGGCTGGCACTTTTGGTTTCGGAGCAATCGTCCGACGTTCGTGATTTTTCAGGGTTTTTTTTCAGTGGGTAACCAGGTGCAGCTGGTGGTAAACGTCGAAGCCCTGTTCGTCAGGGAAAGTCCAGAGCCCTGATGTCTGTGGTGCTGTAGATGCGCTGGGAATGGCCGGTAAGTAGCAGCAAGAGCTTGACAGGCTGGCATTTAAGGTGTGGCAGGAATCGTCTGACATTTGTGATTTTTGGGGTTTTTTTTTCAGGGGGCACCCAGGTGCAGCTGGTGGTAAATGTCGAAGCCCTGTTGTTCAGGGAAAGCGCAGAACCCCGATGTCTGTGGTGCTGTAGATGCGCTGGGAATGGCCGGTGAGTAGCAGCAAGAGCTTGACTTGCTGGCACTTTCGGTGTGGGAGGAATCGTCCGACGTTCGTGATTTTTCGGGGTTTTATTTCAGTGGGCGCCCAGCTGCAGCTGGTGGTAAACGTTGAAGCCCTGTCGGTCAGGGAAAGCTCGGAGCCCCGATATCTGTGGTGCTGTAGATGCGCTGCCAATGGCCGGTGAGGAGCAGCAAGAGCTTGACTGGCTGGCACTTTGGGTGTGGGAGCAATCGTCGGACGTTCGTGATTTTTCGGGGTTTTATTTCAGTGGGCGCCCAGGTGCAGCTGGTGGTAAACGTCGAAGCCCTGTTGGTCAGGGAAAGCCCGGAGCCCCGATGTCTGTGGTGCTGTAGATGCGCTGGGAATGGCCGGTGTTCAGCAGCTAGAGCTTGACTGTCTGGCACTTTTGGTGTGGGAGCAATCGTCCGACGTTCGTGATTTTTCGGGGTTCTTTTCAGTGGGAGCCCAGGTTCAGCGAGTGGTAAACGTCGAAGCCCTGTTGGTCAGGGAAAGCCCGGAGCCCCGATGTCTGTGGTGCTGTAGATGCACTGCCACTCTCCGGTGAGGAGCAGCAAGAGCTTGACTGGCTGGCACTTTTGGTGTGGGAGCAATCGTCCGACGTTCGTGATTTTTCGGGGTTTTACTTTCAGTGGGCGCACAGGTGCAGCTGGTGGTAAATGTCGAAGCCGTGTTGGTCAGGGAAAGCCCGGAGCCCCGATGTCTGTGGTGCTGTAGATGCGCTGGGAATGGGCGGTGAGGAGCAGCAGGAGCTTGAGTTGCTGGCACTTTCAGTGTGGGAGCAATCGTCAGACGTTTTTGATTTTTGGGGATTTTTATTCACTGGGCGCCCAGGTTCAGTAGGTGGTAAACATCGAAGGCCTGTTGGTCAGGGAAAGCCCAGAGCCCCGATGTCTGTGGTGCTGTAGATGCGCTGGGAATGGCCGGTGAGGAGCAGCAAGAGCTTGACAGGCTGGCATTTAAGGTGTGGCAGGAATCGTCCGACGTTCGTGATTTTTGGGGTTTTTTTTTCAGGGGGCACCCAGGTGCAGCTGGTGGTAAATGTCGAAGCCCTGTTGGTCAGGGAAAGCCCGGAGCCCCGATGTCTGTGGTGCTGTAGATGCACTGCCAAAGTCCGGTGAGGAGCAGCAAGAGCTTGACAGGCTGGCACTTTCGGTGTGGGAGCAATCGTCCGACGTTCGTGATTTTTCGGGGTTCTTTTCAGTGGGAGCCCAGCTGCAGCGAGTGGTAAACGTCCAAGCCCTGTTTGTCAGGGAAAGCCCGGAGCCCCGATGTCTGTGGTGCTGTAGATGCGCTGGGAATGGCCGGTGAGGAGCAGCAAGAGCTTGACTGGCTGGCACTTTTGGTGTGGGAGCAATCGTCCGACGTTCGTGATTTTTCATTTATTTTTTTCAGTGGGCGCCCAGGTGCAGCTGGTGGTAAACGTCGAAGCCCTGTTGTTCAGGGAAAGCGGAGAACCCCGATGTCTGTGGTGCTGTAGATGCACTGCCAAAGTCCGGTGAGTAGCAGCAGGAGCTTGAGTTGCTGGCACTTTCGGTGTGGGAGCAATCGTCCGACGTTCGTGATTTTTCGGGATTTTATTTCAGTAGGGGCCCAGGTTCAGCTGGTGGTAAACGTCGAAGCCCTGTTGGTCAGGGAAAGCGTAGAGCCCCGATGTCTGTGGTGCTGTAGATGCGCTGGGAATGGCCGCTGAGGAGCAGCAAGAGCTTGTGTTGCTGGCACTTTTGGTGTGGGAGCAATTGTCCGACGTTCGTGATTTTTCGCGGTTTTATTTCAGTGGGCGCCCAGGTGCAGCGGGTGGTAAACGTCGAAGCCCTGTTGGTCAGGGAAAGCGTAGAGCCCCGATGTCTGTGGTGCTGTAGATGCGCTGGGAATGGCCGCTGAGGAGCAGCAAGAGCTTGTGTTGCTGGCACTTTCGGTGTGGGAGCAATTCTCCGACGTTCGTGATTTTTCGGGGTTCTTTTCAGTGGGCGCCCAGGTTCAGCTGGTGGTAAACGTTGAAGCCCTGTTGGTCAGGGAAAGTCCAGAGCCCTGATGTCTGTGGTGCTGTAGATGCGCTGGGAATGGGCGGTGAGGAGCAGCAAGAGCTTGACAGGCTGGCATTTAAGGTGTGGGAGGAATCGTCCGACGTTTGTGATTTTTCGGGGTTTTATTTCAGTGGGCGCCCAGGTTCAGCTGGTGGTAAACGTCGAAGCCCTGTTGGTCAGGGAAAGCTCGGAGCCCCGATACCTGTGGTGCTGTAGATGCGCTGCCAATGGGCGGTGAGTAGCAGCAAGAGCTTGATAGGCTGGCACTTTCGGTGTGGCAGGAATCGTCGGACGTTTTTGATTTTTCGGGATTTTTTTTTAGTGGGAGCCCAGGTTTAGCTAGTGGTAAACGTCGAAGCCCTGTTGGTCAGGGAAAGCCCGGAGCCGCTATGTCTTTGGTGCTGTAGATGTGCTGCCAATGGCCGGGGACGAGCAGCAAGAGCTTGATAGGCTGGCACTTTCGGTGTGGCAGGAATCGTCGGACGTTTTTGATTTTTCGGGATTTTTTTTTAGTGGGAGCCCAGGTTTAGCTAGTGGTAAACGTCGAAGCCCTGTTGGTCAGGGAAAGCCCGGAGCCGTGATGTCTGTGGTGCTGTACATGCGCTGCCAATGGGAGGTGAGGAGCAGCAAGAGCTTGACTGTCTGGCACTTTTGGTGTGGGAGCAATCGTCCGACGTTTTTGATTTTTCAGGGTTTTTTTTCCGTGGGCAACCAGGTGCAGCTGGTGGTAAACGTTGAAGCCCTGTTGGTCAGGGAAAGCCCGGAGCCCCGATATCTGTGGTGCTGTAGATGCGCTGCCAGTGGCCGGTGAGGAGCAGCAAGAGCTTGACTGGCTGGCACTTTTGGTGTGGGAGCAATCGTCCGATGTTCGTGATTTTTCGGGGTTCTTTTCAGTGGGAGCCCAGGTTCAGCGAGTGGTAAACGTCGAAGCCCTGTTGGTCAGGGAAAGCCCGGAGCCCCGATGTCTGCGGTGTTGTAGGTGCGCTGGGAATGGCCGGTGAGGAGCAGCAAGAGGTTGACAGGCTGGCATTTAAGGTGTGGCAGGAATCGTCCGACGTTTGTGATTTTTGGGGTTTTTTTTTCAGGGGGCACCCAGGTGCAGCTGGTGGTAAATGTCGAAGCCCGGTTCGTCAGGGAAAGCCCGGAGCCCCGATGTCTGTGGTGCTGTAGATGCGCTGCCAGTGGCCGGTGAGGAGCAGCAAGAGCTTGAGTTGCTGGCACTTTCGGTGTGGGAGCAATCGTCCGATGTTTGTGATTTTTCGGGGTTCTTTTCAGTGGGCGCCCAGGCTCAGCTGGTGGTAAACGTCGAAGCCCTGTTGGTCCGGGAAAGCCCAGAGCCCCGATGTCTGTGGTGCTGTAGATGCGCTGCCAATGGCCGGTGAGGAACAGCAAGAGCTTGACTGGCTGGCAATTTCGGTGTGGGAGCAATCGTCCGACGTTCGTGATTTTTCGGGGTTCTTTTCAGTGGGCGCCCAGGTTCAGCTGGTGGTAAATGTCGAAGGCCTGTTGGTCAGGGAAAGCCCGGAGCCCCGATGTCTGTGGTGCTGTAGATGCGCTGCCAATGGCTGGGGAGGAGCAGCAAGAGCTTGACTGGCTGGCACTTTCGGTGTGGGAGCAATTGTCCGACGTTTTTGATTTTTTAGGGTTTTTTTTTCAGTGGGCGCCCATGTGCAGCTGGTGGTAAATGTCGAAGCCCTGTTGGTCAGGGAAAGCCCGGAGCCGCGATGTCTGTGGTGCTTTAGATGCGCTGGTAATGCCTGGTGAGGAGCAGCTAGAGGTTGACTGTCTGGCACTTTCGGTGTGGGAGCAATCGTCCGACGTTCGTGATTTTTCGGGGTTTTATTTCAGTGGGCGCCCATGTGCAGCGGGTGGTAAACGTCGAAGCCCTGTTGGTCAGGGAAAGCCCGGAGCCCCGATGTCTGTGGTGCTGTAGATGCGCTGGGAATGGCCGGTGAGGAGCAGCAAGAGCTTGACTGGCTGGCACTTTCGTTGTGGGAGCAATCGTCCGACGTTCGTGATTTTTCGGGCTTTTATTTCAGTGGGCGCCCAGCTGCAGCTGGTGGTAAACGTCGAAGCCCTGTTGGTCAGGGAAAGCCCGGAGCCCCGATGTCTGTGGCGCTGTAGATGCGCTGGGAATGGCTGGTTAGAAGCAGCATGAGCTTGACTGTCTGGCACTTTTGGTGTGGGAGCAATCGTCCGACGTTCGTGATTTTTCGGGGTTCTTTTCAGTGGGAGCCCAGGTTCAGCGAGTGGTAAACGTCGAAGCCCTGTTGGTCAGGGAAAGCCCGGAGCCCCGATGTCTGTGGTGTTGTAGATGCACTGCCACTGTCCGGTGAGGAGCAGCAAGAGCTTGACTGGCTGGCACTTTGGGTGTGGGAGCAGTCGTCCGACGTTCGTGATTTTTCGGGGTTTTATTTCAGTGGGCGCCCAGGTGCAGCTGGTGGTAAATGTCGAAGGCGTGTTGGTCAGGGAAAGCCCGGAGCCACGATGTCTGTGGTGCTGTAGATGCGCTGCCAATGGCCGGTGAGGAGCAGCAAGAGCTTGACTGGCTGGCACTTTTGGTGTGGGAGCAATCGTCCGACGTTTGTGATTTTTCGGGGTTTTTTTCAGTGGGCGCACAGGTGCAGCTGGTGGTAAACGTCGAAGCCCTGTTGGTCAGGGAAAGCCCGGAGCCGTGATGTCTGTGGTGCTGTAGATGCACTGCCAAAGTCCGGTGAGGAACAGCAAGAGCTTGAGTTGCTGGCACTTTCTGTGTGGGAGGAATCGTCCGACGTTTGTGATTTTTCGGGGTTTTATTTCAGTGGGCGCCCAGGTTCAGCTGGTGGTAAACATCGAAGCCCTGTTTGTCAGGGAAAGCCCAGAGCCCCGATGTCTGTGGTGCTGTAGATGCGCTGCCAGTGGCCGGTGAGGAGCAGCAAGAGCTTGAGTTGCTGGCACTTTCGGTGTGGGAGCAATCGTCCGATGTTCGTGATTTTTCGGGGTTCTTTTCAGTGGGAGCCCAGGTTCAGCGAGTGGTAAACGTCGAAGCCCTGTTGGTCAGGGAAAGCCCGGAGCCCCGATGTCTGTGGTGCTGTAGATGCGCTGCCAAAGTCCGGTGAGGAGCAGCAAGAGCTTGAGTTGCTGGCACTTTCGGTGTGGGAGCAATCGTCCGATGTTCGTGATTTTTCGGGGTTCTTTTCAGTTGGCGCCCAGGCTCAGCTGGTGGTAAACGTCGAAGCCCTGTTGGTCCGGGAAAGCCCGGAGCCCCGATGTCTGTGGTGCTGTAGATGCGCTGCCAATGGCCGGTGAGGAACAGCAAGAGCTTGACAGGCTGGCACTTTCGGTGTGGGATCAATCGTCCGACGTTTTTGATTTTTCAGGGTTTTTTTTTCAGTGGGCAACCAGGTGCAGCTGGTGGTAAACGTCGAAGCCCTGTTGGTCAGGGAAAGCCCGGAGCCGCGATGTCTGTGGTGCTGTAGATGCGCTGGGAATGGCTGGTGAGGAGCAGCAAGAGCTTGACTGGCTGGCACTTTTGGTGTGGGAGCAATCGTCCAACGTTCGTGATTTTTCTTTTATTTTTTTCAGCGGGCGCCCAGGTGCAGCTGGTGGTAAACGTCGAAGCCCTGTTTGTCAGGGAAAGCCCAGAGCCCCGATGTCTGTGGTGCTGTAGATGCGCTGGGAATGGGAGGTGAGGAGCAGCAAGAGCTTGAGTTGCTGGCACTTTTGGTGTGGGAGCAATCGTCCGACGTTCGTGATTTTTCGGGGTTTTATTTCAGTGGGTGCCCAGGTGCAGCTGGTGGTAAATGTCGAAGCCCTGTTGGTCAGGGAAAGCCCGGAGCCCCGATGTCTGTGGTGCTGTACATGCGCTGCCAATGGCCGGGGAGGAGCAGCAAAAGCTTGACTGTCTGGCACTTTTGGTGTGGGAGCAATCGTCCGACGTTCGTCATTTTTCAGGGTTTTTTTTCAGTGGGCGCCCAGGTGCAGCTGGTGGTAAACGTCGAAGCCCTGTTGGTCAGGGAAAGCCCGGAGCCCCGATGTCTGTGGTGCTGTAGATGCGCTGGGAATGGCCGCTGTTCAGCAGCTAGAGCTTGACTGTCTGGCACTTCTGGTGTGGGAGCAATCGTCGGACGTTCGTGATTTTTCGGGGTTCTTTTCAGTGGGAGCCCAGGTGCAGCTGGTGGTAAATGTCGAAGCCCTGATGGTCAGGGAAAGCCCGGAGCACCGATGTCTGTGGTGCTGTAGATGCCCTGCCACTGTCCGGTGAGGAGCAGCAAGAGCTTGACTGGCTGGCACTTTTGGTGTGGGAGCAATCGTCCGACGTTCGTCATTTTTCAGGGTTTTTTTTCAGGGGGCGCCCAGGTTCAGCTGGTGGTAAACGTCGAAGCCCTGTTGGTCAGGGAACGCCCGGAGCCCCGGTGTCGGTGCTGCTGTAGATGCGCTGGGAATGGCCGGTGAGGAGCAGCAAGAGCTTGACTGGCTGGCACTTTTGGTGTGGGAGCAATCGTCCGACGTTCGTGATTTTTCATTTATTTTTTTCAGTGGGCGCCCAGGTGCAGCTGGTGGTAAACGTCGAAGCCCTGTTGTTCAGGGAAAGCGGAGAACCCCGATGTCTGTGGTGCTGTAGATGCACTGCCAAAGTCCGGTGAGTAGCAGCAAGAGCTTGAGTTGCTGGCACTTTCGGTGTGGGAGCAATCGTCCGACGTTCGTGATTTTTCGGGGTTTTATTTCAGTGGGCGCCCAGGTTCAGCTGGTGGTAAACGTCGAAGCCCTGTTGGTCAGGGAAAGCGTAGAGCCCCGATGTCTGTGGTGCTGTAGATGCGCTGGGAATGGCCGCTGAGGAGCAGCAAGAGCTTGTGTTGCTGGCACTTTTGGTGTGGGAGCAATTGTCCGACGTTCGTGATTTTTCGGGGTTTTATTTCAGTGGGCGCCCAGGTGCAGCGGGTGGTAAACGTCGAAGCCCTGTTGGTCAGGGAAAGCGTAGAGCCCCGATGTCTGTGGTGCTGTAGATGCGCTGGGAATGGCCGCTGAGGAGCAGCAAGAGCTTGTGTTGCTGGCACTTTTGGTGTGGGAGCAATTGTCCGACGTTCGTGATTTTTCGGGGTTTTATTTCAGTGGGCGCCCAGGTGCAGCGGGTGGTAAACGTCGAAGCCCTGTTGGTCAGGGAAAGCGTAGAGCCCCGATGTCTGTGGTGCTGTAGATGCGCTGGGAATGGCCGCTGAGGAGCAGCAAGAGCTTGAGTTGCTGGCACTTTCGGTGTGGGAGCAATTGTCCGACGTTCGTGATTTTTCGGGGTTCTTTTCAGTGGGCGCCCAGGTTCAGCTGGTGGTAAACGTTGAAGCCCTGTTGGTCAGGGAAAGTCCAGAGCCCTGATGTCTGTGGTGCTGTAGATGCGCTGGGAATGGGCGGTGAGGAGCAGCAAGAGCTTGACAGGCTGGCATTTAAGGTGTGGGAGCAATCGTCCGACGTTCGTGATTTTTCGGGGTTTTATTTCAGTGGGCGCCCAGGTTCAGCTGGTGGTAAACGTCGAAGCCCTGTTGGTCAGGGAAAGCTCGGAGCCCCGATACCTGTGGTGCTGTAGATGCGCTGCCAATGGGCGGTGAGTAGCAGCAAGAGCTTGGCTGGCTGGCACTTTTGGTTTCGGAGCAATCGTCCGACGTTCGTGATTTTTCAGGGTTTTTTTTCAGTGGGTAACCAGGTGCAGCTGGTGGTAAACGTCGAAGCCCTGTTCGTCAGGGAAAGTCCAGAGCCCTGATGTCTGTGGTGCTGTAGATGCGCTGGGAATGGCCGGTAAGTAGCAGCAAGAGCTTGACAGGCTGGCATTTAAGGTGTGGCAGGAATCGTCTGACATTTGTGATTTTTGGGGTTTTTTTTTCAGGGGGCACCCAGGTGCAGCTGGTGGTAAATGTCGAAGCCCTGTTGTTCAGGGAAAGCGCAGAACCCCGATGTCTGTGGTGCTGTAGATGCACTGGGAATGGCCAGTGAGTAGCAGCAAGAGCTTGACTTGCTGGCACTTTCGGTGTGGGAGGAATCGTCCGACGTTCGTGATTTTTCGGGGTTTTATTTCAGTGGGCGCCCAGGTGCAGCTGGTGGTAAACGTTGAAGCCCTGTCGGTCAGGGAAAGCTCGGAGCCCCGATATCTGTGGTGCTGTAGATGCGCTGCCAATGGCCGGTGAGGAGCAGCAAGAGCTTGACTGGCTGGCACTTTGGGTGTGGGAGCAATCGTCGGACGTTCGTGATTTTTCGGGGTTTTATTTCAGTGGGCGCCCAGGTGCAGCTGGTGGTAAACGTCGAAGCCCTGTTGGTCAGGGAAAGCCCGGAGCCCCGATGTCTGTGGTGCTGTAGATGCGCTGGGAATGGCCGGTGTTCAGCAGCTAGAGCTTGACTGTCTGGCACTTTTGGTGTGGGAGCAATCGTCCGACGTTCGTGATTTTTCGGGGTTCTTTTCAGTGGGAGCCCAGGTTCAGCGAGTGGTAAACGTCGAAGCCCTGTTGGTCAGGGAAAGCCCGGAGCCCCGATGTCTGTGGTGCTGTAGATGCACTGCCACTCTCCGGTGAGGAGCAGCAAGAGCTTGACTGGCTGGCACTTTTGGTGTGGGAGCAATCGTCCGACGTTCGTGATTTTTCGGGGTTTTACTTTCAGTGGGCGCACAGGTGCAGCTGGTGGTAAATGTCGAAGCCGTGTTGGTCAGGGAAAGCCCGGAGCCCCGATGTCTGTGGTGCTGTAGATGCGCTGGGAATGGGCGGTGAGGAGCAGCAGGAGCTTGAGTTGCTGGCACTTTCAGTGTGGGAGCAATCGTCAGACGTTTGTGATTTTTGGGGATTTTTATTCACTGGGCGCCCAGGTTCAGTAGGTGGTAAACATCGAAGGCCTGTTGGTCAGGGAAAGCCCAGAGCCCCGATGTCTGTGGTGCTGTAGATGCGCTGGGAATGGCCGGTGAGGAGCAGCAAGAGCTTGACAGGCTGGCATTTAAGGTGTGGCAGGAATCGTCCGACGTTCGTGATTTTTGGGGTTTTTTTTTCAGGGGGCACCCAGGTGCAGCTGGTGGTAAATGTCGAAGCCCTGTTGGTCAGGGAAAGCCCGGAGCCCCGATGTCTGTGGTGCTGTAGATGCACTGCCAAAGTCCGGTGAGGAGCAGCAAGAGCTTGACAGGCTGGCACTTTCGGTGTGGGAGCAATCGTCCGACGTTCGTGATTTTTCGGGGTTCTTTTCAGTGGGAGCCCAGCTGCAGCGAGTGGTAAACGTCCAAGCCCTGTTTGTCAGGGAAAGCCCGGAGCCCCGATGTCTGTGGTGCTGTAGATGCGCTGGGAATGGCCGGTGAGGAGCAGCAAGAGCTTGACTGGCTGGCACTTTTGGTGTGGGAGCAATCGTCCGACGTTCGTGATTTTTCATTTATTTTTTTCAGTGGGCGCCCAGGTGCAGCTGGTGGTAAACGTCGAAGCCCTGTTGTTCAGGGAAAGCGGAGAACCCCGATGTCTGTGGTGCTGTAGATGCACTGCCAAAGTCCGGTGAGTAGCAGCAAGAGCTTGAGTTGCTGGCACTTTCGGTGTGGGAGCAATCGTCCGACGTTCGTGATTTTTCGGGATTTTATTTCAGTAGGGGCCCAGGTTCAGCTGGTGGTAAACGTCGAAGCCTTGTTGGTCAGGGAAAGCGTAGAATCCCGATGTCTGTGGTGCTGTAGATGCGCTGGGAATGGCCGCTGAGGAGCAGCAAGAGCTTGTGTTGCTGGCACTTTTGGTGTGGGAGCAATTGTCCGACGTTCGTGATTTTTCGCGGTTTTATTTCAGTGGGCGCCCAGGTGCAGCGGGTGGTAAACGTCGAAGCCCTGTTGGTCAGGGAAAGCGTAGAGCCCCGATGTCTGTGGTGCTGTAGATGCGCTGGGAATGGCCGCTGAGGAGCAGCAAGAGCTTGTGTTGCTGGCACTTTCGGTGTGGGAGCAATTCTCCGACGTTCGTGATTTTTCGGGGTTCTTTTCAGTGGGCGCCCAGGTTCAGCTGGTGGTAAACGTTGAAGCCCTGTTGGTCAGGGAAAGTCCAGAGCCCTGATGTCTGTGGTGCTGTAGATGCGCTGGGAATGGGCGGTGAGGAGCAGCAAGAGCTTGACAGGCTGGCATTTAAGGTGTGGGAGGAATCGTCCGACGTTTGTGATTTTTCGGGGTTTTATTTCAGTGGGCGCCCAGGTTCAGCTGGTGGTAAACGTCGAAGCCCTGTTGGTCAGGGAAAGCTCGGAGCCCCGATACCTGTGGTGCTGTAGATGCGCTGGGAATGGGCGGTGAGTAGCAGCAAGAGCTTGGCTGGCTGGCACTTTTGGTGTGGGAGCAATCGTCCGACGTTCGTGATTTTTCAGGGTTTTTTTTCAGTGGGTAACCAGGTGCAGCTGGTGGTAAACGTCGAAGCCCTGTTCGTCAGGGAAAGTCCAGAGCCCTGATGTCTGTGGTGCTGTAGATGCGCTGGGAATGGCCGGTAAGTAGCAGCAAGAGCTTGACAGGCTGGCATTTAAGGTGTGGCAGGAATCGTCTGACATTTGTGATTTTTGGGGTTTTTTTTTCAGGGGGCACCCAGGTGCAGCTGGTGGTAAATGTCGAAGCCCTGTTGTTCAGGGAAAGCGCAGAACCCCGATGTCTGTGGTGCTGTAGATGCACTGGGAATGGCCGGTGAGTAGCAGCAAGAGCTTGAGTTGCTGGCACTTTCGGTGTGGGAGGAATCGTCCGACGTTCGTGATTTTTCGGGGTTTTATTTCAGTGGGCGCCCAGGTGCAGCTGGTGGTAAACGTTGAAGCCCTGTCGGTCAGGGAAAGCTCGGAGCCCCGATGTCTGTGGTGCTGTAGATGCGCTGCCAATGGCCGGTGAGGAGCAGCAAGAGCTTGACTGGCTGGCACTTTGGGTGTGGGAGCAATCGTCGGACGTTCGTGATTTTTCGGGGTTTTATTTCAGTGGGCGCCCAGGTGCAGCTGGTGGTAAACGTCGAAGCCCTGTTGGTCAGGGAAAGCCCGGAGCCCCGATGTCTGTGGTGCTGTAGATGCGCTGGGAATGGCAGGTGTTCAGCAGCTAGAGCTTGACTGTCTGGCACTTTTGGTGTGGGAGCAATCGTCCGACGTTCGTGATTTTTCGGGGTTCTTTTCAGTGGGAGCCCAGGTTCAGCGAGTGGTAAACGTCGAAGCCCTGTTGGTCAGGGAAAGCCCGGAGCCCCGATGTCTGTGGTGCTGTAGATGCACTGCCACTCTCCGGTGAGGAGCAGCAAGAGCTTGACTGGCTGGCACTTTTGGTGTGGGAGCAATCGTCCGACGTTCGTGATTTTTCGGGGTTTTACTTTCAGTGGGCGCACAGGTGCAGCTGGTGGTAAATGTCGAAGCCGTGTTGGTCAGGGAAAGCCCGGAGCCCCGATGTCTGTGGTGCTGTAGATGCGCTGGGAATGGGCGGTGAGGAGCAGCAAGAGCTTGACTGGCTGGCACTTTCAGTGTGGGAGCAATCGTCGGACGTTTGTGATTTTTGGGGATTTTTATTCACTGGGCGCCCAGGTTCAGTAGGTGGTAAACATCGAAGGCCTGTTGGTCAGGGAAAGCCCAGAGCCCCGATGTCTGTGGTGCTGTAGATGCGCTGGGAATGGCCGGTGAGGAGCAGCAAGAGCTTGACAGGCTGGCATTTAAGGTGTGGCAGGAATCGTCCGACGTTCGTGATTTTTGGGGTTTTTTTTTCAGGGGGCACCCAGGTGCAGCTGGTGGTAAATGTCGAAGCCCTGTTGGTCAGGGAAAGCCCGGAGCCCCGATGTCTGTGGTGCTGTAGATGCACTGCCAAAGTCCGGTGAGGAGCAGCAAGAGCTTGACAGGCTGGCACTTTCGGTGTGGGAGCAATCGTCCGACGTTTTTGATTTTTCAGGGTTTTTTTTCAGTGGGAGCCCAGGTGCAGCTGGTGGTAAACGTCGAAGCCCTGTTGGTCAGGGAAAGCCCGGAGCCCCGATGTCTGTGGTGCTGTAGATGCGCTGGGAATGGGCGGTGAGGAGCAGCAAGAGCTTGACAGGCTGGCACTTTCGGTGTGGGAGCAATCGTCCGACGTTTTTGATTTTTCAGGGTTTTTTTTCAGTGGGAGCCCAGGTGCAGCTGGTGGTAAATGTCGAAGCCCTGTTCGTCAGGGAAAGTCCAGAGCCCTGATGTCTGTGGTGCTGTAGATGCGCTGGGAATGGCCGGTGAGTAGCAGCAAGAGCTTGACAGGCTGGCATTTAAGGTGTGGCAGGAATCGTCCGACATTTGTGTTTTTTGGGGTTTTTTTTTCAGGGGGCACCCAGGTGCAGCTGGTGGTAAATGTCGAAGCCCGGTTCGTCAGGGAAAGCCCGGAGCCCCGATGTCTGTGGTGCTGTAGATGCGCTGCCAATGGGCGATGAGGAGCAGCAAGAGCTTGACTTGCTGGCACTTTCGGTGTGGGAGCAATCGTCTGACGTTCGTGATTTTTCGTTTATTTTTTTCAGTGGGCGCCCAGGTTCAACTGGTGGTAAACGTCGAAGGCCTGTTGGTCAGGGAAAGCGCAGAGCCCCGATGTCTGTGGTGTTGTAGATGCGCTGCCAATCGCCGGTGAGGAGCAGCAAGAGGCTCACATGCTGGCACTTTCGTTGTGGGTGCAATCGTCCGACGTTCGTGATTTTTGCGGTTTTTTTTTCAGTGGGCGCCCAGGTGCAGCTGGTGGTAAACGTCGAAGCCCTGTTCGTCAGGGAAATTCCAGAGCCCTGATGTCTGTGGTGCTATAGATGCGCTGGGAATGTCCGGTGAGTAGCAGCAAGATCTTGACAGGCTGGCATTTAAGGTGTGGCAGGAATCGTCCGACATTTGTGATTTTTGGAGTTTTTTTTTCAGGCGGCACCCAGGTGCAGCTGGTGGTAAACGTCGAAGCCCTGTTGGTCAGGGAAAGCCCGGAGCCCCGATGTCTGTGGTGCTGTAGATGCGCTGGGAATGGCCGGTGATGAGCAGCAAGAGCTTGACTGGCTGGCACTTTCGGTGTGGGAGCAATCGTGCGATGTTCGTGATTTTTCGTTTATTTTTTTCAGTGGGCGCCCAGTTGCAGCTGGTGGTAAACGTTGAAGCCCTGTTGGTCAGGGAAAGCCCGGAGCCGGGATGTCTGTGGTGCTGTAGATGCACTGCCACTGTCCGGTGAGGAGCAGCAAGAGCTTGACTGGCTGGCACTTTTGGTGTGGGAGCAATCGTCCGACGTTCGAGATTTTTCGGGGTTTTATTTCAGTGGGCGCCCAGGTGCAGCTGGTGGTAAATGTCGAAGCCCTGTTGGTCACGTAAAGCCCGGAGCCCCGATGTCTGTGGTGCTGTAGATGCACTGCCACTCTCCGGTGAGGAGCAGCAAGAGCTTGACTGGCTGGCACTTTTGGTGTGGGAGCAATCGTCCGACGTTTGTGATTTTTCAGGGTTTTACTTTCAGTGGGCGCACAGGTGCAGCTGGTGGTAAATGTCGAAGCCGTGTTGGTCAGGGAAAGCCCGGAGCCCCGATGTCTGTGGTGCTGTAGATGCGCTGGGAATGGGCGGTGAGGAGCAGCAGGAGCTTGAGTTGCTGGCACTTTCAGTGTGGGAGCAATCGTCGGACGTTTGTGATTTTTGGGGATTTTTATTCACTGGGCGCCCAGGTTCAGTAGGTGGTAAACATCGAAGGCCTGTTGGTCAGGGAAAGCCCAGAGCCCCGATGTCTGTGGTGCTGTAGATGCGCTGGGAATGGCCGGTGAGGAGCAGCAAGAGCTTGACAGGCTGGCATTTAAGGTGTGGCAGGAATCGTCCGACGTTCGTGATTTTTGGGGTTTTTTTTTCAGGGGGCACCCAGGTGCAGCTGGTGGTAAATGTCGAAGCCCTGTTGGTCAGGGAAAGCCCGGAGCCCCGATGTCTGTGGTGCTGTAGATGCACTGCCAAAGTCCGGTGAGGAGCAGCAAGAGCTTGACAGGCTGGCACTTTCGGTGTGGGAGCAATCGTCCGACGTTCGTGATTTTTCGGGGTTCTTTTCAGTGGGAGCCCAGCTGCAGCGAGTGGTAAACGTCGAAGCCCTGTTGGTCAGGGAAAGCGTAGAGCCCCGATGTCTGTGGTGCTGTAGATGCGCTGGGAATGGCCGCTGAGGAGCAGCAAGAGCTTGTGTTGCTGGCACTTTTGGTGTGGGAGCAATTGTCCGACGTTCGTGATTTTTCGGGGTTTTATTTCAGTGGGCGCCCAGGTGCAGCGGGTGGTAAACGTCGAAGCCCTGTTGGTCAGGGAAAGCGTAGAGCCCCGATGTCTGTGGTGCTGTAGATGCGCTGGGAATGGCCGCTGAGGAGCAGCAAGAGCTTGTGTTGCTGGCACTTTCGGTGTGGGAGCAATTCTCCGACGTTCGTGATTTTTCGGGGTTCTTTTCAGTGGGCGCCCAGGTTCAGCTGGTGGTAAACGTTGAAGCCCTGTTGGTCAGGGAAAGTCCAGAGCCCTGATGTCTGTGGTGCTGTAGATGCGCTGGGAATGGGCGGTGAGGAGCAGCAAGAGCTTGACAGGCTGGCATTTAAGGTGTGGGAGCAATCGTCCGACGTTCGTGATTTTTCGGGGTTTTATTTCAGTGGGCGCCCAGGTTCAGCTGGTGGTAAACGTCGAAGCCCTGTTGGTCAGGGAAAGCTCGGAGCCCCGATACCTGTGGTGCTGTAGATGCGCTGCCAATGGGCGGTGAGTAGCAGCAAGAGCTTGGCTGGCTGGCACTTTTGGTGTGGGAGCAATCGTCCGACGTTCGTGATTTTTCAGGGTTTTTTTTCAGTGGGTAACCAGGTGCAGCTGGTGGTAAACGTCGAAGCCCTGTTCGTCAGGGAAAGTCCAGAGCCCTGATGTCTGTGGTGCTGTAGATGCGCTGGGAATGGCCGGTAAGTAGCAGCAAGAGCTTGACAGGCTGGCATTTAAGGTGTGGCAGGAATCGTCTGACATTTGTGATTTTTGGGGTTTTTTTTTCAGGGGGCACCCAGGTGCAGCTGGTGGTAAATGTCGAAGCCCTGTTGTTCAGGGAAAGCGCAGAACCCCGATGTCTGTGGTGCTGTAGATGCACTGGGAATGGCCGGTGAGTAGCAGCAAGAGCTTGAGTTGCTGGCACTTTCGGTGTGGGAGGAATCGTCCGACGTTCGTGATTTTTCGGGGTTTTATTTCAGTGGGCGCCCAGGTGCAGCTGGTGGTAAACGTTGAAGCCCTGTCGGTCAGGGAAAGCTCGGAGCCCCGATGTCTGTGGTGCTGTAGATGCGCTGCCAATGGCCGGTGAGGAGCAGCAAGAGCTTGACTGGCTGGCACTTTGGGTGTGGGAGCAATCGTCGGACGTTCGTGATTTTTCGGGGTTTTATTTCAGTGGGCGCCAGGTGCAGCTGGTGGTAAACGTCGAAGCCCTGTTGGTCAGGGAAAGCCCGGAGCCCCGATGTCTGTGGTGCTGTAGATGCGCTGGGAATGGCCGGTGTTCAGCAGCTAGAGCTTGACTGTCTGGCACTTTTGGTGTGGGAGCAATCGTCCGACGTTCGTGATTTTTCGGGGTTCTTTTCAGTGGGAGCCCAGGTTCAGCGAGTGGTAAACGTCGAAGCCCTGTTGGTCAGGGAAAGCCCGGAGCCCCGATGTCTGTGGTGCTGTAGATGCACTGCCACTCTCCGGTGAGGAGCAGCAAGAGCTTGACTGGCTGGCACTTTTGGTGTGGGAGCAATCGTCCGACGTTCGTGATTTTTCAGGGTTTTACTTTCAGTGGGCGCACAGGTGCAGCTGGTGGTAAACGTCGAAGCCCTGTTGGTCAGGGAAAGCCCGGAGCCCCGATGTCTGTGGTGCTGTAGATGCGCTGGGAATGGGCGGTGAGGAGCAGCAGGAGCTTGAGTTGCTGGCACTTTCAGTGTGGGAGCAATCGTCGGACGTTTGTGATTTTTGGGGATTTTTATTCACTGGGCGCCCAGGTTCAGTAGGTGGTAAACATCGAAGGCCTGTTGGTCAGGGAAAGCCCAGAGCCCCGATGTCTGTGGTGCTGTAGATGCGCTGGGAATGGCCGGTGAGGAGCAGCAAGAGCTTGACAGGCTGGCATTTAAGGTGTGGCAGGAATCGTCCGACGTTCGTGATTTTTGGGGTTTTTTTTTCAGGGGGCACCCAGGTGCAGCTGGTGGTAAATGTCGAAGCCCTGTTGGTCAGGGAAAGCCCGGAGCCCCGATGTCTGTGGTGCTGTAGATGCACTGCCAAAGTCCGGTGAGGAGCAGCAAGAGCTTGACAGGCTGGCACTTTCGGTGTGGGAGCAATCGTCCGACGTTCGTGATTTTTCGGGGTTCTTTTCAGTGGGAGCCCAGCTGCAGCGAGTGGTAAACGTCGAAGCCCTGTTGGTCAGGGAAAGCCCGGAGCCCCGATGTCTGTGGTGCTGTAGATGCGCTGGGAATGGGCGGTGAGGAGCAGCAAGAGCTTGACAGGCTGGCACTTTCGGTGTGGGAGCAATCGTCCGACGTTCGTGATTTTTCGGGGTTTTATTTCAGTGGGAGCCCAGGTGCAGCTGGTGGTAAATGTCGAAGCCCAGTTGGTCAGGGAAAGCTCGGAGCCCCGATACCTGTGGTGCTGTAGATGCGCTGGGAATGGACGGTGAGGAGCAGCAAGAGCTTGACAGGCTGGCATTTAAGGTGTGGCAGGAATCGTCTGACATTTGTGATTTTTGGGGTTTTTTTTTCAGGGGGCACCCAGGTGCAGCTGGTGGTAAACGTCGAAGCCCTGTTGTTCAGGGAAAGCGCAGAACCCCGATGTCTGTGGTGCTGTAGATGCACTGCCAAAGTCCGGTGAGTAGCAGCAAGAGCTTGAGTTGCTGGCACTTTCGGTGTGGGAGGAATCGTCCGACGTTCGTGATTTTTCGGGGTTTTATTTCAGTGGGCGCCCAGGTGCAGCTGGTGGTAAACGTCGAAGGCCTGTTGGTCAGGGAAAGCGCAGAGCCCCGATGTCTGTGGTGTTGTAGATGCGCTGCCAATAGCCGGTGAGGAGCAGCAAGAGGCTCACATGCTGGCACTTTCGTTGTGGGTGCAATCGTCCGACGTTCGTGATTTTTGCGGTTTTTTTTTCAGTGGGCGCCCAGGTGCAGCTGGTGGTAAACGTCGAAGCCCTGTTCGTCAGGGAAATTCCAGAGCCCTGATGTCTGTGGTGCTATAGATGCGCTGGGAATGTCCGGTGAGTAGCAGCAAGAGCTTGACAGGCTGGCATTTAAGGTGTGGCAGGAATCGTCCGACATTTGTGATTTTTGGAGTTTTTTTTTCAGGCGGCACCCAGGTGCAGCTGGTGGTAAACGTCGAAGCCCTGTTGGTCAGGGAAAGCCCGGAGCCCCGATGTCTGTGGTGCTGTAGATGCGCTGGGAATGGCCGGTGATGAGCAGCAAGAGCTTGACTGGCTGGCACTTTCGGTGTGGGAGCAATCGTGCGATGTTCGTGATTTTTCGTTTATTTTTTTCAGTGGGCGCCCAGTTGCAGCTGGTGGTAAACGTTGAAGCCCTGTTGGTCAGGAAAAGCCCGGAGCCGGGATGTCTGTGGGGCTGTAGATGCACTGCCACTGTCCGGTGAGGAGCAGCAAGAGCTTGACTGGCTGGCACTTTTGGTGTGGGAGCAATCGTCCGACGTTCGAGATTTTTCGGGGTTTTATTTCAGTGGGCGCCCAGGTGCAGCTGGTGGTAAATGTCGAAGGCCTGTTGGTCAGGGAAAGCCCGGAGCCCCGATGTCTGTGGTGCTGTAGATGCGCTGGGAATGGCCGGTGATGAGCAGCAAGAGCTTGACTGGCTGGCACTTTCGGTGTGGGAGCAATCGTGCGATGTTCGTGATTTTTCGTTTATTTTTTTCAGTGGGCGCCCACGTGCAGCTGGTGGTAAATGTCGAAGCCCTGTTGGTCAGGGAAAGCCCGGAGCCCCGATGTCTGTGGTGCTGTAGATGCGCCTCCAATGGCCGGTGAGGAGCAGCAAGAGCTTGAGTTGCTGGCACTTTCGGTGTGGGAGCAATCGTCCGACGTTCGTGATTTTTCGGGGTTTTTTTCAGTGGGCGCCCAGGTACAGCTGGTGGTAAACGTCGAAGCCCAGTTGGTCAGGGAAAGCCCGGAGTCCCGATGTCTGTGGTGCTGTAGATGCGCTGCCAATGCCCGGTGAGGAGCAGCAAGAGCTTGACTGGCTGGCACTTTCAATGTGGGAACAATCGTCCGACGTTCGTGATTTTTTGGGTTTTTTTTCCAGTGGGCGCCCAGGTTCAGCTGGTGGTAAACGTCGAAGCCCTGTTGGTCAGGGAAAGCCCGGAGCCCCGATGTCTGTGGTGCTGTAGATGCGCTGGGAATGGCCGGTGAGGAGCAGCAAGAGATTGTGTTGCTGGCAATTTCGGTTTGGGTGCAATCGTCCGACGTTCGTGATTTTTCGGGGTTTTTTTCAGTGGGAGCCCAGGTGCAGCGAGTGGTAAACGTCGAAGCCCTGTTGGTCAGGGAAAGCCCGGAGCTCCGATGTCTGCGGTGCTGTAGATGCGCTGGGAATGGGCGGTGAGGAGCAGCAAGAGCTTGACTGGCTGGCACTTTCGTTGTGGGAGCAATCGTCCGACGTTCGTGATTTTTCGGGCTTTTATTTCAGTGGGAGCCGAGGTGCAGCTGGTGGTAAATGTCGAAGCCCTGATGGTCAGGGAAAGCCCGGAGCCCCGATGTCTGTGGTGCTGTAGATGCACTGCCAAAGTCCGGTGAGCAGCAGCAAGAGCTTGACTGGCTGACACTTTGGGTGTGGGCGCAATCGTCGGACGTTCGTGATTTTTCGGGGTTTTATTTCAGTGGGCGCCCAGGTTCAGCTGGTGGTAAACTTCTAAGACCTGTTGGTCAGGGAAAGCCCGGAGCCCCGATGTCTGTGGTGATGTAGATGCGCTGGGAATGGCCGGTGTTCAGCAGCTAGAGCTTGACTGTCTGGCACTTCTGGTGTGGGAGCAATCGTCCGACGTTCGTGATTTTTCGGGGTTCTTTTCAGTGGGAGCCCAGGTTCAGCGAGTGGTAAACGTCGAAGGCCTGTTGGTCAGGGAAAGCCCGGAGCCCCAATGTCTGTGGTGCTGTAGATGCACTGCCACTGTCCGGTGAGGAACAGCAAGAGCTTGACTGGCTGGCACTTTTGGTGTGGGAGCAATCGTCCGACGTTCGTCATTTTTCAGGGTTTTTTTTCAGTGGGCGCCCAGGTGCAGCTGGTGGTAAATGTCGAAGCCCTGTTGGTCAGGGAAAGCCCGGAGCCCCGATGTCTGTGGTGCTGTAGATGCGCTGGGAATGGCTGGTGAGGAGCAGCATAGCTTGACAGGCTGGCACTTTCGGTGTGGGAGCAATCGTCCGACGTTCGTGATTTTTCGGGGTTCTTTTCAGTGGGAGCCCAGCTGCAGCGAGTGGTAAACGTCGAAGCCCTGTTGGTCAGGGAAAGCCCGGAGCCCCGATGTCTGTGGTGCTGTAGATGCGCTGGGAATGGCCGGTGAGGAGCAGCAAGAGCTTGACAGGCTGGCACTTTCGGTGTGGGAGCAATCGTCCGATGTTCGTGATTTTTCGTTTATTTTTTTCAGTGGGCGCCCAGGTACAACTGGTGGTAAACGTCGAAGCCCTGTTCGTCAGGGAAAGCTCAGAGCCCCGATGTCTGTGGTGCTGTAGATGCGCTGGGAATGGCCGGTGAGGAGCAGCAAGAGCTTGTGTTGCTGGCACTTTCGGTGTGGGAGCAATCGTCCGATGTTCGTGATTTTTCGGGGTTTTACTTTCAGTGGGCGCCCAGGTTCAGCTGGTGGTAAACGTCGAAGCCCTGTTGGTCACGGAAAGCCCGGAGCCCCGATATCTGTGATGCTGTAGATGCGCTGGGAATGGGCGGTGAGGAGCAGCAAGAGCTTGACTGTCTGGCACTTTCGGTGTGGGAGCAATCGTCCGATGTTCGTGATTTTTAGTTTATTTTTTTCAGTGGGCGCCCAGGTTCAGCTGGTGGTAAACGTCGAAGCCCTGTTGGTCAGGGAAAGCGCAGAACCCCAATGTATGTGGTGCTGTAGATGCACTGCCAAAGTCTGGTGAGAAGCAGCAAGAGCTTGACTGGCTGGCACTTTCGTTGTGGGAGCAATCGTCCGACGTTCGTGATTTTTGGGGTTTTTTTCAGTGGGCGCCCAGGTGCAGCTGGTGGTAAACGTTGAAGCCCTGTTGGTCAGGGAAAGCTCGGAGCCCCGATGTCTGTGGTGCTGTAGATGCCCTGCCAATGGGCGGTGAGTAGCAGCAAGAGCTTGAGTTGCTGGCACTTTCGGTGTGGGAGCAATCGTCCGATGTTCGTGATTTTTCGTTTATTTTTTTCAGTGGGCGCCCAGGTGCAGCTGGTGGTAAACGTCGAAGCCCTGTTGGTCAGGGAAAGCCCGGAGCCCCGATGTCTGTGGTGCTGTAGATGCGCTGCCAAAGTCCGGTGAGGAGCAGCAAGAGCTTGAGTTGCTGGCACTTTCGGTGTGGGAGCAATCGTCTGACGTTCGTGATTTTTCGGGTTTTTTTTCCAGTGGGCGCCCAGGTGCAGCTGGTGGTAAACGTCGAAGCCCTGTTGTTCAGGGAAAGCGGAGAACCCCGATGTCTGTGGTGCTGTAGATGCGCTGGGAATGGCCGGTGAGGAACAGCAGGAGCTTGTGTTGCTGGCACTTTCGGTGTGGGTGCAATCGTCCGACGTTCGTGATTTTTCGGGGTTCTTTTCAGTGGGAGCCCAGGTGCAGCGAGTGGTAAACGTCGAAGCCCTGTTGGTCAGGGAAAGCCTGGAGCCCCGATGTCTGTGGTGCTGTAGATTCGCTGGGAATGGCCGGTGAGGAGCAGCAAGAGCTTGACTGGCTGGCACTTTTGGTGTGGGAGCAATTGTCCGATGTTCGTGATTTTTCTTTTATTTTTTTCAGTGGGCGCCCAGGTTCAGCTGGTGGTAAACGTCGAAGCCCTGTTGGTCAGGGAACGCGCAGAACCCCGATGTCTGTGGTGCTGTAGATGCGCTGCCAATGGCCGGTGAGGAGCAGCAAGAGCTTGACTGGCTGGCACTTTCAGTGTGGGAGCAATAGTCCGATGTTTGTGATTTTTCGGGGTTTTTTTCAGTGGGCACCCAGGTGCAGGTTATGGTAAATGTCGAAGCCCTGTTGGTCAGGGAAAGCTCGGAGCCCCGATATTTGTGGTGCTGTAGATGCGCTGCCAATGGCCGGTGAGGAGCAGCAAGAGCTTGACTGTCTGGCACTTTCGGTGTGGGAGCAATCGTCCGACGTTCGTGATTTTTCGGGGTTTTATTTCAGTGGGCGCCCAGGTTCAGCTGGTGGTAAACGTTGAAGCCCAGTTGGTCAGGGAAAGCCCGGAGCCCCGATGTCTGTGGTGCTGTAGATGCGCTGGGAATGGCCGGTGAGGAGCAGCAAGAGCTTGTGTTGCTGGCACTTTCGGTGTGGGTGCAATCGTCCGACGTTCGTGATATTTCGGGGTTCTTTTCAGTGGGAGCCTAGGTGCAGCGAGTGGTAAACGTCGAAGCCCTGTTGGTCAGGGAAAGCCCGGAGCTCCGATGTCTGTAGTGCTGTAGATGAGCTGCCAGTGGCCGGTGAGGAACTGCAAGAGCTTGACTGGCTGGCACTTTGGGTGTGGGATCAATTGTCCGACGTTTTCGATTTTTCAGGGTTTTTTTTCAGTGGCCAACTAGGTGCAGCTGGTGGTAAATGTCGAAGGCCTGTTGGTCAGGGAAAGCCCAGAGCCGCGATGTCTGTGGTGCTGTAGATGCGCTGCCAATGGCCGGTGAGGAGCAGCAAGAGCTTGACTGGCTGGCACTTTCAGTGTGGGAGCAATAGTCCGACGTTTGTGATTTTTCGCGGTTTTTTTCAGTGGGCACCCAGGTGCAGCTGGTGGTAAACGTCGAAGCCCTGTTGTTCAGGGAAAGCGCAGAACCCCGATGTCTGTGGTGCTGTAGATGCACTGCCAAAGTCCGGTGTGTAGCAGCAAGAGCTTGAGTTGCTGGCACTTTCGGTGTGGGAGGAATCGTCCGACGTTCGTGATTTTTCGGGGTTTTATTTCAGTTGGCGCCCAGTTGCAGCTGGTGGTAAACGTCGAAGCCCTGTTGGTCAGGGAAAGCCCGGAGCCCCGATGTCTGTGGTGCTGTAGATGCGCTGGGAATGGCCGGTGAGAAGCAGCAAGAACTTGTGTTGCTGGCACTTTCGGTGTGGGAGGAATCGACCGATGTTCGTGATTTTTTGGGGGTTCTTTTCAGTGGGCGCCCAGGTGCAGCTGGTGGTAAACGTCGAAGCCCTGTTCGTCAAGGAAAGTCCAGAGCCCCGATGTCTGTAGTGCTGTAGATGAGCTGCCAATGGCTGGTGAGGAGTAGCTACAGCTTGACAGGCTGGCACTTTCGGTGTTGGAGCAATCGTCCGACGTTCGTGATTTTTCGGGGTTTTTTTTCAGTGGGCGCCCAGGTTCAGCTGGTGGTAAACGTCGAAGCCCTGTTGGTCAGGGAAAGCCCGGAGTCCCGATGTCTGTGGTGCTGTAGATGCGCTGCCAATGGCCGGTGAGGAGCAGCAAGAGGCTGACATGCTGGCACTTTCGGTGTGGGAGGAATCGTCCGACGTTCGTGAGTTTTCGGGGTTTTTTTCAGTGGGCGCCCAGGTGCAGCTGGTGGTAAACGTCGAAGCCCTGTTGGTCAGGGAAAGCCCGGAGCCCCGATGTCTGTGGTGCTGTAGATGCCCTGCCAATGGGCGGTGAGTAGCAGCAAGAGCTTGAGTTCCTGGCACTTTCGTTGTGGGAGCAATCGTCCGACGTTCGTGATTTTTCGGGGTTTTATTTCAGTGTGCGCCCAGGTGCAGCTGGTGGTAAATGTCGAAGCCCTGTTGGTCAGGGAAAGCCCGGAGCCCCGATGTCTGTGGTGCTGTAGATGCGCTGGGAATGGGCGGTGAGGAGCAGCAAGAGCTTGACTGTCTGGCACTTTCGTTGTGGGATCAATCGTCTGATCTTCGTGATTTTACGTTTATTTTTTTCAGTGGGTGCCCAGGTTCAGCTGGTGGTAAACGTCGAAGCCCTGTTGGTCAGGGAAAGCCCGGAGCCCCGATGTCTGTGGTGCTGTAGATGTGCTGGGAACGGCCGGTGAGGAGCAGCAAGAGCTTGTGTTGCTGGCACTTTCGGTGTGGGAGCAATCGTCCGATGTTCGTGATTTTTCGGGGGTTCTTTTCAGTGGGAGCCCAGGTGCAGCTGGTGGTAAATGTCGAAGCCTGGTTCGTCATGGAAAGCCCGGAGCTCCGATGTCTGTGGTGCTGTAGATGCGCTGCCAATGGGCGGTGAGGAGCAGCAAGAGCTTGACTGGCTGGCACTTTCGGTGTGGGAGCAATCGTCCGACGTTTGTGATTTTTCGGTGTTCTTTTCAGTGGGCGCCCAGGTGCAGCGGGTGGTAAACGTCGAAGCCCTGTTGGTCAGGGAAAGCCCGGAGCCCCGATGTCTGTGGTGCTGTAGATGCGCTGCCAATGGCCGGTGAATAGCAGCAAGAGCTTGACTGGCTGGCACTTTCAATGTGGGAACAATCGTCCGACGTTCGTGATTTTTCGGGTTTTTTTTCCAGTGCGCGCCCAGGTTCAGCTGGTGGTAAACGTCGAAGCCCTGTTCGTCAGGGAAAGCCCGGAGCCCCGATGTCTGTGGTGCTGTAGATGCGCTGGGAATGGGAGGTGAGTAGCAGCAAGAGCTTGAGTTGCTGGCACTTTCGGTGTGGGAGCAATCGTGCGATGTTCGTGATTTTTCGTTTATTTTTTTCAGTGGGCGCCCAGGTGCAGCTGGTGGTAAACATTGAAGCCCTGTTGGTCAGGGAAAGCCCGGAGCCCCGATGTCTGTGGTGCTGTAGATGCGCCTCCAATGGCGGGTGAGGAGCAGCAAGAGCTTGACAGGCTGGCATTTAAGGTGTGGCAGGAATCGTCCGACATTTGTGATTTTTGGGGTTTTTTTTTCAGGGGGCACCCAGGTGCAGCTGGTGGTAAATGTCGAAGCCCTGTTGGTCAGGGAAAGCCCGGAGCCACGATGTCTGTGGTGCTGTAGATGCGCTGCCCATGGCCCGTGAGTAGCAGCAAGAGCTTGACTGACTGGGACTTTTGGTGTGGGAGCAATCGTCCGACGTTCGTGATTTTTCGTGGTTTTAATTTCAGTGGGCGCCCAGGTGCAGCTGGTGGTAAATGTCGAAGCCCTGTTGGTCTGGGAAAGCCCGGAGCCCCGATGTCTGTGGTGCTTTAGATGCGCTGCCAATGACCGGTGAGGAGCAGCAAGAGCTTGACTGGCTGGCACTTTCAATGTGGGAACAATCGTCCGACGTTCGTGATTTTTTGGGTTTTTTTTCCAGTGGGCGCCCAGGTTCAGCTGGTGGTAAACGTCGAAGCCCTGTTGGTCAGGGAAAGCCCGGAGCCCCGATGTCTGTGGTGCTGTAGATGCGCTGGGAATGGCCGGTGAGGAGCAGCAAGAGATTGTGTTGCTGGCAATTTCGGTTTGGGTGCAATCGTCCGACGTTCGTGATTTTTCGGGGTTTTTTTCAGTGGGAGCCCAGGTGCAGCGAGTGGTAAACGTCGAAGCCCTGTTGGTCAGGGAAAGCCCGGAGCTCCGATGTCTGCGGTGCTGTAGATGCGCTGGGAATGGGCGGTGAGGAGCAGCAAGAGCTTGACTGGCTGGCACTTTCGTTGTGGGAGCAATCGTCCGACGTTCGTGATTTTTCGGGCTTTTATTTCAGTGGGAGCCGAGGTGCAGCTGGTGGTAAATGTCGAAGCCCTGATGGTCAGGGAAAGCCCGGAGCCCCGATGTCTGTGGTGCTGTAGATGCACTGCCAAAGTCCGGTGAGCAGCAGCAAGAGCTTGACTGGCTGACACTTTGGGTGTGGGCGCAATCGTCGGACGTTCGTGATTTTTCGGGGTTTTATTTCAGTGGGCGCCCAGGTTCAGCTGGTGGTAAACTTCTAAGACCTGTTGGTCAGGGAAAGCCCGGAGCCCCGATGTCTGTGGTGATGTAGATGCGCTGGGAATGGCCGGTGTTCAGCAGCTAGAGCTTGACTGTCTGGCACTTCTGGTGTGGGAGCAATCGTCCGACGTTCGTGATTTTTCGGGGTTCTTTTCAGTGGGAGCCCAGGTTCAGCGAGTGGTAAACGTCGAAGGCCTGTTGGTCAGGGAAAGCCCGGAGCCCCAATGTCTGTGGTGCTGTAGATGCACTGCCACTGTCCGGTGAGGAGCAGCAAGAGCTTGACTGGCTGGCACTTTTGGTGTGGGAGCAATCGTCCGACGTTCGTCATTTTTCAGGGTTTTTTTTCAGTGGGCGCCCAGGTGCAGCTGGTGGTAAATGTCGAAGCCCTGTTGGTCAGGGAAAGCCCGGAGCCCCGATGTCTGTGGTGCTGTAGATGCGCTGGGAATGGCTGGTGAGGAGCAGCATAGCTTGACAGGCTGGCACTTTCGGTGTGGGAGCAATCGTCCGACGTTCGTGATTTTTCGGGGTTCTTTTCAGTGGGAGCCCAGCTGCAGCGAGTGGTAAACGTCGAAGCCCTGTTGGTCAGGGAAAGCCCGGAGCCCCGATGTCTGTGGTGCTGTAGATGCGCTGGGAATGGCCGGTGAGGAGCAGCAAGAGCTTGACAGGCTGGCACTTTCGGTGTGGGAGCAATCGTCCGATGTTCGTGATTTTTCGTTTATTTTTTTCAGTGGGCGCCCAGGTACAACTGGTGGTAAACGTCGAAGCCCTGTTCGTCAGGGAAAGCTCAGAGCCCCGATGTCTGTGGTGCTGTAGATGCGCTGGGAATGGCCGGTGAGGAGCAGCAAGAGCTTGTGTTGCTGGCACTTTCGGTGTGGGAGCAATCGTCCGATGTTCGTGATTTTTCGGGGTTTTACTTTCAGTGGGCGCCCAGGTTCAGCTGGTGGTAAACGTCGAAGCCCTGTTGGTCACGGAAAGCCCGGAGCCCCGATATCTGTGATGCTGTAGATGCGCTGGGAATGGGCGGTGAGGAGCAGCAAGAGCTTGACTGTCTGGCACTTTCGGTGTGGGAGCAATCGTCCGATGTTCGTGATTTTTAGTTTATTTTTTTCAGTGGGCGCCCAGGTTCAGCTGGTGGTAAACGTCGAAGCCCTGTTGGTCAGGGAAAGCGCAGAACCCCAATGTATGTGGTGCTGTAGATGCACTGCCAAAGTCTGGTGAGAAGCAGCAAGAGCTTGAGTTGCTGGCACTTTCATTGTGGGAGCAATCGTCCGACGTTCGTGATTTTTCGGAGTTTTATTTCAGTGGGCGCCCAGGTTCAGCTGGTGGTAAATGTCGAAGCCCTGTTGGTCAGGGAAAGCCCGGAGCCCCGATGTCTGTGGTGCTGTAGATGCGCTGCCAATGGTCGGTGAGGAGCAGCAAGAGGCTGACATGCTGGCACTTTCGGTGTGGGAGCAATCGTCCGACGTTCGTGATTTTTGGGGTTTTTTTCAGTGGGCGCCCAGGTGCAGCTGGTGGTAAACGTTGAAGCCCTGTTGGTCAGGGAAAGCTCGGAGCCCCGATGTCTGTGGTGCTGTAGATGCCCTGCCAATGGGCGGTGAGTAGCAGCAAGAGCTTGAGTTGCTGGCACTTTCGGTGTGGGAGCAATCGTCCGATGTTCGTGATTTTTCGTTTATTTTTTTCAGTGGGCGCCCAGGTGCAGCTGGTGGTAAACGTCGAAGCCCTGTTGGTCAGGGAAAGCCCGGAGCCCCGATGTCTGTGGTGCTGTAGATGCGCTGCCAAAGTCCGGTGAGGAGCAGCAAGAGCTTGAGTTGCTGGCACTTTCGGTGTGGGAGCAATCGTCTGACGTTCGTGATTTTTCGGGTTTTTTTTCCAGTGGGCGCCCAGGTGCAGCTGGTGGTAAACGTCGAAGCCCTGTTGTTCAGGGAAAGCGGAGAACCCCGATGTCTGTGGTGCTGTAGATGCGCTGGGAATGGCCGGTGAGGAACAGCAGGAGCTTGTGTTGCTGGCACTTTCGGTGTGGGTGCAATCGTCCGACGTTCGTGATTTTTCGGGGTTCTTTTCAGTGGGAGCCCAGGTGCAGCGAGTGGTAAACGTCGAAGCCCTGTTGGTCAGGGAAAGCCTGGAGCCCCGATGTCTGTGGTGCTGTAGATTCGCTGGGAATGGCCGGTGAGGAGCAGCAAGAGCTTGACTGGCTGGCACTTTTGGTGTGGGAGCAATTGTCCGATGTTCGTGATTTTTCTTTTATTTTTTTCAGTGGGCGCCCAGGTTCAGCTGGTGGTAAACGTCGAAGCCCTGTTGGTCAGGGAACGCGCAGAACCCCGATGTCTGTGGTGCTGTAGATGCGCTGCCAATGGCCGGTGAGGAGCAGCAAGAGCTTGACTGGCTGGCACTTTCAGTGTGGGAGCAATAGTCCGATGTTTGTGATTTTTCGGGGTTTTTTTCAGTGGGCACCCAGGTGCAGGTGATGGTAAATGTCGAAGCCCTGTTGGTCAGGGAAAGCTCGGAGCCCCGATATTTGTGGTGCTGTAGATGCGCTGCCAATGGCCGGTGAGGAGCAGCAAGAGCTTGACTGTCTGGCACTTTCGGTGTGGGAGCAATCGTCCGACGTTCGTGATTTTTCGGGGTTTTATTTCAGTGGGCGCCCAGGTTCAGCTGGTGGTAAACGTTGAAGCCCAGTTGGTCAGGGAAAGCCCGGAGCCCCGATGTCTGTGGTGCTGTAGATGCGCTGGGAATGGCCGGTGAGGAGCAGCAAGAGCTTGTGTTGCTGGCACTTTCGGTGTGGGTGCAATCGTCCGACGTTCGTGATATTTCGGGGTTCTTTTCAGTGGGAGCCTAGGTGCAGCGAGTGGTAAACGTCGAAGCCCTGTTGGTCAGGGAAAGCCCGGAGCTCCGATGTCTGTAGTGCTGTAGATGAGCTGCCAGTGGCCGGTGAGGAACTGCAAGAGCTTGACTGGCTGGCACTTTGGGTGTGGGATCAATTGTCCGACGTTTTCGATTTTTCAGGGTTTTTTTTCAGTGGCCAACTAGGTGCAGCTGGTGGTAAATGTCGAAGGCCTGTTGGTCAGGGAAAGCCCAGAGCCGCGATGTCTGTGGTGCTGTAGATGCGCTGCCAATGGCCGGTGAGGAGCAGCAAGAGCTTGACTGGCTGGCACTTTCAGTGTGGGAGCAATAGTCCGACGTTTGTGATTTTTCGCGGTTTTTTTCAGTGGGCACCCAGGTGCAGCTGGTGGTAAACGTCGAAGCCCTGTTGTTCAGGGAAAGCGCAGAACCCCGATGTCTGTGGTGCTGTAGATGCACTGCCAAAGTCCGGTGTGTAGCAGCAAGAGCTTGAGTTGCTGGCACTTTCGGTGTGGGAGGAATCGTCCGACGTTCGTGATTTTTCGGGGTTTTATTTCAGTTGGCGCCCAGTTGCAGCTGGTGGTAAACGTCGAAGCCCTGTTGGTCAGGGAAAGCCCTAAGCCCCGATGTCTGTGGTGCTGTAGATGCGCTGGGAATGGCCGGTGAGAAGCAGCAAGAACTTGTGTTGCTGGCACTTTCGGTGTGGGAGGAATCGACCGATGTTCGTGATTTTTTGGGGGTTCTTTTCAGTGGGCGCCCAGGTGCAGCTGGTGGTAAACGTCGAAGCCCTGTTCGTCAAGGAAAGTCCAGAGCCCCGATGTCTGTAGTGCTGTAGATGAGCTGCCAATGGCTGGTGAGGAGTAGCTACAGCTTGACAGGCTGGCACTTTCGGTGTTGGAGCAATCGTCCGACGTTCGTGATTTTTCGGGGTTTTTTTCAGTGGGCGCCCAGGTTCAGCTGGTGGTAAACGTCGAAGCCCTGTTGGTCAGGGAAAGCCCGGAGTCCCGATGTCTGTGGTGCTGTAGATGCGCTGCCAATGGCCGGTGAGGAGCAGCAAGAGGCTGACATGCTGGCACTTTCGGTGTGGGAGGAATCGTCCGACGTTCGTGAGTTTTCGGGGTTTTTTTCAGTGGGCGCCCAGGTGCAGCTGGTGGTAAACGTCGAAGCCCTGTTGGTCAGGGAAAGCCCGGAGCCCCGATGTCTGTGGTGCTGTAGATGCCCTGCCAATGGGCGGTGAGTAGCAGCAAGAGCTTGAGTTCCTGGCACTTTCGTTGTGGGAGCAATCGTCCGACGTTCGTGATTTTTCGGGGTTTTATTTCAGTGTGCGCCCAGGTGCAGCTGGTGGTAAATGTCGAAGCCCTGTTGGTCAGGGAAAGCCCGGAGCCCCGATGTCTGTGGTGCTGTAGATGCGCTGGGAATGGGCGGTGAGGAGCAGCAAGAGCTTGACTGTCTGGCACTTTCGTTGTGGGATCAATCGTCTGATCTTCGTGATTTTACGTTTATTTTTTTCAGTGGGTGCCCAGGTTCAGCTGGTGGTAAACGTCGAAGCCCTGTTGGTCAGGGAAAGCCCGGAGCCCCGATGTCTGTGGTGCTGTAGATGTGCTGGGAACGGCCGGTGAGGAGCAGCAAGAGCTTGTGTTGCTGGCACTTTCGGTGTGGGAGCAATCGTCCGATGTTCGTGATTTTTCGGGGGTTCTTTTCAGTGGGAGCCCAGGTGCAGCTGGTGGTAAATGTCGAAGCCTGGTTCGTCATGGAAAGCCCGGAGCTCCGATGTCTGTGGTGCTGTAGATGCGCTGCCAATGGGCGGTGAGGAGCAGCAAGAGCTTGACTGGCTGGCACTTTCGGTGTGGGAGCAATCGTCCGACGTTTGTGATTTTTCGGTGTTCTTTTCAGTGGGCGCCCAGGTGCAGCGGGTGGTAAACGTCGAAGCCCTGTTGGTCAGGGAAAGCCCGGAGCCCCGATGTCTGTGGTGCTGTAGATGCGCTGCCAATGGCCGGTGAATAGCAGCAAGAGCTTGACTGGCTGGCACTTTCAATGTGGGAACAATCGTCCGACGTTCGTGATTTTTCGGGTTTTTTTTCCAGTGCGCGCCCAGGTTCAGCTGGTGGTAAACGTCGAAGCCCTGTTCGTCAGGGAAAGCCCGGAGCCCCGATGTCTGTGGTGCTGTAGATGCGCTGGGAATGGGAGGTGAGTAGCAGCAAGAGCTTGAGTTGCTGGCACTTTCGGTGTGGGAGCAATCGTGCGATGTTCGTGATTTTTCGTTTATTTTTTTCAGTGGGCGCCCAGGTGCAGCTGGTGGTAAACATTGAAGCCCTGTTGGTCAGGGAAAGCCCGGAGCCCCGATGTCTGTGGTGCTGTAGATGCGCCTCCAATGGCGGGTGAGGAGCAGCAAGAGCTTGACAGGCTGGCATTTAAGGTGTGGCAGGAATCGTCCGACATTTGTGATTTTTGGGGTTTTTTTTTCAGGGGGCACCCAGGTGCAGCTGGTGGTAAATGTCGAAGCCCTGTTGGTCAGGGAAAGCCCGGAGCCACGATGTCTGTGGTGCTGTAGATGCGCTGCCCATGGCCCGTGAGTAGCAGCAAGAGCTTGACTGACTGGGACTTTTGGTGTGGGAGTAATCGTCCGACGTTCGTGATTTTTCGTGGTTTTAATTTCAGTGGGCGCCCAGGTGCAGCTGGTGGTAAATGTCGAAGCCCTGTTGGTCTGGGAAAGCCCGGAGCCCCGATGTCTGTGGTGCTTTAGATGCGCTGCCAATGACCGGTGAGGAGCAGCAAGAGCTTGACAGGCTGGCATTTAAGGTGTGGCAGAAATCGTCCGATATTTGTGATTTTTGGGGTTTTTTTTTTCAGGGGGCACCCAGGTGCAGCTGGTGGTAAATGTCGAAGCCCGGATGGTCAGGGAAAGCCCAGAGCCACGATGTCTGTGGTGCTGTAGATGCACTGGGAATGGCCGGTGAGGAGCAGCAAGAGCTTGACTGGCTGGCACTTTCGGTGTGGGAGCAATCGTGCGATGTTCGTGATTTTTCGTTTACTTTTTTCAGTGGGCGCCCAGGTGCAGCTGGTGGTAAACGTCGAAGCCCTGTTGTTCACGGAAAGCGCAGGACCCCGATGTCTGTGGTGCTGTAGATGCACTGCCAAAGTCCGGTGAGGAGCAGCAAGAGCTTGACTGGCTGGCACTTTGGGTGTGGGAGCAATCGTCCGACGTTTTTGATTTTTCAGGGTTTTTTTTCAGTGGGTAACCAGGTGCAGCTGGTGGTAAATGTCGAAGCCCTGTTTGTCAGGGAAAGCCCGGAGCCGTGATGTCTGTGGTGCTGTAGATGCGGTGCCAATGGCCGGTGAGGAGCAGCAAGAGCTTGACTGGCTGGCACTTTCGGTGTGGGAGCAATCGTCCGACGTTTGTGATATTTGGGGATATTTTTTCCAGTGGGCGCCCAAGTTCAGCTGGTAGTAAACTTCTAAGCCCTGTTGGTCAGGGAAAGCCCGGAGCCCCGATGTCTGTGGTGCTGTAGATGCGCTGCCAATGGGCGGTGAGGAGCAGCAAGAGCTTGTGTTGCTGGCACTTTTGGTGTGGGAGCAATCGTCGGACGTTTGTGATTTTTGGGGATTTTTATTCACTGGGCGCCCAGGTGCAGCTGGTGGTAAACGTCGAAGCCCTGTTGGTCAGGGAATGCCAGGAGGCCAAATGTCTGTGGTGCTGTAGATGCGCTGCCAAAGTCCGGTGAGGAGCAGCAAGAGCTTGACTGGCTGGCACTTTCGGTGTGGGAGCAATCGTCCGACGTTTGTGATTTTTCGTTTATTTTTTTCAGTGGGCGCCCAGGTGCAGCTGGTGGTAAACGTCGAAGCCTTGTTGGTCAGGGAAAGCCCGGAGCCCCGATGTCTGTGGTACTGTAGATGCGCTGCCAATGACCGGTGAGGAGCAGCAAGAGCTTGACTGGCTGGCACTTTCGGTGTGGGAGCAATCGTCCGATGTTCTTGATTCTTCGTTTATTTTTTTCAGGGGGCACCCAGGTGCAGCTGGTGGTAAACGTCGAAGCCTGGTTCGTCAGGGAAAGCCCGGAGCCCCGATGTCTGTGGTGCTGTAGATGCGCTGCCAATGGCCGGTGAGGAGCAGTAAGAGCTTGACTGACTGGCACTTTTGGTGTTGGAGCAATCCTCCGACGTTCGTGATTTTTCGGGGTTCTTTTCAGTGGGAGCCCAGGTGCAGCTGGTGGTAAATGTCGAAGCCCTGTTTGTCTGGGAAAGCCCAGAGACCCGATGTCTGTGGTGCTGTAGATGCGCTGGGAATGGGAGTTGAGGAGCAGAAAGAGCTTGAGTTGCTGGCACTTTCGGTGTGGGAGCAATCGTCCGACGTTTGTGATTTTTCGTTTATTTTTTTCAGTGGGCGCCCAGGTGCACCTGGTGGTAAATGTCGAAGCCCTGTTGTTCAGGGAAAGCGCAGAACCCCGATGTCTGTGGTGCTGTAGATGCACTGCCAAAGTCCAGTGAGTAGCAGCAGGAGCTTGAGTTGCTGGCACTTTCGGTGTGGGAGCAATCGTCCGACGTTTGTGATTTTTCGTTTATTTTTTTCAGTGGGCGCCCAGGTGCCGCTGGTGGTAAACGTCGAAGGCCTGTTGGTCAGGGAAAGCCCCGAGCCCCGATGTCTGTGGTGCTGTAGATGCGCTGGGAATGGCCGGTGAGGAGCAGCAAGAGCTTGAGTTGCTGGCACTTTTGGTGTGGGAGCATTCGTCCGACGTTTTTGATTTTTCAGGGTTTTTTTTCAGTGGGTAACCAGGTGCAGCTGGTGGTAAATGTCGAAGCCCTGTTGGTCAGGGAAAGCCCGGAGCCGCGATGTCTGTGGTGCTGTAGATGCGCTGGGAATGGCCGGTGAGGAGCAGCAAGAGCTTGACTGGCTGGCACTTTCGGTGTGGGAGCAATCGTCCGACGTTCGTGATTTTTTAGGGTCTTACTTTCAGTGGGCGCCCAGGTTCAGCTGGTGGTAAACGTCGAAGCCCTGTTGGTCACGGAAAGCCCGCAGCCCCGATATCTGTGATGCTGTAGATGAGCTGCCAATGGCCGGTGAGGAGCAGCAAGAGCTTGACTGTCTGGCACTTTCGGTGTGGGAGCAATCGTCCGACGTTCGTGATTTTTCGGGGTTTTTTTTCAGTGGGCGCCCAGGTTCAGCTGGTGGTAAACGTCGAAGCCCTGTTGTTCAGGGAAAGCGCAGAACCCCAATGTCTGTGGTGCTGTAGATGCACTGCCAAAGTCTGGTGAGGAGCAGCAAGAGCTTGACTGTCTGGCACTTTCGGTGTGGGAGCAATCGTCCGACGTTCGTGATTTTTCGGGGTTTTTTTTCAGTGGGCGCCCAGGTTCAGCTGGTGGTAAACGTCGAAGCCCTGTTGTTCAGGGAAAGCGCAGAACCCCAATGTCTGTGGTGCTGTAGATGCACTGCCAAAGTCTGGTGAGGAGCAGCAAGAGCTTGACTGGCTGGCACTTTCGGTGTGGGAGCAATCGTCCGACGTTTGTGATTTTTCATTTATTTTTTTCAGTGGGCGCCCAGGTGCAGCGGGTGGTAAACGTCGAAGCCGTGTTCGTCAGGGAAAGCCCAGAGCCCTGATGTCTGTGGTGCTGTAGATGCGCTGGGAATGGGTTGTGAGGCGCAGCAAGAGCTTGACAGGCTGGCATTTAAGGTGTCGCAGGAATCGTCCGACATTTGTGATTTTTCGGGGTTTTTTTTCAGTGGGCGCCCAGGTGCAGCGGGTGGTAAATGTCGAAGCCCTGTTCGTCAGGGAAAGCCCGGAGCCCCGATGTCTGTGGTGCTGTAGATGCGCTGGGAATGGCCGGTGAGGAGCAGCAAGAGCTTGACTGGCTGGCACTTTCGGTGTGGGAGCAATCGTCCGACGTTTTTGATTTTTCAGGGTTTTTTTTCAGTGCGTAACCAGGTGCAGCTGGTGGTAAACGTCGAAGCCCTGTTGGTCAGGGAAATCCCGGAGCCCCGATGTCTGTGGTGCTGTAGATGCACTGCCAAAGTCCGGTGAGGAGCAGCAAGAGCTTGAGTTGCTGGCACTTTCGATGTGGGTGCAATCGTCTGACGTTCGTGATTTTTGGGGTTTTTTTTTCAGTGGGCAACCAGGTGCAGCTGGTGGTAAACGTCGAAGCCCTGTTGGTCAGGGAAATCCCGGAGCCCCGATGTCTGTGGTGCTGTAGATGCGCTGCCAATAGCCGGTGAGGAGCAGCAAGAGGCTGACATGCTGGCACTTTCGATGTGGGTGCAATCGTCTGACGTTCGTGATTTTTGGGGTTTTTTTTTCACTGGGCGCCCAGGTGCAGCTGGTGGTAAATGTCGAAGCCCTGTTGGTCAGGGAAAGCCCGGAGCCCCGATGTCTGTGGTGCTGTAGATGCGCTGGGAATGGCCGGTGAGGAGCAGCAAGAGCTTGACTGGCTGGCACTTTCAGTGTGGGAGCAATAGTCCGACGTTTGTGATTTTTGGGGGTTTTATTTCAGTGGGCGCCCAGGTTCAGCTGGTGGTAAACTTCGAAGCCCAGTTGGTCAGGGAAAGCCCGGAGCCCCGATGTCTGTGGTGCTGTAGATGCGCTGGGAATGGGAGGTGAGTAGCAGCAAGAGCTTGAGTTGCTGGCACTTTCAGTGTGGGAGCAATCGTCCGACGTTCGTGATTTTTCAGGGTTTTATTTCAGTGGGCGCCCAGGTGCAGCTGGTGGTAAACGTCGAAGCCCTGTTGGTCAGGGAAAGCCCGGAGCCCCGATGTCTGTGGTGCTGTAGATGCACTGCCAATGGGCGGTGAGGAGCAGCAAGAGCTTGAGTTGCTGGCACTTTCAGTGTGGGAATAATCGTCCGATGTTCGTGATTTTTAGTTTATTTTTTTCAGTGGGCGCCCAGGTTCAGCTGGTGGTAAATGTCGAAGCCCTGTTGGTCAGGGAAAGCGCAGAAACCCAATGTCTGTGGTGCTGTAGATGCACTGCCAAAGTCTGGTGAGTAGCAGCAAGAGCTTGAGTTGCTGGCACTTTCGTTGTGGGAGCAATCGTCTGACGTTCGTGATTTTCCGGAGTTTTATTTCAGTGGGCGCCCAGGTGCAGCTGGTGGTAAACGTTGAAGCCCTGTTGGTCAGGGAAAGCTCGGAGCCCTGATGTCTGTGGTGCTGTAGATGCACTGCCAAAGTCCGGTGAGTAGCAGCAAGAGCTTGAGTTGCTGGCACTTTCGTTGTGGGAGCAATCGTCCGACGTTCGTGATTTTTCGGGGTTTTATTTCAGTGGGCGCCCAGGTGCAGCTGGTGGTAAACGTCGAAGCCCTGTTGGTCAGGGAAAGCCCGGAGCCCCGATGTCTGTGGTGCTGTAGATGCGCTGCCAAAGTCTGGTGAGTAGCAGCAAGAGCTTGAGTTGCTGGCACTTTCGTTGTGGGAGCAATCGTCCGATGTTCGTGATTTTTCGGGGTTTTACTTTCAGTGGGCGCCCAGGTTCAGCTGGTGGTAAACGTCGAAGCCCTGTTGGTCACGGAAAGCCCGGAGCCCCGATATCTGTGATGCTGTAGATGAGCTGCCAATGGCCGGTGAGGAGCAGCAAGAGCTTGACTGTCTGGCACTTTCGGTGTGGGAGCAATCGTCCGATGTTCGTGATTTTTAGTTTATTTTTTTCAGTGGGCGCCCAGGTTCAGCTGGTGGTAAACGTCGAAGCCCTGTTGGTCAGGGAAAGCCCGGAGCCCCGATGTCTGTGGTGCTGTAGATGCACTGCCAAAGTCTGGTGAGTAGCAGCAAGAGCTTGAGTTGCTGGCACTTTCGTTGTGGGAGCAATCGTCTGACGTTCGTGATTTTTCGGAGTTTTATTTCAGTGTGCGCCCAGGTGCAGCTGGTGGTAAACGTTGAAGCCCAGTTGGTCAGGGAAAGCTCGGAGCCCCGATGTCTGTGGTGCTGTAGATGCCCTGCCAATGGGCAGTGAGTAGCAGCAAGAGCTTGAGTTGCTGGCAGTTTCGGTGTGGGAGCAATCGTCCGATATTCATGATTTTTCGTTTATTTTTTTCAGTGGGCGCCCAGGTGCAGCTGGTGGTAAACGTCGAACGCTGTTCGTCAGGGAAAGCCCGGAGCCCCGATGTCTGTGGTGCTGTAGATGCACTGCCAAAGTCCGGTGAGTAGCAGCAAGAGCTTGAGTTGCTGGCAGTTTCGTTGTGGGAGCAATCGTCCGACGTTCGTGATTTTTCGGGGTTTTATTTCAGTGGGAGCCCAGGTGCAGCTGGTGGTAAATGTCGAAGCCCTGATGGTCAGGGAAAGCCCGGAGCCCCGATGTCTGTGGTGCTGTAGATGTGCTGCCAATGGCCGGTGAGGAGCAGCAAGAGCTTGAGTTGCTGGCACTTTCGTTGTGGGAGCAATCGTCCGACGTTCGTGATTTTTCGGGTTTTTTTTCCAGTGGGCGCCCAGGTTCAGCTGGTGGTAAACGTCGAAGCCCTGTTGGTCAGGGAAAGCCCGGAGCCCCGATGTCTGTCGTGCTGTAGATGTGCTGCCAATCGCCGCTGAGGTGCAGCAAGAGCTTGACTGGCTGGCACTTTGGGTGTGGGAGCAATCGTCGGACGTTCGTGATTTTTCGGGGTTTTATTTCAGTGGGCGCCCAGGTTCAGCTGGTGGTAATCGTCGAAGCCCAGTTGGTCAGGGAAAGCCCGGAGCCCCGATGTCTGTGGTGCTGTAGATGCGCTGGGAATGGCCGGTGTTCAGCAGCTAGAGCTTGACTGTCTGGCACTTTTGGTGTGGGAGCAATCGTCCGACGTTCGTGATTTTTCGGGGTTCTTTTCAGTGGGAGCCCAGGTGCAGCTGGTGGTAAACGTCGAAGGCCTGTTGGTCAGGGAAAGCCCGGAGCCCCGATGTCTATGGTGCTGTAGATGCGCTGGGAATGGGCGGTGAGGGGCAGCCAGAGCTTGACAGGCTGGCATTTAAGGTGTGGCAGGAATCGTCCGACATTTGTGATTTTTGGGTTTTCTTTTTCAGTGGGCGCCCAGGTGCAGCTGGTGGTAAACGTCGAAGCCCTGTTGGTCAGGGAATGCCAGGAGCCCAAATGTCTGTGGTGCTGTAGATCCGCTGCCAAAGTCCGGTGAGGAGCAGCAAGAGCTTGACTGGCTGGCACTTTCGGTGTGGGAGCAATCGTCCGACGTTTGTGATTTTTCGTTTATTTTTTTCAGTGGGCGCCCAGGTTCAGCTGGTGGTAAATGTCGAAGCCCTGTTGGTCAGGGAAAGCGCAGAACCCCGACGTCTGTGGTGCTGTAGATGCACTGCCAAAGTCCGGTGAGTAGCAGCAGGAGCTTGAGTTGCTGGCACTTTCGGTGTGGGAGCAATCGTCCGACGTTCGTGATTTTTTGGGGTTTTACTTTCAGTGGGCGCCCAGGTTCAGCTGGTGGTAAACGTCGAAGCCTTGTTGGTCAGGGAAAGCCCCAAGCCCCGATGTCTGTGGTACTGTAGATGCGCTGCCAATGGCCGGTGAGGAGCAGCAAGAGCTTGACTGGCTGGCACTTTCGGTGTGGGAGCAATCGTCCGATGTTCTTGATTCTTCGTTTATTTTTTTCAGGGGGCACCCAGGTGCAGCTGGTGGTAAACGTCGAAGCCTGGTTCGTCAGGGAAAGCCCGGAGCCCCGATGTCTGTGGTGCTGTAGATGCGCTGCCAATGGCCGGTGAGGAGCAGTAAGAGCTTGACTGACTGGCACTTTTGGTGTTGGAGCAATCGTCCGACGTTCGTGATTTTTCGGGGTTCTTTTCAGTGGGAGCCCAGGTGCAGCTGGTGGTAAATGTCGAAGCCCTGTTTGTCTGGGAAAGCCCAGAGCCCCGATGTCTGTGGTGCTGTAGATGCGCTGGGAATGGGAGTTGAGGAGCAGCAAGAGCTTGAGTTGCTGGCACTTTCGGTGTGGGAGCAATCGTCCGATGTTCGTGATTTTTTGGGGGTTCTTTTCAGTGGGCGCCCAGGAGCAGCCGGTGGTAAACGTCAAAGCCGTGTTCGTCAGGGAAAGTCCAGAGCCCTGATGTCTGTGGTGCTGTAGATGCGCTGGGAATGGCCGGTGAGGAGCAGCAAGAGCTTGACTGGCTGGCACTTTCGGTGTGGGAGCAATCGTCCGACGTTTGTGATTTTTCGTTTATTTTTTTCAGTGGGCGCCCAGGTGCAGCTGGTGGTAAACGTCGAAGCCCTGTTGGTCAGGGAAAGCGCAGAACCCCGATGTCTGTGGTGCTGTAGATGCACTGGGAATGGGCGGTGAGGGGCAGCCAGAGCTTGACAGGCTGGCATTTAAGGTGTGGCAGGAATCGTCCGACATTTGTGATTTTTGGGTTTTCTTTTTCAGTGGGCGCCCAGGTGCAGCTGGTGGTAAACGTCGAAGCCCTGTTGGTCAGGGAATGCCAGGAGCCCAAATGTCTGTGGTGCTGTAGATCCGCTGCCAAAGTCCGGTGAGGAGCAGCAAGAGCTTGACTGGCTGGCACTTTCGGTGTGGGAGCAATCGTCCGACGTTTGTGATTTTTCGTTTATTTTTTTCAGTGGGCGCCCAGGTTCAGCTGGTGGTAAATGTCGAAGCCCTGTTGGTCAGGGAAAGCGCAGAACCCCGACGTCTGTGGTGCTGTAGATGCACTGCCAAAGTCCGGTGAGTAGCAGCAGGAGCTTGAGTTGCTGGCACTTTCGGTGTGGGAGCAATCGTCCGACGTTCGTGATTTTTTGGGGTTTTACTTTCAGTGGGCGCCCAGGTTCAGCTGGTGGTAAACGTCGAAGCCTTGTTGGTCAGGGAAAGCCCGGAGCTCCGATGTCTGTGGTACTGTAGATGCGCTGTCAATGGCCGGTGAGGAGCAGCAAGAGCTTGACTGGCTGGCACTTTCGGTGTGGGAGCAATCGTCCGATGTTCTTGATTCTTCGTTTATTTTTTTCAGGGGGCACCCAGGTGCAGCTGGTGGTAAACGTCGAAGCCTGGTTCGTCAGGGAAAGCCCGGAGCCCCGATGTCTGTGGTGCTGTAGATGCGCTGCCAATGGCCGGTGAGGAGCAGTAAGAGCTTGACTGACTGGCACTTTTGGTGTTGGAGCAATCGTCCGACGTTCGTGATTTTTCGGGGTTCTTTTCAGTGGGAGCCCAGGTGCAGCTGGTGGTAAATGTCGAAGCCCTGTTTGTCTGGGAAAGCCCAGAGCCCCGATGTCTGTGGTGCTGTAGATGCGCTGGGAATGGGAGTTGAGGAGCAGCAAGAGCTTGAGTTGCTGGCACTTTCGGTGTGGGAGCAATCGTCCGATGTTCGTGATTTTTTGGGGGTTCTTTTCAGTGGGCGCCCAGGAGCAGCCGGTGGTAAACGTCAAAGCCGTGTTCGTCAGGGAAAGTCCAGAGCCCTGATGTCTGTGGTGCTGTAGATGCGCTGGGAATGGCCGGTGAGGAGCAGCAAGAGCTTGACTGGCTGGCACTTTCAGTGTGGGAGCAATCGTCCGACGTTTGTGATTTTTCGGGGTTCTTTTCAGTGGGAGCCCAGGTGCAGCTGGTGGTAAATGTCGAAGTCCTGTTGGTCAGGGAAAGCCCGGAGCCCCGATGTCTGTGGTGCTGTAGATGCGCTGGGAATGGCCGGTGAGGAGCAGCAAGAGCTTGACTGGCTGGCACTTTCGGTGTGGGAGCAATCGTCCGACGTTTTTGATTTTTCAGGGTTTTTTTTCAGTGCGTAACCAGGTGCAGCTGGTGGTAAACGTCGAAGCCCTGTTGGTCAGGGAAATCCCGGAGCCCCGATGTCTGTGGTGCTGTAGATGCGCTGCCAATAGCCGGTGAGGAGCAGCAAGAGGCTGACATGCTGGCACTTTCGATGTGGGTGCAATCGTCTGACGTTCGTGATTTTTGGGGTTTTTTTTTCACTGGGCGCCCAGGTGCAGCTGGTGGTAAATGTCGAAGCCCTGTTGGTCAGGGAAAGCCCGGAGCCCCGATGTCTGTGGTGCTGTAGATGCGCTGGGAATGGCCGGTGAGGAGCAGCAAGAGCTTGACTGGCTGGCACTTTCAGTGTGGGAGCAATAGTCCGACGTTTGTGATTTTTGGGGGTTTTATTTCAGTGGGCGCCCAGGTTCAGCTGGTGGTAAACGTCGAAGCCCTGTTGGTCAGGGAAAGCCCGGAGCCCCGATGTCTGTGGTGCTGTAGATGCGCTGGGAATGGGAGGTGAGTAGCAGCAAGAGCTTGAGTTGCTGGCACTTTCAGTGTGGGAGCAATCGTCCGACGTTCGTGATTTTTAGTTTATTTTTTTCAGTGGGCGCCCAGGTGCAGCTGGTGGTAAACGTCGAAGCCCTGTTCGTTAGGGAAAGCCCGGAGCCGCGATGTCTGTGGTGCTGTAGATGCACTGCCAAAGTCCGGTGAGTAGCAGCAAGAGCTTGAGTTGCTGGCACTTTCGTTGTGGGAGCAATCGTCCGACGTTCGTGATTTTTCGGGGTTCTTTTCAGTGGGAGCCCAGGTGCAGCTGGTGGTAAACGTCGAAGGCCTGTTGGTCAGGGAAAGCCCGGAGCTCCGATGTCTGTGGTGCTGTAGATGAGCTGCCAGTGGCCGGTGAGGAACTGCAAGAGCTTGACTGGCTGGCACTTTCGGTGTGGGATCAATTGTCCGACGTTTTCGATTTTTCAGGGTTTTTTTTCAGTGGCCAACTAGGTGCAGCTGGTGGTTAATGTCGAAGGCCTGTTGGTCAGGGAAAGCCCAGAGCCGCGATGTCTGTGGTGCTGTAGATGCGCTGCCAATGGCCGGTGAGGAGCAGCAAGAGCTTGAGTTGCTGGCACTTTCAGTGTGGGAGCAATCGTCTGACGTTTTTGATTTTTCAGGGTTTTTTTTCAGTGGGTAACCAGGTGCAGCTGGTGGTAAATGTCGAAGCCCTGTTGGTGAGGGAAAGCCCGGAGCCGCGATGTCTGTGGTGCTGTAGGTGCGCTGGGAATGGCCGGTGAGGAGCAGCAAGAGCTTGACTGGCTGGGACTTTCGGTGTGGGAGCAATCGTCCGACGTTTGTGATTTTTCGGGGTTTTTTTTCAGTGGGCGCCCAGGTTCAGCTGGTGGTAAACGTCGAAGCCCTGTTGGTCAGGGAAAGCCCAGAGCCCCGATGTCTGTGGTGCTGTAGATGCGCTGGGAATGGGCGGTGAGGAGCAGCAAGAGCTTGTGTTGCTGGCACTTCCGGTGTGCGAGCAATCGTCCGATGTTCGTGATTTTTCGGGGTTTTACTTTCAGTGGGCGCCCAGGTTCAGCTGGTGGTAAACGTCGAAGCCCTGTTGGTCACGGAAAGCCCGGAGCCCCGATATCTGTGATGCTGTAGATGAGCTGCCAATGGCCGGTGAGGAGCAGCAAGAGCTTGACTGTCTGGCACTTTTGGTGTGGGAGCAAGCGTCCGATGTTCGTGATTTTTAGTTTATTTTTTTCAGTGGGCGCCCAGGTTCAGCTGGTGGTAAACGTCGAAGCCCTGTTGGTCAGGGAAAGCCCGGAGCCCCGATGTCTGTGGTGCTGTAGATGCACTGCCAAAGTCTGGTGAGTAGCAGCAAGAGCTTGAGTTGCTGGCACTTTCGTTGTGGGAGCAATCGTCTGACGTTCGTGATTTTTCGGAGTTTTATTTCAGTGTGCGCCCAGGTGCAGCTGGTGGTAAACGTCGAAGCCCTGTTGGTCAGGGAAATCCCGGAGCCCCGATGTCTGTGGTGCTGTAGATGCGCTGCCAATGGCCGGTGAGGAGCAGCAAGAGCTTGACTGGCTGGCACTTTCGGTGTGGGAGCAATCGTCCGATGTTCGTGATTTTTAGTTTATTTTTTTCAGTGGGCGCCCAGGTTCAGCTGGTGGTAAACGTCGAAGCCCTGTCGGTCAGGGAAAGCCCGGAGCCCCGATGTCTGTGGTGCTGTAGATGCGCTGCCAATGGCCGGTGAGGAGCAGCAAGAGGTTGACTGTCTGGCACTTTTGGTGTGGGAGCAATAGTCCGATGTTTGTGATTATTCGGGGTGTTTTTTCAGTGGGCGCCCAGGTGCAGCTGGTGGTAAATGTCGAAGCCCTGTTGGTCAGGGAAAGCCCGGAGCCCCGATGTCTGTGGTGCTGTAGATGCGCTCCCAAAGTCCGGTGAGGAGCAGCAAGAGCTTGACTGGCTGGCACTTTTGGTGTGGGAGCAATCGTCCGACGTTCGTGATTTTTGGGGATTTTATTTCAGTGGGTGCCCAGGTTCAGCTGGTTGTAAACGTCGAAGCCCAGTTGGTCAGGGAAAGCTCGGAGCCCCGATGTCTGTGGTGCTGTAGATGCCCTGCCAATGGGCAGTGAGTAGCAGCAAGAGCTTGAGTTGCTGGCAGTTTCGGTGTGGGAGCAATCGTCCGATATTCATGATTTTTCGTTTATTTTTTTCAGTGGGCGCCCAGGTGCAGCTGGTGGTAAACGTCGAACGCTGTTCGTCAGGGAAAGCCCGGAGCCCCGATGTCTGTGGTGCTGTAGATGCACTGCCAAAGTCCGGTGAGTAGCAGCAAGAGCTTGAGTTGCTGGCAGTTTCGTTGTGGGAGCAATCGTCCGACGTTCGTGATTTTTCGGGGTTTTATTTCAGTGGGAGCCCAGGTGCAGCTGGTGGTAAATGTCGAAGCCCTGATGGTCAGGGAAAGCCCGGAGCCCCGATGTCTGTGGTGCTGTAGATGTGCTGCCAATGGCCGGTGAGGAGCAGCAAGAGCTTGAGTTGCTGGCACTTTCGTTGTGGGAGCAATCGTCCGACGTTCGTGATTTTTCGGGTTTTTTTTCCAGTGGGCGCCCAGGTTCAGCTGGTGGTAAACGTCGAAGCCCTGTTGGTCAGGGAAAGCCCGGAGCCCCGATGTCTGTCGTGCTGTAGATGTGCTGCCAATCGCCGCTGAGGTGCAGCAAGAGCTTGACTGGCTGGCACTTTCGGTGTGGGAGCAATCGTCGGACGTTCGTGATTTTTCGGGGTTTTATTTCAGTGGGCGCCCAGGTTCAGCTGGTGGTAATCGTCGAAGCCCAGTTGGTCAGGGAAAGCCCGGAGCCCCGATGTCTGTGGTGCTGTAGATGCGCTGGGAATGGCCGGTGTTCAGCAGCTAGAGCTTGACTGTCTGGCACTTTTGGTGTGGGAGCAATCGTCCGACGTTCGTGATTTTTCGGGGTTCTTTTCAGTGGGAGCCCAGGTGCAGCTGGTGGTAAACGTCGAAGGCCTGTTGGTCAGGGAAAGCCCGGAGCCCCGATGTCTATGGTGCTGTAGATGCGCTGGGAATGGGCGGTGAGGGGCAGCCAGAGCTTGACAGGCTGGCATTTAAGGTGTGGCAGGAATCGTCCGACATTTGTGATTTTTGGGTTTTCTTTTTCAGTGGGCGCCCAGGTGCAGCTGGTGGTAAACGTCGAAGCCCTGTTGGTCAGGGAATGCCAGGAGCCCAAATGTCTGTGGTGCTGTAGATCCGCTGCCAAAGTCCGGTGAGGAGCAGCAAGAGCTTGACTGGCTGGCACTTTCGGTGTGGGAGCAATCGTCCGACGTTTGTGATTTTTCGTTTATTTTTTTCAGTGGGCGCCCAGGTTCAGCTGGTGGTAAATGTCGAAGCCCTGTTGGTCAGGGAAAGCGCAGAACCCCGACGTCTGTGGTGCTGTAGATGCACTGCCAAAGTCCGGTGAGTAGCAGCAGGAGCTTGAGTTGCTGGCACTTTCGGTGTGGGAGCAATCGTCCGACGTTCGTGATTTTTTGGGGTTTTACTTTCAGTGGGCGCCCAGGTTCAGCTGGTGGTAAACGTCGAAGCCTTGTTGGTCAGGGAAAGCCCCAAGCCCCGATGTCTGTGGTACTGTAGATGCGCTGCCAATGGCCGGTGAGGAGCAGCAAGAGCTTGACTGGCTGGCACTTTCGGTGTGGGAGCAATCGTCCGATGTTCTTGATTCTTCGTTTATTTTTTTCAGGGGGCACCCAGGTGCAGCTGGTGGTAAACGTCGAAGCCTGGTTCGTCAGGGAAAGCCCGGAGCCCCGATGTCTGTGGTGCTGTAGATGCGCTGCCAATGGCCGGTGAGGAGCAGTAAGAGCTTGACTGACTGGCACTTTTGGTGTTGGAGCAATCGTCCGACGTTCGTGATTTTTCGGGGTTCTTTTCAGTGGGAGCCCAGGTGCAGCTGGTGGTAAATGTCGAAGCCCTGTTTGTCTGGGAAAGCCCAGAGCCCCGATGTCTGTGGTGCTGTAGATGCGCTGGGAATGGGAGTTGAGGAGCAGCAAGAGCTTGAGTTGCTGGCACTTTCGGTGTGGGAGCAATCGTCCGATGTTCGTGATTTTTTGGGGGTTCTTTTCAGTGGGCGCCCAGGAGCAGCCGGTGGTAAACGTCAAAGCCGTGTTCGTCAGGGAAAGTCCAGAGCCCTGATGTCTGTGGTGCTGTAGATGCGCTGGGAATGGCCGGTGAGGAGCAGCAAGAGCTTGACTGGCTGGCACTTTCGGTGTGGGAGCAATCGTCCGACGTTTGTGATTTTTCGTTTATTTTTTTCAGTGGGCGCCCAGGTGCAGCTGGTGGTAAACGTCGAAGCCCTGTTGGTCAGGGAAAGCGCAGAACCCCGATGTCTGTGGTGCTGTAGATGCACTGGGAATGGGCGGTGAGGGGCAGCCAGAGCTTGACAGGCTGGCATTTAAGGTGTGGCAGGAATCGTCCGACATTTGTGATTTTTGGGTTTTCTTTTTCAGTGGGCGCCCAGGTGCAGCTGGTGGTAAACGTCGAAGCCCTGTTGGTCAGGGAATGCCAGGAGCCCAAATGTCTGTGGTGCTGTAGATCCGCTGCCAAAGTCCGGTGAGGAGCAGCAAGAGCTTGACTGGCTGGCACTTTCGGTGTGGGAGCAATCGTCCGACGTTTGTGATTTTTCGTTTATTTTTTTCAGTGGGCGCCCAGGTTCAGCTGGTGGTAAATGTCGAAGCCCTGTTGGTCAGGGAAAGCGCAGAACCCCGACGTCTGTGGTGCTGTAGATGCACTGCCAAAGTCCGGTGAGTAGCAGCAGGAGCTTGAGTTGCTGGCACTTTCGGTGTGGGAGCAATCGTCCGACGTTCGTGATTTTTTGGGGTTTTACTTTCAGTGGGCGCCCAGGTTCAGCTGGTGGTAAACGTCGAAGCCTTGTTGGTCAGGGAAAGCCCGGAGCTCCGATGTCTGTGGTACTGTAGATGCGCTGTCAATGGCCGGTGAGGAGCAGCAAGAGCTTGACTGGCTGGCACTTTCGGTGTGGGAGCAATCGTCCGATGTTCTTGATTCTTCGTTTATTTTTTTCAGGGGGCACCCAGGTGCAGCTGGTGGTAAACGTCGAAGCCTGGTTCGTCAGGGAAAGCCCGGAGCCCCGATGTCTGTGGTGCTGTAGATGCGCTGCCAATGGCCGGTGAGGAGCAGTAAGAGCTTGACTGACTGGCACTTTTGGTGTTGGAGCAATCGTCCGACGTTCGTGATTTTTCGGGGTTCTTTTCAGTGGGAGCCCAGGTGCAGCTGGTGGTAAATGTCGAAGCCCTGTTTGTCTGGGAAAGCCCAGAGCCCCGATGTCTGTGGTGCTGTAGATGCGCTGGGAATGGGAGTTGAGGAGCAGCAAGAGCTTGAGTTGCTGGCACTTTCGGTGTGGGAGCAATCGTCCGATGTTCGTGATTTTTTGGGGGTTCTTTTCAGTGGGCGCCCAGGAGCAGCCGGTGGTAAACGTCAAAGCCGTGTTCGTCAGGGAAAGTCCAGAGCCCTGATGTCTGTGGTGCTGTAGATGCGCTGGGAATGGCCGGTGAGGAGCAGCAAGAGCTTGACTGGCTGGCACTTTCAGTGTGGGAGCAATCGTCCGACGTTTGTGATTTTTCGGGGTTCTTTTCAGTGGGAGCCCAGGTGCAGCTGGTGGTAAATGTCGAAGTCCTGTTGGTCAGGGAAAGCCCGGAGCCCCGATGTCTGTGGTGCTGTAGATGCGCTGGGAATGGCCGGTGAGGAGCAGCAAGAGCTTGACTGGCTGGCACTTTCGGTGTGGGAGCAATCGTCCGACGTTTTTGATTTTTCAGGGTTTTTTTTCAGTGCGTAACCAGGTGCAGCTGGTGGTAAACGTCGAAGCCCTGTTGGTCAGGGAAATCCCGGAGCCCCGATGTCTGTGGTGCTGTAGATGCGCTGCCAATAGCCGGTGAGGAGCAGCAAGAGGCTGACATGCTGGCACTTTCGATGTGGGTGCAATCGTCTGACGTTCGTGATTTTTGGGGTTTTTTTTTCACTGGGCGCCCAGGTGCAGCTGGTGGTAAATGTCGAAGCCCTGTTGGTCAGGGAAAGCCCGGAGCCCCGATGTCTGTGGTGCTGTAGATGCGCTGGGAATGGCCGGTGAGGAGCAGCAAGAGCTTGACTGGCTGGCACTTTCAGTGTGGGAGCAATAGTCCGACGTTTGTGATTTTTGGGGGTTTTATTTCAGTGGGCGCCCAGGTTCAGCTGGTGGTAAACGTCGAAGCCCTGTTGGTCAGGGAAAGCCCGGAGCCCCGATGTCTGTGGTGCTGTAGATGCGCTGGGAATGGGAGGTGAGTAGCAGCAAGAGCTTGAGTTGCTGGCACTTTCAGTGTGGGAGCAATCGTCCGACGTTCGTGATTTTTAGTTTATTTTTTTCAGTGGGCGCCCAGGTGCAGCTGGTGGTAAACGTCGAAGCCCTGTTCGTTAGGGAAAGCCCGGAGCCGCGATGTCTGTGGTGCTGTAGATGCACTGCCAAAGTCCGGTGAGTAGCAGCAAGAGCTTGAGTTGCTGGCACTTTCGTTGTGGGAGCAATCGTCCGACGTTCGTGATTTTTCGGGGTTCTTTTCAGTGGGAGCCCAGGTGCAGCTGGTGGTAAACGTCGAAGGCCTGTTGGTCAGGGAAAGCCCGGAGCCCCGATGTCTGTGGTGCTGTAGATGAGCTGCCAGTGGCCGGTGAGGAACTGCAAGAGCTTGACTGGCTGGCACTTTCGGTGTGGGATCAATTGTCCGACGTTTTTGATTTTTCAGGGTTTTTTTTCAGTGGCCAACTAGGTGCAGCTGGTGGTTAATGTCGAAGGCCTGTTGGTCAGGGAAAGCCCAGAGCCGCGATGTCTGTGGTGCTGTAGATGCGCTGCCAATGGCCGGTGAGGAGCAGCAAGAGCTTGAGTTGCTGGCACTTTCAGTGTGGGAGCAATCGTCTGACGTTTTTGATTTTTCAGGGTTTTTTTTCAGTGGGTAACCAGGTGCAGCTGGTGGTAAATGTCGAAGCCCTGTTGGTGAGGGAAAGCCCGGAGCCGCGATGTCTGTGGTGCTGTAGGTGCGCTGGGAATGGCCGGTGAGGAGCAGCAAGAGCTTGACTGGCTGGGACTTTCGGTGTGGGAGCAATCGTCCGACGTTTGTGATTTTTCGGGGTTTTTTTTCAGTGGGCGCCCAGGTTCAGCTGGTGGTAAACGTCGAAGCCCTGTTGGTCAGGGAAAGCCCAGAGCCCCGATGTCTGTGGTGCTGTAGATGCGCTGGGAATGGGCGGTGAGGAGCAGCAAGAGCTTGTGTTGCTGGCACTTCCGGTGTGCGAGCAATCGTCCGATGTTCGTGATTTTTCGGGGTTTTACTTTCAGTGGGCGCCCAGGTTCAGCTGGTGGTAAACGTCGAAGCCCTGTTGGTCACGGAAAGCCCGGAGCCCCGATATCTGTGATGCTGTAGATGAGCTGCCAATGGCCGGTGAGGAGCAGCAAGAGCTTGACTGTCTGGCACTTTTGGTGTGGGAGCAAGCGTCCGATGTTCGTGATTTTTAGTTTATTTTTTTCAGTGGGCGCCCAGGTTCAGCTGGTGGTAAACGTCGAAGCCCTGTTGGTCAGGGAAAGCCCGGAGCCCCGATGTCTGTGGTGCTGTAGATGCACTGCCAAAGTCTGGTGAGTAGCAGCAAGAGCTTGAGTTGCTGGCACTTTCGTTGTGGGAGCAATCGTCTGACGTTCGTGATTTTTCGGAGTTTTATTTCAGTGTGCGCCCAGGTGCAGCTGGTGGTAAACGTCGAAGCCCTGTTGGTCAGGGAAAGCTCGGAGCCCCGATGTCTGTGGTGCTGTAGATGCCCTGCCAATGGGCAGTGAGTAGCAGCAAGAGCTTGAGTTGCTGGCAGTTTCGGTGTGGGAGCAATCGTCCGATATTCATGATTTTTCGTTTATTTTTTTCAGTGGGCGCCCAGGTGCAGCTGGTGGTAAACGTCGAACGCTGTTCGTCAGGGAAAGCCTGGAGCCCCGATGTCTGTGGTGCTGTAGATGCACTGCCAAAGTCCGGTGAGTAGCAGCAAGAGCTTGAGTTGCTGGCAGTTTCGTTGTGGGAGCAATCGTCCGACGTTCGTGATTTTTCGGGGTTTTATTTCAGTGGGAGCCCAGGTGCAGCTGGTGGTAAACGTCGAAGGCCTGTTGGTCAGGGAAAGCCCAGAGCCCCGATGTCTGTGGTGCTGTAGATGCGCTGGGAATGGCCGGTGAGGAGCAGCAAGAGCTTGAGTTGCTGGCACTTTCGGTGTGGGAGGAATCGTCCGACGTTCGTGATATTTCGGGGTTTTATTTCACTGGGCTCCCAGGTTCAGCTGGTGGTAAACGTCGAAGCCCTGTTGGTCAGGGAAAGCCCGGAGCCCCGATGTCTGTGGTGCTGTAGATGCGCTGCCAATGGCCGGTGAGGAGCAGCAAGAGGTTGACTGGCTGGCACTTTCGGTGTGGGAGCAATCGTCCGATGTTCATGATTTTTCGTTTATTTTTTTCAGTGGGCGCCCAGGTGCAGCTGGTGGTAAACGTCGAAGCCCTGTTCGTCAGGGAAAGCCCGGAGCCCCGATGTCTGTGGTGCTGTAGATGCGCTGGGAATGGGCGGTGAGGAGCAGCAAGAGCTTGTGTTGCTGGCACTTTCGGTGTGGGAGCAATCGTCCGATGTTCGTGATTTTTCGGGGTTTTATTTCAGTGGGCGCCCAGGTTCAGCTGGTGGTAAACGTCGAAGCCCTGTTGGTCAGGGAAAGCCCGGAGCCCCGATGTCTGTGGTGCTGTAGATGCGCTGCCAATGGCCGGTGAGGAGCAGCAAGAGCTTGACTGGCTGGCACTTTCGGTGTGGGAGCAATCGTCCGACGTTCGTGATTTTTCGGGGTTTTACTTTCAGTGGGCGCCCAGGTTCAGCTGGTGGTAAACGTCGAAGCCCTGTTGGTCAGGGAAAGCCCGGAGCCCCGATGTCTGTGGTGCTGTAGATGCGCTGCCAAGGTCCGGTGAGTAGCAGCAAGAGCTTGAGTTGCTGGCACTTTCGTTGTGGGAGCAATCGTCCGACGTTCGTGATTTTTCGGGGTTTTATTTCAGTGGGGGCCCAGGTTCAGCTGGTGGTAAATGTCGAAGCCCTGATGGTCAGGGAAAGCCCGGAGCCGCGATGTCTGTGGTGCTGTAGATGCGCTGCCAAAGTCCGGTGAGGAGCAGCAAGAGCTTGACTGGCTGGCACTTTCAATGTGGGAACATTCGTCCGACGTTCGTGATTTTTCGGGTTTTTTTTCCAGTGGGCGCCCAGGTTCAGCTGGTGGTAAACGTCGAAGCCCTGTTCGTCAGGGAAAGCCCGGAGCCCCGATGTCTGTGGTGCTGTAGATGCGCTGGGAATGGCCGGTGAGGAGCAGCAAGAGCTTGTGTTGCTGGCACTTTCGGTGTGGGAGCAATCGTCCGACGTTCGTGATTTTTCGGGGTTCTTTTCACTGGGAGCCCAGGTGCAGCGAGTGGTAAACGTCGAAGCCCTGTTGGTCAGGGAAAGCCCGGAGCTCCGATGTCTGTGGTGCTGTAGATGCGCTGCCAATGGCCGGTGAGGAGCAGCAAGACCTTGACAGGCTGGCACTTTCGTTGTGGGAGCAATCGTCCGACGTTCGTGATTTTTCGGGGTTTTATTTCAGTGGGCTCCCAGGTGCAGCTGGTGGTAAATGTCGAAGCCCTGTTGGTCAGGGAAAGCCCAGAGCCGCGATGTCTGTGGTGCTGTAGATGCGCTGCCAATGGCCGGTGAGGAGCAGCAAGAGCTTGACTGGCTGGCACTTTCGGTGTGGGAGCAATCGTCCGACGTTTGTGATTTTTCGTTTATTTTTTTCAGTGGGCGCCCAGGTGCAGGGGGTGGTAAACGTCGAAGCCCAGTTGGTCAGGGAAAGCCCGGAGCCCCGATGTCTGTGGTGCTGTAGATGCGCTGGGAATGGCCGGTGAGGAGCAGCAGGAGCTTGAGTTGCTTGCACTTTCGGTGTGGGAGCAATCGTCCGACGTTCGTGATTCTTTGGGGTTTTACTTTCAGTGGGCGCCCAGGTGCAGCGGGTGGTAAACGTCGAAGCCCTGTTGGTCAGGGAAAGCCCGGAGCCGCGATGTCTGTGGTGCTGTAGATGCGCTGGGAATGGGCGGTGAGGAGCAGCAAGAGCTTGAGTTGCTGGCACTTTTGGTGTGGGAGCAATCGTCCGACGTTTTTGATTTTTCAGGGTTTTTTTTCAGTGGGTAACCAGGTGCAGCTGGTGGTAAATGTCGAAGCCCTGTTGGTCAGGGAAAGCCCAGAGACCCGATGTCTGTGGTGCTGTAGATGCGCTGGGAATGGCCGGTGAGGAGCAGCAAGAGCTTGACTGGCTGGCACTTTCGGTGTGGGAGCAATCGTGCGATGTTTGTGATTTTTCGGGGTTTTTTTTCAGTGGGCGCCCAGGTACAGCTGGTGGTAAACGTCGAAGCCCTGTTGGTCAGGGAATGCCCGGAGCCCCGATGTCTGTGGTGCTGTAGATGCGCTGGGAATGGCCGGTGAGGAACAGCAAGAGCTTGAGTTGCTGGCACTTTCGGTGTGGGAGCAATCGTCCGACGTTCGTGATTTTTCGGGGTTTTATTTCAGTGGGCGCCCAGGTGCAGCTGGTGGTAAATGTCGAAGCCCTGTTGGTCAGGGAAATCCCGGAGCCCCGATGTCTGTGGTGCTGTAGATGCGCTGCCAATGGCCGGTGAGGAGCAGCAAGAGCTTGACTGGCTGGCACTTTCGGTGTGGGAGCAATCGTCCGATGTTCGTGATTTTTAGTTTATTTTTTTCAGTGGGCGCCCAGGTTCAGCTGGTGGTAAACGTCGAAGCCCTGTTGGTCAGGGAAAGCCCGGAGCCCCGATGTCTGTGGTGCTGTAGATGCACTGCCAAAGTCTGGTGAGTAGCAGCAAGAGCTTGAGTTGCTGGCACTTTCGTTGTGGGAGCAATCGTCTGACGTTCGTGATTTTTCGGAGTTTTATTTCAGTGTGCGCCCAGGTGCAGCTGGTGGTAAACGTCGAAGCCCTGTTGGTCAGGGAAAGCTCGGAGCCCCGATGTCTGTGGTGCTGTAGATGCCCTGCCAATGGGCAGTGAGTAGCAGCAAGAGCTTGAGTTGCTGGCAGTTTCGGTGTGGGAGCAATCGTCCGATATTCATGATTTTTCGTTTATTTTTTTCAGTGGGCGCCCAGGTGCAGCTGGTGGTAAACGTCGAACGCTGTTCGTCAGGGAAAGCCTGGAGCCCCGATGTCTGTGGTGCTGTAGATGCACTGCCAAAGTCCGGTGAGTAGCAGCAAGAGCTTGAGTTGCTGGCAGTTTCGTTGTGGGAGCAATCGTCCGACGTTCGTGATTTTTCGGGGTTTTATTTCAGTGGGAGCCCAGGTGCAGCTGGTGGTAAACGTCGAAGGCCTGTTGGTCAGGGAAAGCCCAGAGCCCCGATGTCTGTGGTGCTGTAGATGCGCTGGGAATGGCCGGTGAGGAGCAGCAAGAGCTTGAGTTGCTGGCACTTTCGGTGTGGGAGGAATCGTCCGACGTTCGTGATATTTCGGGGTTTTATTTCACTGGGCTCCCAGGTTCAGCTGGTGGTAAACGTCGAAGCCCTGTTGGTCAGGGAAAGCCCGGAGCCCCGATGTCTGTGGTGCTGTAGATGCGCTGCCAATGGCCGGTGAGGAGCAGCAAGAGGTTGACTGGCTGGCACTTTCGGTGTGGGAGCAATCGTCCGATGTTCATGATTTTTCGTTTATTTTTTTCAGTGGGCGCCCAGGTGCAGCTGGTGGTAAACGTCGAAGCCCTGTTCGTCAGGGAAAGCCCGGAGCCCCGATGTCTGTGGTGCTGTAGATGCGCTGGGAATGGGCGGTGAGGAGCAGCAAGAGCTTGTGTTGCTGGCACTTTCGGTGTGGGAGCAATCGTCCGATGTTCGTGATTTTTCGGGGTTTTATTTCAGTGGGCGCCCAGGTTCAGCTGGTGGTAAACGTCGAAGCCCTGTTGGTCAGGGAAAGCCCGGAGCCCCGATGTCTGTGGTGCTGTAGATGCGCTGCCAATGGCCGGTGAGGAGCAGCAAGAGCTTGACTGGCTGGCACTTTCGGTGTGGGAGCAATCGTCCGACGTTCGTGATTTTTCGGGGTTTTACTTTCAGTGGGCGCCCAGGTTCAGCTGGTGGTAAACGTCGAAGCCCTGTTGGTCAGGGAAAGCCCGGAGCCCCGATGTCTGTGGTGCTGTAGATGCGCTGCCAAGGTCCGGTGAGTAGCAGCAAGAGCTTGAGTTGCTGGCACTTTCGTTGTGGGAGCAATCGTCCGACGTTCGTGATTTTTCGGGGTTTTATTTCAGTGGGGGCCCAGGTTCAGCTGGTGGTAAATGTCGAAGCCCTGATGGTCAGGGAAAGCCCGGAGCCGCGATGTCTGTGGTGCTGTAGATGCGCTGCCAAAGTCCGGTGAGGAGCAGCAAGAGCTTGACTGGCTGGCACTTTCAATGTGGGAACATTCGTCCGACGTTCGTGATTTTTCGGGTTTTTTTTCCAGTGGGCGCCCAGGTTCAGCTGGTGGTAAACGTCGAAGCCCTGTTCGTCAGGGAAAGCCCGGAGCCCCGATGTCTGTGGTGCTGTAGATGCGCTGGGAATGGCCGGTGAGGAGCAGCAAGAGCTTGTGTTGCTGGCACTTTCGGTGTGGGAGCAATCGTCCGACGTTCGTGATTTTTCGGGGTTCTTTTCACTGGGAGCCCAGGTGCAGCGAGTGGTAAACGTCGAAGCCCTGTTGGTCAGGGAAAGCCCGGAGCTCCGATGTCTGTGGTGCTGTAGATGCGCTGCCAATGGCCGGTGAGGAGCAGCAAGACCTTGACAGGCTGGCACTTTCGTTGTGGGAGCAATCGTCCGACGTTCGTGATTTTTCGGGGTTTTATTTCAGTGGGCTCCCAGGTGCAGCTGGTGGTAAATGTCGAAGCCCTGTTGGTCAGGGAAAGCCCAGAGCCGCGATGTCTGTGGTGCTGTAGATGCGCTGCCAATGGCCGGTGAGGAGCAGCAAGAGCTTGACTGGCTGGCACTTTCGGTGTGGGAGCAATCGTCCGACGTTTGTGATTTTTCGTTTATTTTTTTCAGTGGGCGCCCAGGTGCAGGGGGTGGTAAACGTCGAAGCCCAGTTGGTCAGGGAAAGCCCGGAGCCCCGATGTCTGTGGTGCTGTAGATGCGCTGGGAATGGCCGGTGAGGAGCAGCAGGAGCTTGAGTTGCTTGCACTTTCGGTGTGGGAGCAATCGTCCGACGTTCGTGATTCTTTGGGGTTTTACTTTCAGTGGGCGCCCAGGTGCAGCGGGTGGTAAACGTCGAAGCCCTGTTGGTCAGGGAAAGCCCGGAGCCGCGATGTCTGTGGTGCTGTAGATGCGCTGGGAATGGGCGGTGAGGAGCAGCAAGAGCTTGAGTTGCTGGCACTTTTGGTGTGGGAGCAATCGTCCGACGTTTTTGATTTTTCAGGGTTTTTTTTCAGTGGGTAACCAGGTGCAGCTGGTGGTAAATGTCGAAGCCCTGTTGGTCAGGGAAAGCCCAGAGACCCGATGTCTGTGGTGCTGTAGATGCGCTGGGAATGGCCGGTGAGGAGCAGCAAGAGCTTGACTGGCTGGCACTTTCGGTGTGGGAGCAATCGTGCGATGTTTGTGATTTTTCGGGGTTTTTTTTCAGTGGGCGCCCAGGTACAGCTGGTGGTAAACGTCGAAGCCCTGTTGGTCAGGGAAAGCCCGGAGCCCCGATGTCTGTGGTGCTGTAGATGCGCTGGGAATGGCCGGTGAGGAACAGCAAGAGCTTGAGTTGCTGGCACTTTCGGTGTGGGAGCAATCGTCCGACGTTCGTGATTTTTCGGGGTTTTATTTCAGTGGGCGCCCAGGTGCAGCTGGTGGTAAATGTCGAAGCCCTGTTGGTCAGGGAAATCCCGGAGCCCCGATGTCTGTGGTGCTGTAGATGCGCTGCCAATGGCCGGTGAGGAGCAGCAAGAGCTTGACTGGCTGGCACTTTCGGTGTGGGAGCAATCGTCCGATGTTCGTGATTTTTAGTTTATTTTTTTCAGTGGGCGCCCAGGTTCAGCTGGTGGTAAACGTCGAAGCCCTGTCGGTCAGGGAAAGCCCGGAGCCCCGATGTCTGTGGTGCTGTAGATGCGCTGCCAATGGCCGGTGAGGAGCAGCAAGAGGTTGACTGTCTGGCACTTTTGGTGTGGGAGCAATAGTCCGATGTTTGTGATTATTCGGGGTGTTTTTTCAGTGGGCGCCCAGGTGCAGCTGGTGGTAAATGTCGAAGCCCTGTTGGTCAGGGAAAGCCCGGAGCCCCGATGTCTGTGGTGCTGTAGATGCGCTCCCAAAGTCCGGTGAGGAGCAGCAAGAGCTTGACTGGCTGGCACTTTTGGTGTGGGAGCAATCGTCCGACGTTCGTGATTTTTGGGGATTTTATTTCAGTGGGTGCCCAGGTTCAGCTGGTTGTAAACGTCGAAGCCCAGTTGGTCAGGGAAAGCCCGGAGCCCCGATGTCTGTGGTGCTGTAGATGCGCTGGGAATGGCCGGTGAGTAGCAGCAAGAGCTTGAGTTGCTGGCACTTTCAGTGTGGGAGCAATCGTCCGACGTTCGTGATTTTTCGGGGTTTTATTTCAGTGGGCGCCCAGGTGCAGCTGGTGGTAAATGTCGAAGGCCTGTTGGTCAGGGAAAGCCCGGAGCCCCGATGTCTGTGGTGCTGTAGATGCGCTGGGAATGGCCGGTGAGGAGCAGCAAGAGCTTGTGTTGCTGGCACTTTTGGTGTGGGAGCAATCGTCCGACGTTCGTGAGTTTTCGGGGTTTTTTTTCAGTGGGCGCCCAGGTGCAGCTGGTGGTAAACGTCGAAGCCCTGTTGGTCAGGGAAAGCCCAGAGCCCCGATGTCTGTGGTGCTGTAGATGCGCTGCCAAAGTCCGGTGAGTAGGAGCAAGAGCTTGAGTTGCTGGCACTTTCGTTGTGGGAGCAATCGTCCGACGTTCGTGATTTTTCGGGGTTTTATTTCAGTGGGCGCCCAGGTGCAGCTGGTGGTAAATGTCGAAGCCCTGTTGGTCAGGGAAAGCCCGGAGCCCCGATGTCTGTGGTGCTGTAGATGCACTGCCAAAGTCCGGTGAGGAGCAGCAAGAGCTTGACTGGCTGGCACTTTCGGTGTGGGAGCAATCGTCCGACGTTCGTGATTTTTGGGGGTTTTATTTCAGTGGGAGCCCAGGTTCAGCTGGTGGTAAATGTCGAAGCCCTGTTGGTCAGGGAAAGCCCGGAGCGCCGATGTCTGTGGTGCTGTAGATGCGCTGGGAATGGCCGGTGAGGAGCAGCAAGAGCTTGACTGGCTGGCACTTTCAGTGTGGGAGCAATCGTCCGACGTTCGTGATTTTTCGGGGTTTTATTTCATTGGGCGCCCAGGTGCAGCTGGTGGTAAACGTCGAAGCCCTGTTGGTCAGGGAAAGCCCGGAGCCCCGATGTCTGTGGTGCTGTAGATGTGCTGCCAATGGCCGGTGAGGAGCAGCAAGAGCTTGAGTTGCTGGCACTTTTGGTGTGGGAGCAATCGTCCGATGTTCGTGATTTTTCTTTTATTTTTTTCAGTGGGCGCCCAGGTGCAGCTGGTGGTAAACGTCGAAGCCCTGTTGGTCAGGGAAAGCGCAGAACCCCGATGTCTGTGGTGCTGTAGATGCGCTGGGAATGGCCGGTGAAGAGCAGCAAGAGCTTGAGTTGCTGACACTTTCGGTGTGGGAGCAATCGTCCGACGTTTTTGATTTTTCAGGGTTTTATTTCAGTGGGCGCCCAGGTTCAGCTGGTGGTAAATGTCGAAGCCCTGTTGGTCAGGGAAAGCCCACAGCCCCGATGTCTGTGGTGTTGTAGATGCGCTGGGAATGGCCGGTGAGGAGCAGCAAGAGCTTGACTGGCTGGCACTTTCGGTGTGGGAGCAATCGTCCGATGTTCGTGATTTTTCTTTTATTTTTTTCAGCGGGCGCCCAGGTTCAGCTGGTGGTAAACGTCGAAGCCCTGTTGGTCAGGGAAAGCGCAGAACCCCGATATCTGTGGTGCTGTAGATGCGCTGGGAATGGCCGGTGAGGAGCAGCAAGAGCTTGACTGGCTGGCACTTTCGGTGTGGGAGCAATCGTCCGACGTTCGTGATTTTTCAGGGTTTTTTTTCAGTGGGTAACCAGGTGCAGCTGGTGGTAAACGTCGAAGCCCTGTTGGTCAGGGAAAGCCCAGAGCCCCGATGTCTGTGGTGCTGTAGATGCGCTGGGAATGGGCGGTGAGGAGCAGCAAGAGCTTGAGTTGCTGGCACTTTCGTTGTGGGAGCAATCGTCCGACGTTCGTGATTTTTCGGGGTTTTACTTTCAGTGGGCGCCCAGGTTCAGCTGGTGGTAAACGTCGAAGCCCTGTTGGTCAGGGAAAGCCCGGAGCCCCGATGTCTGTGGTGCTGTAGATGAGCTGCCAATGGCCGGTGAGGAGCAGCAAGAGCTTGACTGGCTGGCACTTTCGGTGTGGGAGCAATCGTCCGATGTTCGTGATTTTTCTTTTATTTTTTTCAGCGGGCGCCCAGGTTCAGCTGGTGGTAAACGTCGAAGCCCTGTTGGTCAGGGAAAGCGCAGAACCCCGATATCTGTGGTGCTGTAGATGCGCTGGGAATGGCCGGTGAGGAGCAGCAAGAGCTTGACTGGCTGGCACTTTCAATGTGGGAACAATCGTCCGACGTTCGTGATTTTTCGGGTTTTTTTTCCAGTGGGCGCCCAGGTTCAGCTGGTGGTAAACGTCGAAGCCCTGTTGGTCAGGGAACGCCCGGAGCCCCGATGTCTGTGGTGCTGTAGATGCGCTGGGAATGGCCGGTGAGGAGCAGAAAGAGCTTGTGTTGCTGGCACTTTCGGTGTGGGAGCAATCGTCCGACGTTCGTGATTTTTCGGGGTTCTTTTCAGTGGGAGCCCAGGTGCAGCGAGTGGTAAACGTCGAAGCCCTGTTGGTCAGGGAAAGCCCGGAGCTCCGATGTCTGTGGTGCTGTAGATGCGCTGCCAAAGTCTGGTGAGGAGCAGCAAGAGCTTGACTGGCTGGCACTTTCGGTGTTGGATCAATTGTCCGACGTTTTTGATTTTTCAGGGTTTTTTTTCAGTGGCCAACTAGGTGCAGCTGGTGATAAATGTCGAAGGCCTGTTGGTCAGGGAAAGCCCAGAGCCGCGATGTCTGTGGTGCTGTAGATGCGCTGCCAATGGCCGGTGAGGAGCAGCAAGAGGTTGACTGTCTGGCACTTTTGGTGTGGGAGCAATCGTCCGATGTTTGTGATTATTCGGGGTTTTTTTTCAGTGGGCGCCCAGGTGCAGCTGGTGGTAAACGTCGAAGCCCTGTTGGTCAGGGAAAGCCCGGAGCCCCGATGTCTGTGGTGCTGTAGATGCACTGCCAAAGTCCGGTGAGTAGCAGCAAGAGCTTGACTGTCTGGCACTTTCGGTGTGGGAGCAATCGTCCGATGTTCGTGATTTTTCGTTTATTTTTTTCAGTGGGCGCCCAGGTTCATCTGGTGGTAAACGTCGAAGCCCTGTTGGTCAGGGAAAGCGCAGAGCCCCGATGTCTGTGGTGCTGTAGATGCGCTGCGAATGGCCGGTGAGGAGCAGCAAGAGCTTGACTGGCTGGCACTTTCAATGTGGGAACAATCGTCCGACGTTCGTGATTTTGGGGGGTTTTATTTCAGTGGGCGCCCAGGTTCAGCTGGTGGTAAACGTCGAAGCCCTGTTGGTCAGGGAAAGCCCGGAGCCCCGATGTCTGTGGTGCTGTAGATGCGCTGGGAATGGCCGGTGAGGAGCAGCAAGAGCTTGACTGGCTGGCACTTTCGGTGTGGGAGCAATCGTCCGATGTTCGTGATTTTTCGGGGTTTTACTTTCAGTGGGCGCCCAGGTTCAGCTGGTGGTAAACGTCGAAGCCCTGTTGGTCACGGAAAGCCCGGAGCCCCGATATCTGTGATGCTGTAGATGAGCTGCCAATGGCCGGTGAGGAGCAGCAAGAGCTTGACTGTCTGGCACTTTCGGTGTGGGAGGAATCGTCCGATGTTCGTGATTTTTAGTTTATTTTTTTCAGTGTGCGCCCAGGTTCAGCTGGTGGTAAACGTCGAAGCCCTGATGGTCAGGGAAAGCCCAGAGCCCCGATGTCTGTGGTGCTGTAGATGCCCTGCCAATGGGCGGTGAGTAGCAGCAAGAGCTTGACTGGCTGGCACTTTCGGTGTGGGAGCAATCGTCCGATATTCATGATTTTTCGTTTATTTTTTTCAGTGGGCGCCCAGGTGCAGCTGGTGGTAAACGTCGAAGCCCTGTTCGTCAGGGAAAGCCCGGAGCCCCGATGTCTGTGGTGCTGTAGATGCACTGCCAAAGTCCGGTGAGTAGCAGCAAGAGCTTGAGTTGCTGGCACTTTCGTTGTGGGAGCAATCGTCCGACGTTCGTGATTTTTCGGGGTTTTATTTCAGTGGGCGCCCAGGTGCAGCTGGTGGTAAATGTCGAAGCCCTGATGGTCAGGGAAAGCCCGGAGCCCCGATGTCTGTGGTGCTGTAGATGCGCTGCCAAAGTCCGGTGAGGAGCAGCAAGAGCTTGAGTTGCTGGCACTTTCGGTGTGGGAGCAATCGTCCGACGTTTGTGATTTTTCGGGGTTTTATTTCAGTGGGCGCCCAGGTGCAGCTGGTGGTAAACGTCGAAGCCCTGTTGGTCAGGGAAAGCCCGGATCCCCGCTATCTGTGGTGCTGTAGATGCGCTGGGAATGGCTGGTGAGAAGCAGCAAGAGCTTGACTGGCTGGCACTTTTGGTGTCGGAGCAATCGTCCGACGTTTCTGATTTTTCGGGGTTCTTTTCAGTGGGCGCCCAGGTGCAGCTGGTGGTAAACGTCGAAGCCCTGTTGGTCAGGGAAAGCCCGGAGCCCCGATGTCTGTGATGCTGTAGATGCGCTGGGAATGGCCGGTGAGGAGCAGCAAGAGCTTGACAGGCTGGCACATTCTGTGTGGGAGCAATCGTCCGACGTTCGTGATTTTTCGGGGTATTTTTTCAGTGGGCGACCAGGTACACCTGGTGGTAAACGTCGAAGCCCTTTTGGTCAGGGAAAGCCCAGAGCCCCGATGTCTGTGGTGCTGTAGATGCGCTGCCAATGGCCGGTGAGGAGCAGCAAGAGCTTGACTGGCTGGCACTTTTGGTGTGGGAGCAATCGTCCGACGTTCGTGATTTTTCGGGGTTTTTTTTCAGTGGGAGCCGAAGTGCAGCTGGTGGTAAACGTCGAAGCCCTGTTGGTCAGGGAAAGCCCGGAGCCCCGATGTCTGTGGTGCTGTAGATGCGCTGGGAATGGGCGGTGAGGAGCAGCAAGAGCTTGACTGTCTGGCACTTTGGGTGCGCGAGCAATCGTCGGACGTTTGTGATTTTTGGGGATTTTTATTCACTGGGCGCCCAGGTTCAGCTGGTGGTAAACGTCGAAGCCCTGTTGGTCAGGGAAAGCCCAGAGCCCCGATGTCTGTGGTGCTGTAGATGCGCTGCCAGTGGCCGGTGAGGAGCAGCAAGAGCTTGAGTTTCTGGCATTTTCGGTGTGGGAGCAATCGTCCGACGTTCGTGATTTTTCGGGGTTCTTTTTAGTGGGCGCCCTGGTGCAGCTAGTTGTAAACGTCGAAGGCCTGTTGGTCAGGGAAAGCCCAGAGCCCCGATGTCTGTGGTGCTGTAGATGCGCTGGGAATGGGAGGTGAGGAGCAGCAAGAGCTTGAGTTGCTGGCACTTTCGGTGTGGCAGGAATCGTCCGACATTTGTGATTTTTCGGGGTTTTTTTTCAGTGGGCGCCCAGGTGCAGCTGGTGGTAAACGTCGAAGCCCTGTTGGTCAGGGAAAGCCCGGAGCCCCGATGTCTGTGGTGCTGTAGATGAGCTGCCAATGGCCGGTGAGGAGCAGCAAGAGCTTGACTGTCTGGCACTTTGGGTGTGGGAGCAATCGTCGGACGTTTGTGATTTTTGGGGATTTTTATTCACTGGGCGCCCAGGTTCAGCTGGTGGTAAACGTCGAAGCCCTGTTGGTCAGGGAAAGCCCGGAGCCCCGATGTCTGTGGTGCTGTAGATGCACTGGGAATGGCCGGGGAGGAGCAGCAAGAGCTTGACTGGCTGGCACTTTTGCTATGGGAGCAATCGTCCGATGTTCGTGATTTTTCTTTTATTTTTCTCAGCGGGTGCCCAGGTTCAGCTGGTGGTAAACGTCGAAGCCCTGTTGGTCAAAGAAAGCGCAGAACCCCGATGTCTGTGGTGCTGTAGATGCACTGCCAAAGTCCGGTGAGTAGCAGCAAGAGCTTGAGTTGCTGGCACTATCGGTGTGGGAGGAATCGTCCGACGTTTGTTATTCTTCGGGGTTTTATTTCAGTGGGCGCCCAGGTTCAGCTGGTGGTAAACGTCGAAGCCCTGTTGGTCAGGGAAAGCTCGGAGCCCCGATATCTGTGGTGCTGTAGATGCGCTGCCAATCGCCGGTGAGGAGCAGCAAGAGCTTGAGTTGCTGGCACTTTCGGTGTGGGAGCAATCGTGCGATGTTTGTGATTTTTCGTTTATTTTTTTCAGTGGGCACCCAGGTGCAGCTGATGGTAAATGTCGAAGCCCTGTTGGTCAGGGAAAGCCCGGACTCCCGATGTCTGTGGTGCTGTAGATGCGCTGCCAATGGCCGGTGAGGAGCAGGAAGACCTTGAGTTGCTGGCACTTTCGGTGTGGGAGCAATCGTCTGACGTTCGTGATTTTTCGGGGTTTTATTTCAGTGGGCGCCCAGGTGCAGCTGGTGGTAAATGTCGAAGCCCTGTTGGTCAGGGAAAGCTTGGAGCCCCAATATCTGTGATGCTGTACATGCGCTGCCAATGGCCGGGAAGGAGCAGCAAGAGCTTGACAGGCTGGCACTTTCGGTGTGGGAGTAAATGTCCGACGTTCGTGATTTTTCAGGATTTTTTTTTAGTGGGAGCCCAGGTTTAGCTAGTTGTAAACGTCGAAGCCCTGTTGGTCAGGGAAAGCCCGGAGCCGTGATGTCTGTGGTGCTGTAGATGCGCTGGGAATGGCCGGTGAGGAGCAGCAAGAGCTTGACTGTCTGGCACTTTTGGTGTGGGAGGAATCGTCCGACGTTCGTGATTTTTCGGGGTTCTTTTCAGTGGGAGCCCAGGTTCAGCGAGTGGTAAACGTCGAAGCCCTGTTGGTCAGGGAAAGCCCGGAGCCCCGATGTCTGTGGTGCTGTAGATGCGCTGGGAATGGGCGGTGAGGAGCAGCAAGAGCTTGACAGGCTGGCACTTTCGGTGTGGGAGCAATCGTCCGATGTTCGTGATTTTTCGTTTAGTTTTTTCAGTGGGCGCCCAGGTGCAGCTGGTGGTAAACGTCGAAGCCCTGTTGGTCAGGGAAAGCCCGGAGCCCCGATGTCTGTGGTGCTGTAGATGCGCCGCCAATGACCGGTGAGGAGCACAAAGAGCTTGACTGGCTGGCACTTTCGGTGTCGGAGCAATCGTCTGATGTTTGTGATTTTGGGGTTTTTTTTTTTTCAGTGGGTGCCCAGGTGCAACTGGTGGTAAACGTCGAAGCCCTGTTGGTCAGGGAAAGCCCGGAGCCCCGATGTCTGTGGTGCTGTAGATGCGCTGGGAATGGCCGGTGAGGGGTAGCAAGAGCTTGAGTTGCTGGCACTTTTGGTGTGGGAGCAATCGTCCGACGTTCGTGATTTTTCGGGGTTTTATTTCAGTGGGAGCCCAGGTGCAGCTGGTGGTAAACGTCGAAGCCCTGTTCGTCAGGGAAAGCCCGGAGCCCCGATGTCTGTGGTGCTGTAGATGCGCTGCCAATGGCCGGTGAGGAGCAGCAAGAGCTTGACTGGCTGGCACTTTCGGTGTGGGAGCAATCGTCCGACGTTCGTGATTCTTCGCGGTTTTACTTTCAGTGGGCGCCCAGGTGCAGCTGGTCGTAAATGTCGAAGCCCTGTTGGTCAGGGAAAGCCCGGAGCCCCGATGTCTGTGGTGCTGTAGATGCGCTGGGAATGGAAGGTGATGAGCACCTACAGCTTGACTGGCTGGCACTTTCGGTGTGGGAGCAATCGTCCGACGTTCGTGATTCTTCGCGGTTTTACTTTCAGTGGGCGCCCAGGTGCAGCTGGTGGTAAACGTCGAAGCCCTGTTGGTCACGGAAAGCCCGGATCCCCGATGTCTGTGGTGCTGTAGATGCGCTGGGAATGGGCGGTGAGGAGCAGCAAGAGCTTGAGTTGCTGGCACTTTCAGTGTGGGAGCAATCGTCGGACGTTTGTGATTTTTGGGGATTTTTATTCACTGGGCACCCAGGTTCAGCTGGTGGTAAACGTCGAAGCCCTGTTGGTCAGGGAAAGCCCGGAGCCCCGATGTCTGTGGTGCTGTAGATGCGCTGGGAATGTGCGGTGAGGAGCAGCAAGAGCTTGACAGGCTGGCATTTAAGGTGTGGCAGGAATCGTCCGACATTTGTGATTTTTGGGGTTTTTTTTTCAGGGGGCGCCCAGGTTCAGCTCGTGTTAAAAGTCGAAGCCCTGTTGGTCAGGGAAAGCCCGGAGCCCCGATGTCTGTGGTGCTGTAGATACGCTGCCAATGGCCGGTGAGTAGCAGCAAGAGCTTGAGTTGCTGGCACTTTCGGTGTGAGATCAATCATCCGACGTTTTTGATTTTTCAGGGTTTTTTTTCAGTGGGCAATCAGGTGCAGCTGGTGGTAAACGTCGAAGCCCTGTTGGTCAGGGAAAGCCCGGAGCCCCGATGTCTGTGGTGCTGTAGATGGGCTGGGAATGGCCGGTGAGGAGCAGCAAGAGCTTGACTGGCTGGCACTTTTGCTATGGGAACAATCGTCCGATGTTCGTGATTTTTCTTTTATTTTTCTCAGCGGGTGCCCAGGTTCAGCTGGTGGTAAACGTCGAAGCCCTGTTGGTCAAAGAAAGCGCAGAACCCCGATGTCTGTGGTGCTGTAGATGCGCTGGGAATGGCCGGTGAGGAGCAGCAAGAGCTTGAGTTGCTGGCACTTTCGGTGTGGGAGGAATCGTCCGACGTTCGTGATTTTTCGGGATTTTTTTTCAGTGGGCGCCCAGGTGCAGCTGGTGGTAAACTTCGAAGCCCTGTTGGTCAGGGAAAGCCCGGAGCCCCGATGTCTGTGGTGCTGTAGATGCGCTGGGAATGGCCGGTGAGGAGCAGCAAGAGCTTGAGTTGCTGGCACTTTCGGTGTGGGAGGAATCGTCCGACGTTCGTGATTTTTCGGGGTTTTATTTCAGTGGGCGCCTAGGTGCAGCTGGTGGTAAACGTCGAAGCCCTGTTGGTCAGGGAAAGCCCGGAGCCCCGATGTCTGTGGTGCTGTAGATGCGCTGGGAATGGCCGGTGAGGAGCAGCAAGAGCTTGAGTTGCTGGCACTTTCGGTGTGGGAGGAATCGTCCGACGTTCGTGATTTTTCGGGGTTTTATTTCAGTGGGCGCCCAGGTGCAGCTGGTGGTAAATGTCGAAGCCCTGTTGGTCAGGGAATGCCCGGAGCCCCGATGTCTGTGGTGCTGTAGATGCGCCTCCAATGGCTGGTGAGGAGCAGCAAGAGCTTGACTGGCTGGCACGTTTGTTGTGGGAGCAATCGTCCGACGTTCGTGATTTTTCGGGGTTTTATTTCAGTGGGCGCCCAGCTGCAGCGGGTGGTAAACGTCGAAGCCCTGTTGGTCAGGGAAAGCCCGGAGCCCCGATGTCTGTGGTGCTGTAGATGCGCTGGGAATTGCTGGTGAGAAGCAGCATGAGCTTGACTGGCTGGCACTTTCGGTGTGGGAGCACTCGTCTGATGTTCGTGATATTTCGTTTATTTTTTCCAGTGGGCGCCCAGGTGCAGCTGGTGGTAAACGTCGAAGCCCTGTTGGTCAGGGAAAGCCCGGAGCCCCGATGTCTGTCGTGCTGTAGATGGGCTGGCAATGGCCGGTGAGCAGCAGCAAGAGCTTGACTGTCTGGCACTTTTGGTGTGAGAGCAATCGTCCGACGTTCGTGATTTTTCGGTGTTCTTTTCAGTGGGAGCCCAGGTGCAGCGAGTGGTAAACGTCGAAGCCCTGTTCGTCAGGGAATGCCCGGAGCCCCGATGTCTGTGGTGCTGTAGATGCACTGCCACTGTCCGGTGAGGAGCAGCATGAGCTTGACTGGCTGGCACTTTTGGTGTGGGAGCAATCGTCCGACGTTCGTCATTTTTCAGGGTTTATTTTCACTGGGCAACCAGGTGCAGCTGGTGGTAAATATCAAAGGCCTGTTGGTCAGGGAAAGCCCGGAGCCACGATGTCTGTGGTGCTGTAGATGCACTGCCAAAGTCCGGTGAGGAACAGCAAGAGCTTGAGTTGCTGGCACTTTCTGTGGGGGAGGAATCGTCCGACGTTTGTGATTTTTCGGGGTTTTATTTCAGTGGGCGCCCAGGTGCAGCTGGTGGTAAACGTCGAAGCCCTGTTGGTCAGGGAAAGCTCGGAGCCCCGATGTCTGTGGTGCTGTAGATGCGCTGCCAATGGCCGGTGAGGAGCAGCAAGAGCTTGACTGGCTGGCACTTTTGCTGTGGGAGCAATCGTCCGACGTTCGTGATTTTTCTTTTATTTTTTTCAGCGGGCGCCCAGGTTCAGCTGGTGGTAAACGTCGAAGCCCTGTTGGTCAGGGAAAGCGCAGAACCCCGATGTCTGTGGTGCTGTAGATGCACTGCCAAAGTCCGGTGAGGAGCAGCAAGAGTTTGAGTTGCTGGCACTTTTGGTGTGGGAGCAATCGTCCGATGTTCGTGATTTTTCGAGGTTTTATTTCAGTGGGCGCCCAGGTGCAGCTGGTGGTAAACGTCGAAGCCCTGTTTGTCAGAGAAAGCGCAGAGCCCCGATGTCTGTGGTGCTGTAGATGCGCTGGGAATGGGAGGTGAGGAGCAGCAAGAGCTTGAGTTGCTGGCACTTTTGGTGTGAGAGCAATCATCCGACATTCGTGATTTTTCGGGGTTTTATTTCAGTGGGAGCCCAGGTGCAGCTGGTGGTAAACGTCGAAGCCCTGTTGGTCAGGGAATGCCTGGAGCCCCGATCTCTGTGGTGCTGTAGATGCGCTGGCAATGGCTGGTGAGGAGCAGCAAGAGCTTGACTGTCTGGCACGTTGGGTGTGGGAGCAATCGTCGGACGTTTGTGATTTTTGGGGATTTTTATTCACTGGGCGCCCAGGTTCAGCTGGTGGTAAACGTCGAAGCCCTGTTGGTCAGGGAAAGCCCGGAGCCCCGATGTCTGTGGTGCTGTAGATGCGCTGCCAATGGCCGGTGAGGAGCAGCAAGAGCTTGACTGGCTGGCACTTTTGGTGTGGGAGCAATCGTCCGACGTTCGTGATTTTTCGGGGTTTTACTTTCAGTGGGCGCCCAGGTGCAGCTGGTGGTAAATGTTGAAGCCCTGTTGGTCAGGGAATGCCCGGAGCCCCGATGTCTGTGGTGCTGTAGATGCGCTGGGAATGGCTGGTGAGGAGCAGCAAGAGCTTGACTGTCTGGCACGTTGGGTGTGGGAGCAATCGTCGGACGTTTGTGATTTTTGGGGATTTTTATTCACTGGGCGCCCAGGTTCAGCTGGTGGTAAACGTCGAAGCCCTCTTGGTCAGGGAAAGCTCGGAGCCCCGATATCTGTGGTGCTGTAGATGCGCTGCCAATGGCCGGGGAGGAGCAGCAAGAGCTTGACTGGCTGGCACTTTTGGTGTGGGAGCAATCGTCCGATGTTCGTGATTTTTCGGGGGTTCTTTTCAGTGGGAGCCCAGGTGCAGCGGGTGGTAAACGTCGAAGCCCTGTTCGTCAGGGAAAGTCCAGAGCCCTGATGTCTGTGGTGCTGTAGATGCGCTGGGAATGGCCGGTGAGGAGCAGCAAGAGCTTGACTGGCTGGCACTTTTGGTGTGGGAGCAATTGTCCGACGTTTTTGATTTTTTAGGGTTTTTTTTTCAGTGGATAACCAGGTGCAGCTGGTGGTAAATGTCGAAGCCCTGTTGGTCAGGGAAAGCCCGGAGCCCCGATGTCTGTGGTGCTGTAGATGCGCTGGGAATGCCCGGTGAGGAGCAGCTAGAGGTTGACTGTCTGGCACTTTCGGTGTGGGAGCAATTGTCCGACGTTCGTGATTTTTCGGGGTTTTATTTCAGTTGGCGCCCAGGTGCAGCTGGTGGTAAACTTCGAAGCCCTGTTGGTCAGGGAAAGCCCGGAGCCCCGATGTCTGTGGTGCTGTAGATGCGCTGGGAATGGCTGGTGAGAAGCAGCATGAGCTTGACTTGCTGGCATTTAAGGTTTGGCAGGAATACTCTGATGTTCGTGATATTTCGTTTATTTTTTTTAGTGGGCGCCCATGTGCAGCTGGTGGTAAACGTCGAAGCCCTGTTGGTCAGGGAAAGCCCGGAGCCCCGATGTCTGTGGTGCTGTAGATGGGCTGCCAAATTCCGGTGAGGAGCAGCAAGAGCTTGACTGGCTGGCACTTTTGGTGTGGGAGCAATCGTCCGACGTTCGTGATTTTTCGGGGTTTTTTTTTCCAGTGGGCACCCAGGTGCAGCTGGTGGTAAATGTCGAAGCCCGGTTCGTCAGGGAAAGCCCGGAGCCCCGATGTCTGTGGCGCTGTAGATGCGCTGGGAATGGCTGGTTGGAAGCAGCATGAGCTTGACTGGCTGGCACTTTTGGTGTGGGAGCAATCGTCCGACGTTCGTGATTTTTCGGGGTTTTTTTTTCAGTGGGCACCCAGGTGCAGCTGGTGGTAAATGTCGAAGCCCGGTTCGTCAGGGAAAGCCCGGAGCCGCGATGTCTGTGGTGCTGTAGATGCGCTTCCAGTGGCCGGTGAGGAGCAGCAAGAGCTTGAGTTGCTGGCATTTTCGGTGTGGGAGCAATCGTCCGATGTTCGTGATTTTTCGGGGTTCTTTTCAGTGGGCGCCCAGGTGCAGCTGATGGTAAAAGTCGAAGCCCTGTTGGTCAGGGAAAGCCCGGAGCCCCGATGTCTGTGGTGCTGTAGATGCGCTGCCAATGGCCGGTGAGGAACAGCAAGAGCTTGACTGGCTGGCACTTTCGGTGTGGGATCAATCGTCCGACGTTTTTGATTTTTCAGGGTTTTTTTTTCAGTGGGCAACCAGGTGCAGCTGGTGGTAAACGTCGAAGCCCTGTTGGTCAGGGAAAGCCCGGAGCCGCGATGTCTGTGGCGCTGTAGATGCGCTGGGAATGGCTGGTGAGGAGCAGCAAGAGCTTGACTGGCTGGCACTTTTGCTGTGGGAGCAATCGTCCGACGTTCGTGATTTTTCTTTTATTTTTTTCAGCGGGCGCCCAGGTTCAGCTGGTGGTAAACGTCGAAGCCCTGTTGGTCAGGGAAAGCGCAGAACCCCGATGTCTGTGGTGCTGTAGATGCACTGCCAAAGTCCGGTGAGTAGCAGCAAGAGTTTAAGTTGCTGGCACTTTTGGTGTGGGAGAAATCGTCCGATCTTCGTGATTTTTCGGGGTTTTATTTCAGTGGGCGCCCAGGTGCAGCTGGTGGTAAATGTCGAAGCCCTGTTTGTCAGGGAAAGCCCAGAGCCCCGATGTCTGTGGTGCTGTAGATGCGCTGGGAATGGGAGGTGAGGAGCAGCAAGAGCTTGAGTTGCTGGCACTTTTGGTGTGGGAGCAATCGTCCGAAGTTCGTGATTTTTCGGGGTTTTATTTCAGTGGGCGCCCAGGTGCAGCTGGTGGTAAACGTCGAAGCCCTGTTGGTCAGGGAAAGCCCGGAGCCCCGATGTCTGTGGTGCTGTAGATGCGCTTCCAATGTCCGGTGAGGAGCAGCAAGAGCTTGACTGGCTGGCACTTTCGGTGTGGGAGCAATCGTCCGACGTTTGTGTTTTTTTCGGGTTTTTTTTTTAATGGGCACCCATGTTCAGCTGGTGGTAAACGTCGAATTGCTGTTAGTCAGGGAAAGTCCGGAGCCCAAATGTCTGTGGTGCTGTAGATGCGCTGGGAATGGGCGGTGATTAGCAGCAAGAGCCTGACTGGCTGGCACTTTCGGTGTGGGAGAAATCGTCCGATCTTCGTGATTTTTCAAGGTTTTTTTTCAGTGGGTGCCCAGGTGCAGCTGCTGGTAAACGTCTAAGCCCTGTTGGTCATGGAAAGCCCGGAGCCCCGATGTCTGTGGTGCTGTAGATGCGCTGGGTATGGGCAGTGAGCAGCAGCAAGAGCTTGTGTTGCTGGCACTTTCAATGTGGGAGCAATCGTCCGATGTTCCTGATTTTTAGGGGTTTTTTTCAGTGGGCGCCCAGGTGCAGCTGGTGGTAAACGTCGAAGCCCTGTTGGTCAGGGAAAGCTCGGAGCCCCGATGTCTGTGGTGCTGTAGATGCGCTGCCAATGGCCGGTGAGGAGCAGCAAGAGCTTGACTGGCTGGCACTTTCGGTGTGGGAGCAATCGTCCGACGTTCGTGATTTTTCATTTATTTTTTTCAGTGGGCGCCCAGGTGCGGCTGGTGGTAAACGTCGAAGCCCTGTTGGTCAGGGAAAGCGCAGAACACCGATATCTGTGGTGCTGTAGATGCACTGCCAAAGTCCGGTGAGTAGCAGCAAGAGCTTGACTGTCTGGCACTTTTGGTGTGGGAGGAATCGTCCGACGTTTGTTATTTTTCGGGGTTTTATTTCAGTGGGCGCCCATTTGCAGCTGGTGGTAAACATCGAAGCCCTGTTGGTCAGGGAAAGCCCGGAGCCGCGATGTCTTTGGTGCTGTAGATGTGCTGCCAATGGCCGGGGACAAGCAGCAAGAGCTTGATAGGCTGGCACTTTCGGTGTGGCAGGAATCGTCGGACGTTTTTGATTTTTCGGGATTTTTTTTTAGTGGGAGCCCAGGTTTAGCTAGTGGTAAACGTCGAAGCCCTGTTGGTCAGGGAAAGCCCGGAGCCGTGATGTCTGTGGTGCTGTACATGCGCTGCCAATGGGAGGTGAGGAGCAGCAAGAGCTTGACTGTCTGGCACTTTTGGTGTGGGAGCAATCGTCCGACGTTTTTGATTTTTCAGGGTTTTTTTTCAGTGGGCAACCAGGTGCAGCTGGTGGTAAATGTCAAAGGCCTGTTGGTCAGGGAAAGCCCGGAGCCGCGATGTCTGTGGTGCTGTAGATGCGCTGGGAATGGGCGGTCAGGAGCAGGAAGAGCTTGTGTTGCTGGCACTTTCGGTGTGGGAGCAATCGTCCGATGTTCATGATTTTTCGTTTATTTTTTTCAGTGGGTGCCGAGGTGCAGCGGGTGGTATAACGTCAAAGCCCTGTTGGTCAGGGAAAGCCCGGAGCCCCGATGTCTGTGGTGCTGTAGATGCGCCGCCAATGGCCGGTGAGGAGCACAAAGAGCTTGACTGGCTGGCACTTTCGGTGTGGGAGCAATCGTCTGATGTTTGTGATTTTGGGGGTTTTTTTTTTCAGTGGGTGCCCAGGTGCAACTGGTGGTAAACGTCGAAGCCCTGTTGGTCAGGGAAAGCCCGGAGCCCCGATGTCTGTGGTGCTGTAGATGCGCTGGGAATGGCCGGTGAGGGGTAGCAAGAGCTTGAGTTGCTGGCACTTTTGGTGTGGGAGCAATCGTCCGACGTTCGTGATTTTTCGGGGTTTTATTTCAGTGGGAGCCCAGGTGCAGCTGGTGGTAAACGTCGAAGCCCTGTTCGTCAGGGAAAGCCCGGAGCCCCGATGTCTGTGGTGCTGTAGATGCGCTGGGAATGGCCGGTGAGGGGTAGCAAGAGCTTGAGTGGCTGGCACTTTTGGTGTGAGAGCAATCGTCCGACGTTCGTGATATTTGGGGATTTTTTTTCCAGTGGGCGCCTAGGTTCAGCTGGTAATAAACTTCTAAGCCCTGTTGGTCAGGGAACGCCCGGAGCCCCGATGTCTGTGGTGCTGTAGATGCGCTGGGAATGGAAGGTGAGGAGCACCTACAGCTTGACTGGCTGGCAATTTCGGTGTAGGAGCAATCGTCCGACGTTCGTGATTTTTCGGGGTTCTTTTCAGTGGGCGCCCAGGTTCAGCTGGTGGTAAATGTCGAAGGCCTGTTGGTCAGGGAAAGCCCGGAGCCCCGATGTCTGTGGTGCTGTAGATGCGCTGCCAATGGCTGGGGAGGAGCAGCAAGAGCTTGACTGGCTGGCACTTTCGGTGTGGGAGCAATTGTCCGACGTTTTTGATTTTTTAGGGTTTTTTTTTCAGTGGGCGCCCATGTGCAGCTGGTGGTAAATGTCGAAGCCCTGTTGGTCAGGGAAAGCCCGGAGCCGCGATGTCTGTGGTGCTGTAGATGTGCTGGGAATGGGAGGTGAGTAGCAGCAAGAGCTTGACTGGCTGGCACTTTCGGTGTGGGAGCAATTGTCCGACGTTCGTGATTTTTCGGGGTTTTATTTCAGTGGGCGCCCAGGTGCAGCTGGTGGTAAACGTCGAAGCCCTGTTGGTCAGGGAAAGCTCGGAGCCCCGATGTCTGTGGTGCTGTAGATGCGCTGGGAATGGCTGGTGAGAAGCAGCATGAGCTTGACTGGCTGGCATTTAAGGTGTGGCAGGAATCGTCTGATGTTCGTGATATTTCGTTTATTTTTTTTAGTGGGCGCCCATGTGCAGCGGGTGGTAAACGTCGAAGCCCTGTTGGTCAGGGAAAGCCCGGAGCCCCGATGTCTGTGGTGCTGTAGATGCGCTGGGAATGGCCGGTGAGGAGCAGCAAGAGCTTGACTGGCTGGCACTTTCGGTGTGGGAGCAATCGTCCGACGTTCGTGATTTTTCGGGCTTTTATTTCAGTGGGCGCCCAGCTGCAGCTGGTGGTAAACGTCGAAGCCCTGTTGGTCAGGGAAAGCCCGGAGCCCCGATGTCTGTGGCGCTGTAGATGCGCTGGGAATGGCTGGTTAGAAGCAGCATGAGCTTGACTGGCTGGCACTTTTGGTGTGGGAGCAATCGTCCGACGTTCGTGATTTTTCGGGGTTATTTTCAGTGGGAGCCCAGGTTCAGCGAGTGGTAAACGTCGAAGCCCTGTTGGTCAGGGAAAGCCCGGAGCCCCGATGTCTGTGGTGTTGTAGATGCACTGCCACTGTCCGGTGAGGAGCAGCAAGAGCTTGACTGGCTGGCACTTTGGGTGTGGGAGCAGTCGTCCGACGTTCGTGATTTTTCGGGGTTTTATTTCAGTGGGCGCCCAGGTGCAGCTGGTGGTAAACGTTGAAGCCCTGTTGGTCAGGGAAAGCCCGGAGCCACGATGTCTGTGGTGCTGTAGATGCGCTGCCAATGGCCGGTGAGGAGCAGCAAGAGCTTGACTGGCTGGCACTTTTGGTGTGGGAGCAATCGTCCAACGTTTGTGATTTTTCGGGGTTTTTTTCAGTGGGCGCACTGGTGCAGCTGGTGGTAAACGTCGAAGCCCTGTTGGTCAGGGAAAGCCCGGAGCCGTGATGTCTGTGGTGCTGTAGATGCACTGCCAAAGTCCGGTGAGGAACAGCAAGAGCTTGAGTTGCTGGCACTTTCTGTGTGGGAGGAATCGTCCGACGTTTGTGATTTTTCGGGGTTTTATTTCAGTGGGCGCCCAGGTTCAGCTGGTGGTAAACATCGAAGCCCTGTTTGTCAGGGAAAGCCCAGAGCCCCGATGTCTGTGGACTGTAGATGCGCTGCCAGTGGCCGGTGAGGAGCAGCAAGAGCTTGACTGGCTGGAACTTTCGGTGTGGGAGCAATTGTCCTATGTTCGTGATTTTTCGGGGTTCTTTTCAGTTGGCGCCCAGGCTCAGCTGGTGGTAAACGTCGAAGCCCTGTTGGTCCGGGAAAGCCCAGAGCCCCGATGTCTGTGGTGCTGTAGATGCGCTGCCAATGGCCGGTGAGGAACAGCAAGAGCTTGACAGGCTGGCACTTTCGGTGTGGGATCAATCGTCCGACGTTTTTGATTTTTCAGGGTTTTTTTTTCAGTGGGCAACCAGGTGCAGCTGGTGGTAAACGTCGAAGCCCTGTTGGTCAGGGAAAGCCCGGAGCCGCGATGTCTGTGGTGCTGTAGATGCGCTGGGAATGGCTGGTGAGGAGCAGCAAGAGCTTGACTGGCTGGCACTTTTGCTGTGGGAGCAATCGTACGACGTTCGTGATTTTTCTTTTATTTTTTTCAGCGGGCGCCCAGGTGCAGCTGGTGGTAAACGTCGAAGCCCTGTTTGTCAGGGAAAGCCCAGAGCCCCGATGTCTGTGGTGCTGTAGATGCGCTGGGAATGGGAGGTGAGGAGCAGCAAGAGCTTGAGTTGCTGGCACTTTTGGTGTGGGAGCAATCGTCCGACGTTCGTGATTTTTCGGGGTTTTATTTCAGTGGGTGCCCAGGTGCAGCTGGTGGTAAACGTCGAAGGCCTGTTGGTCAGGGAAAGCCCGGAGCCCCGATGTCTGTGGTGCTGTAGATGCGCTGGGAATGGCCGGGGAGGAGCAGCAAGAGCTTGACTGGCTGGCACTTTCGGTGTGGGAGCAATCGTCCGACGTTCGTGATTTTTCGGGGTTCTTTTCAGTGGGGGCCCAGGTGCAGCTGGTGGTAAATGTCGAAGCCCTGTTGGTCAGGGAAAGCCCGGATCCCCGATGTCTGTCGTGCTGTAGATGCGCTGGGAATGGCTGGTGAGAAGCAGCATGAGCTTGACTGGCTGGCACTTTCGGTGTGGGAGCAATCGTCCGACGTTCGTGATTCTTCGGGGTTTTTTTTCAGTGGGTAACCAGGTGCAGCTGGTGGTAAATGTCGAAGCCCTGTTCGTCAGGGAAAGCCCGGAGCCCCGATGTCTGTGGTGCTGTACATGCGCTGCCAATGGCCGGGGAGGAGCAGCAAAAGCTTGACTGGCTGGCACTTTCGGTGTGGGAGCAATCGTCCGACGTTCGTGATATTTGGGGATTTTTTTTCCAGTGGGCGCCCAGGTTCAGCTGGTAGTAAACTTCTAAGCCCTGTTCGTCAGGGAAAGCCCAGAGCCCCGATGTCTGTGGTGCTGTAGATGCACTGGGAATGGCTGGTGAGGAGCAGCTAGAGCTTGACAGGCTGGCACTTTCGGTGTGGGAGCAATCGTCCGACGTTTGTGATTTTTTGTGTTTTTTTTCAGTGGGCACCCAGGTGCAGCTGGTGGTAAACGTCGAAGCCCTGTTGGTCAGGGAAAGCCCAGAGCCCTGATGTCTGTGGTGCTGTAGATGCACTGCCAAAGTCCGGTGAGTAGCAGCAAGAGCTTGAGTTGCTGGCACTTTTGGTGTGGGAGCAATCGTCCGACGTTTGTGATTTTTCGGGGTTCTTTTCAGTGGGCGCCCAGGTGCAGCTGGTGGTAAACGTCGAAGCCCTGTTGGTCAGGGAAAGCCCGGAGCCCCGATGTCTGTGGTGCTGTACATGCGCTGGGAATGGGAGGTGAGGAGCAGCAAGAGCTTGACTGGCTGGCACTTTCGCTGTGGGAGCAATCGTCCGATGTTCGTGATTTTTCGTTTATTTTTTTCAGTGGGCGCCCAGGTTCAGCTGGTGGTAAACGTCGAAGCCCTGTTCGTCAGGGAAAGCCCAGAGCCCTGATGTCTGTGGTGCTGTAGATGCGCTGCCAATGGCCGGTGAGGAGCAGCAAGAGCTTGACTGGCTGGCACTTTTGGTGTGGGAGCAATCGTCCGATGTTCATGATTTTTCGTTTATTTTTTTCAGTGGGCGCCCAGGTGCAGCTGGTGGTAAATGTCGAAGCCCTGTTGGTCAGGGAAAGCCCGGAGCCGTGATGTCTGTGGTGCTGTAGATGCACTGCCAAAGTCCGGTGAGTAGCAGCAAGAGCTTGAGTTGCTGGCACTTTCTGTGTGGGAGGAATCGTCCGACGTTCGTGATTTTTCGGGGTTTTACTTTCAGTGGGAGCCCAGGTTCAGCTGGTGGTAAAGGTCGAAGCCCTGTTCGTCAGGGAAAGCCCGGAGCCCCGATGTCTGTGGTGCTGTAGATGCGCTGGGAATGGGCGGTGAGGAGCAGCAAGAGCTTGAGTTGCTGGCACTTGAGTTGCTGGCATTAAAAGTGGGTCCCCAGCGATAAGAAATAGAGTTCCTAGTGGACTCTGGAGCAGAAAGATCTACTGTTCAAAAATTGCCCCGGGGGTGTGGGACATCCTCGGAGAAAGTAGAAGTTATTGGAGCAAAAGGAGAGCCTTTTGGGGTTCCCGTAATAAAAAATGTGGTTTTGGAAAGTGATTCTAAATTTGGGGTGGGGTCCTTGCTGTTAGTGCCTGAGGCGGACTATAACTTATTGGGCAGAGATTTAATGATAGAATTAGGGATTGGCTTAGAAGTCATAAAAAATGAACTAAGAATTAAGTTGTGTCCTTTACGGACAGTTGATGAGGGGAAAATAAACCCTGAGGTATGGTACACTCCGGAGACCATTGGAAAATTGGATATTGAACCTTTTTCAGTGACAATAAGAAACCCAGAAATACCAGTGAGAATAAAACAATACCCCCTACCGATGGAGGGGAGACAGGGATTGAAACCTGAGATTCAAAGGTTAATTGAAAAAGGAATATTAGAACCTTGCATGTCCCCTTTTAACACCCCCATCTTACCTGTAAAGAAACCTGATGGGACATACAGATTAGTGCATGATTTACGAGAAATTAACAAACGAACGGTTACCAGATTCCCTGTAGTGGCAAACCCTCATACACTTTTAAGCCAGCTGGGCCCCAATGATCAGTGGTATAGTGTAATTGATTTAAAGGATGCCTTCTGGGCATGCCCCTTAAAGAAAGATTGCAGGGATTATTTTGCTTTTGAATGGGAAGACCCGGACACTTACAGAAAACAACAATTACGGTGGACCGTTTTACCTCAAGGGTTCACCGAGTCTCCAAATTTGTTTGGACAGGCATTAGAACAAATATTGAGGGGGTACGAATTAGGTGGGGGGGTGACCCTTGTCCAGTATGTGGACGATTTACTGTTGGCCGGCAGCGATGAGGAGGCAGTTAGGGAGGAGAGTATTAGGTTGTTAAATTTTTTAAGTTTACAGGGATTAAAGGTGTCGAAATCAAAACTGCAATTTGTCGAAAAGGAAGTGAAATATTTAGGGCACAGATTGAGTAAAGGAACTAAGAAGTTAGACCCAGAAAGAGTTCAGGGCATATTATCATTGCCGGCTCCAAAAACTAAGAGACAGATCAGACAATTGCTGGGCCTTTTGGGATATTGTAGACAATGGATTGAAGGCTATAGTAGGAAAGTAAAATTTTTATATGCTAAGATATCTAAGGATGGCCTATTAAAATGGTCTAAGGATGATGATGAACAATTGGAAGTTTTAAAAATGGATTTGGTAAACACTCCTGTTTTGAGTTTACCGGATGTCAAGAAACCATTTTATTTATTTATTAATGTTGATGAAGGAACAGCATATGGGGTGTTAGTGCAAGAATGGGCAGGGAAGAAAAAGCCTGTAGGATACCTTTCTAAATTGTTAGACCCTGTAAGCAGAGGATGGCCTATCTGCCTACAAGCTATAGTGGCTGCGGCTCTGCTAGTGGAAGAGGCTCACAAAGTTACCTTTGGGGGAGAACTGAAAGTATTATCACCCCACAATATTAGAGGAATTTTACAACAGAAAGCTGAAAAGTGGATTACTGATGCCAGGCTCCTGAAGTACGAGGGTATCCTGATATCTTCACCTAAACTAGAACTTGAAGTTACTGGTTTACAGAATCCAGCACAATTTCTGTACGGGGAACCGTCAGAGGAGATAACTCATGATTGCCTGCACACTATTGAAGAACAAGCCAAAATTAGACCAGATTTGGAGGAAGAAGAGCTAGAGGATGGGGAAAAACTTTTTGTAGATGGATCTTCCCGGGTAATAGAGGGGAAAAGAAAATCAGGATATGCGATAATTAATGGAAAAACATTTAAGGTAATAGAATCAGGGCCCCTGAGTCCCAGTTGGTCGGCTCAAGCATGCGAGTTATACGCAGTTTTAAGAGCTTTACAATTATTAGAAGGAAAAATCGGCACCATCTATACGGATTCCAAATATGCCTTTGGAATAGTGCATACATTTGGGAAAATTTGGGAAGAAAGAGGCTTAATAAATTCCCAGGGAAAGGGATTGGTTCATCAGGAGTTAATAATTGAAATTTTGCAGGCTTTACGGAGGCCGGTAGGAATAGCAGTGGTCCATTTAAAAGGGCATCAGCGGGGATTAACTCCACTGACAAGGGGAAACAATCTAGCAGATCAAGAAGCAAAACGAGCGGCTTTAATGATCTTCAAGGAAAAGAAAGATAGAAAGTTTCCTTGCAAGGATTGTTGGAAGAGCACACTTCATTGTAGCTGTGCGAATCCTAATTATCAGTTTTGTTGTGCGCATGGGGAAGAGTACCACCTGTACAGCTTCACTGTGCAGGAGAAAGACAAGTTAGTCCGAATGGGGGCAAGGGAAGTCAAATCTGGAGAATGGGAACTTCCTGATGGACGAGAGGTCATTTCAAAAACTATGGCTATAAGAATCATGCGCAAGTACCATGAAAACACCCACTGGGGGGTTCAAGCACTAGTAGATCAATTTGCCATAAAATATGCTTGCATTGGGGTATATAATATAGCAAAAAGAATAATTGGAGATTGCCTAATTTGCCAAAAAGTGAACAAGCACCAATTAAGAGAAAGACCATTAGGGGGAGGAGATTTGGCTCACCGACCCTTCGCCAAAATTCAGATAGACTTCACCGAACTACCGAAAGTAGGCAGGTATAGATATTTGTTGGTAATAATAGATCATTTAACACACTTTGTAGAAGCATTTCCAACAGTCAGGGCCACTGCCCAAACGGTGACAAAACTATTGCTTGAAAATGTGATACCTAGGTATGGCTCTATTGAAACTATTGACTCTGATAGGGGACCACATTTTGCTTCAAAAATCATAAAAGAAGTTTTTACTGCTTTGGGGACCAAGTGGGAATATCATACACCCTGGCACCCACAGAGTTCGGGAAAAATAGAGCGGGTAAACGGTGAGATAAAGAAACAACTGACCAAATTAATGATGGAGACCAAATTATCTTGGGTAAAATGCCTTCCCTTAGCCTTATTAAATATTAGAATCCAACCTCACACGGATGTGGGAATCTCCCCTTTCGAAATGTTATATGGAATGCCTTATGATTTGGAGGTTCCCCGAGATCATCCCCAGGCTGAAAATTTACAACTGAAACAGTACATAATCCAACTCATGTCTATGAGGAAACAATTGCGAGATAAAGGCTTAGCAGTACAAAGGCCTCCGTTGGACATTGCAATACACAATATACAACCTGGAGATAACGTTTTAATTAGGCCATGGAAGGAGTCCTCACTAACTCCCCGCTGGGAAGGGCCTTATCTTGTTTTACTCACTACAGAAACCGCCATCCGGACTGCTGAACGGGGGTGGACCCATGCCAGCCGGGTAAAAGGACCCATCTCCGAGGAGCAGTGGGAGAGCTCTGGAGACCCGAATACCTTGAAATTAAAACTGCGAAGAAAAAGACAGACTAATAAATTGAACTGAGCAATGAACATGTATCGGTAAGGCGGAGACGCTTCGCTTGTTAACCTTTTTTTTACAGAAGAACCACACTTGGAGACCTGGAAAATACATGGATACGTAAGGACTATATTGAAATCAGAATTGTGGTTGTAATTGTAATTATCATTATATATATGAGCCTTTAAGAAAAGTGATGTGTCACATAGTTCATATTAATTGTAGCAATAAGTTTGGTAGTAGCAGGGAAGGAACTTACATATCTTTGGAAGTGCCGAAAACAGGAGTAGCCTCGTTTAAACAATTTAAAAATAAAATACCAAAGTGCTACTCCCAGGAGAATCGGGAGCCGAACAGAAAATAAATAAGTGAGGGCCGATTCACTGTCACATTTCTCCTGAAGATTGTCCTTGCCACCAAGAAGATGACATTCCTCGTAGCTCGAAGCAACCGAGTTGACGAGCGAGGTGGAGGGACAAGGTGCTGTGGAGAACTGACCCCTGTCACTGCAGATGATTTAAAGGCCCTCCAAGTGAAAAGGCCCCGAGGTTCCAAATGGGAAAAAGGCACTAGTCAAATTGGCTTAAAACAAAATTGGAGGCTTCACCCTTTTCGGTACGTCCTGACTATTCTGTTTTTAATGTTACCACAAACATGGGGGAAACGGAGCCACCAAGCTCATCAGCCATTCGAATGGACACTGCATCAAGTGGGCATTGATGATGATAAAGTCATACAAACTATAATAACTCCAGGGGCCCCTGCCTTTAAGACCACTCTGTGTCAGTTAGCGCCAGTAGATGGAGCGTGTAAAAATGAAGGTACACCATTTTATCTATGCCCGAGCTCTAACCCTGGGAAATCGTATTGTAACCAACCAGGACAACATTTTTGCGCATACTGGGGTTGTGAAACAATTGCTAACCGGTGGATTCCAGAGCCTGGAAAAGATCCCTTCTTGAAGGTATCTTGGGCCCCTTATGGATGTAAGCCGCAAGTGGTACGTACACTGGATAGAAGTGGGTCTGTCAGTATCGCAAAGTGGAGTTGCAACTACTGGCACTTGAATGTGACCCGACCTCAGGACCCTAGCTGGCTAGTAGGAAGAACTTGGGGAGTTCGTTATAATAAGGAACTAGGGCAAGATAGAGGTGGGCTAATACACATTAAAAAGAAACCAGCCTCGAATGATCCACTGCCAGTAGGCCCCAAGCAGGTCCTGACTGATGATTTGGCTAAGAAAACAGACCCCGACCAGACATTGACTGATAGTTTGGTCAAGGAAACAGAGGGTGATGTAACGAAAGTTATTGTAATGAATAGTACCCAAGCCATCCAAACCCCTGACGAAAACTCTGGGGATAACCCTCTTTGGAAACTGATGCAAGCCAGTTACCTGGTATTAAACCACACAAACCCAAATTAAATCACACAAACCACACAAACACAAACATTGCTGGGTGTGTTGCGATACTAGACCTCCCTTCTATGAGGCAATAGGCATCCACTCAAAGGCGAAAAGGGTAAATGGTTCAAACCCAACACAATGTTTATGGGATTCTGAAGGTCGAAAACCAGGCCTGACGATGCAACATGTATCGGGACAAGGGAGATGTATTGGGAATGTACCCCCAGAGAAAAATAAATTATGCAAGATAAGAGCTTCCCTGAAAGGGAAGCCCCCTGCTGATTGGCTAATACCAGCCCGTAACACCAAATGGATCTGCTCCAAAACTGGAATCACTCCCTGTTTATCTCTTAAATTGTTCAACGAATATGAGGAATATTGCATCCAAGTGATGATAATCCCCCGGATCATATACCACCCTGAGGAATTTGTGCATAATAACCAGAATACCCAGAGTCACCACTTACAGAAACGAGAACCATTTACCTTTACGGCTTTGACAATAGCCACTTTGATAGCTGTAGGAGCAACAGGCGCGGGCACAGGAATAACGTCATTGGTCCAACAAAATCAGAAATTTCAATCACTTAGAATAGCAGTAGACGAAGACTTGGTAAGAATTGAACAATCAATAACTGCCTTGGAAAAATCTGTTAGATCATTATCAGAGGTGGTGCTACAAAACCGAAGGGGGTTAGATTTAATGTTTCTACAACAAGGTGGGCTATGTGCTGCCTTGGGAGAACAATGTTGTGTATATGCTGATCACACAGGGATTGTAAGGGATACTATGACAAAACTTCGGGAAGGCCTAGAAAAACGAAAACGAGAACAAGAAACGCAACAAAGCTGGTATGAGTCCTGGTTTAACCACTCTCCTTGGCTTACCGCATTACTATCTACCATTGCAGGACCCTTGATTATATTAATACTGGTATTAACTTTTGGACCCTGTATATTCAATAGAGTAGTTACAATTGTAAAAAACAGATTGGAAGCAGCTCATTTGATGCTTATGAGAGCCAAGCATGAACCTCTGGGAGGAATACCGGAGGTGGAGGAGACCCTCATTTTGAGCCAGCAGGTGCTTAAGCGATTTGATGAACAAAATAGTGAAAAGAAAAAAGGGGGATTGTAATAAACTGTGAGCTGTTTGTTCATCAAACCTTGTCAGAACAATGGAGAGTTATATGAAATACACAAAGTCGGCCACAAGAAAGTTACATTAAATACACAAGGTCAGCCACAGGCACCTGGCTATGTAAAAACGGCATGCAGGACTGCGAAAGGAGGGAGCGGGGGGGGGCTCATAAAGATGAAGGGTATAAAACCAGTAACTTTCTAACCATATAGTTTGAAGAAGCAATTAGTGGGAGGGGGAAGTCTGGTTTGGAGCAAGAAACAGTCTCACATTATCTCGAGGGAGGGAGGGAGTGATTAAAAGGAGCAAGGATTCGAGAACAGGATGGCACCCATCACATAAATCTCCTTGTTCAAGAAGGACACGAATCGGCTCAGACTGATAAGGACACTGCCAACTTGTGGGAACAGCACATTCCAGGCAAAGGTGAAAAGTACACCGTGAAGAAGACCTACGGCCTTCCTCCCAAAAGACCCCCGAAGACCCTCGCCCACAATTCCTGGGAGAATTTGCGCAAGCGCGAAGGACTGATAAGCTAATTAGCATACGAAGCGAGAGTAGGTGGGTTTAGGTAATGAATATGTATAAGCATCAACGGAATATTTATTGTTTTTACTGTATAAGAATGGGGCGGTTTGCTATCTCGGCGCGCGCCGTTGGCGGAGCAGGAGACTCCCCGGCCGCCCAGCGCTGTTTTGCTTACTGGTCGCTTGCTTTAATAAACCAAATTTTTAATTGGCCAATCTCTGTCAGTTAATTGGACAAAGAGGGCAGATAAACTATAACAGCAGGACGCCATTTTATGGGGGCAGGATGCCATTTTGGGGGGGTAGAAGGCCCAGTTGTGGGGCAGGGGGCCACTTTCGGGGGCAAGAGAGCATTTTGGGGGGCAGGACGCCATTTTGGGGGGTAGAAGGCCCAGTTATGGGGCAGGAGACCACTTTCGGGGGCGAGAGCGCATTTTGTGGGGCAAGGAGGCCATTTTGGGGGTCGCCCCACCCACGGCGAGGGAGGACCCGAGACACCCAATCGCGGCGAGGGACGACCCGAGACACCCAATGGCGGCGAGGGAAGACCTCCGGTGTCCAATGGCGGCAAGGTGAGACCCGAGTGAGCTCCGCCCCCCACCCCCCCAGCTTATGGGCGGGGCCACGTTGGGTTGGCCAACCTGGTTGAGCTCTCAAGACCCGCGATGGCCCCGCCCACGGCGGCCATCTTGGGACAGAACGCTGGGCAGAGATGAGAGGCGGGAAGGGGCCCAGGGGAGTTTTTACTCGTGGCCCATGCCGCGCTGGCAAAGCAGCGCCGTCCCCTCCTCTTCCTCGGAGGAAGGGGGTGGGCGGGGCTTCCTCCCGGCACGGGGCCGTCCGCGGGGGCTCAGCCCTCGTCGCTGCCGGAGACGCTGGCCATGGCGTAGGCGCCGGCGTCGTCCTTGTCGTGCAGCCCCTTCCAGTGAACGCCGCGTGGCCGGGGGAGGGGGGCGGGGCCTAGGCGGGGGGTGCAGCCGCGATGGCCCCGCCCCCTCAGTGAAAAACCGGGTGGCCCTGCCCCCTTCCCGGTTTTATATCGCTCGATGTTAAGCTTGGGAAGAGGGAGGGGTGGAGGGAGGTTATCTTGTTCTCTGTCTCATTATCTTGCTGTTTGTAGTAATAAATGAATAGTTTTCCCCAAGTCGAGTCTGTTTTGCCCGTGACGGTAAATTTAAGGATTTCTCCCTGTCCTTATCTCAAACCTCGAGCCGTTTTTCCTTACATTATCTCCCCCTGTTCTCTCGGAGGGTGGGAGGAGTGAGAGAGAGACTGCGTAGTCTGGTCCTGATCGGGGCTGAACTACGACAGTGTTACTTTCTTAAACATTCTCCAAACCCATAGGTACAGCACAATAGTTAATATTAATAAAACCCCTAAGCTAATCAATAAGATCACAACGGGGCGCACCATAGTATTAAGGATCCCTGTTGCCTCTGTCCCAGCCCCACTCATGCCCTGAGTACATTTCCATTTTGTGCATAACCACAGTGGCCAAGTTTAAGCCCGACCGTTTAAAAGGTGGTCCCATGCTTCCTGTAAACCCAAGGGAGGCGTGAGACCACGGCCATTTGGTGTCCTTTTGATTACAAGTTAGTGGTAAGATGCAGGAAAATATTGTAAGCCCAATCACAATTCCAATTAAACAATTGGTCATTTTAGGATTTAGTTGGTCTAGTGGATTAGTACAGCTACTTCTGTAGATAATGTACTGCCTTTGGTGACCTGCTAAAATGGGTTTTATATTTCCTATAATAAAATGACAAATAAGATATAAACTGCGCCGATGACAGATTTGGGCGAGATTAGTTACTGGCCGGTCCCGGTTTCTTTGTCCGGTATCGTTTGCTGTGGTGTCCCTCCGGTTCACTACTGCACTGTTCCCGCCCTTATCCGTTCGAACGAGTTTAAGTCTCAAGTCTTCGTTGTTGTCTGGAGTTACTTTCCACAAGGTTGCAGAGGCTCTCTTGATCCGAGTATGGTGTATCCAGGAGTTCTGTCCCTTTACCTTAATTGCCGTGTAGGTGGAGAGGAGGACTTGAAAAGGTCCGGCCCACTGTGGTTCCAGAGTTTTTTCTGTAAGAGACTTAACATATACATAGTCCCCTGGTTGTATATCGTGAACAGGCCCATCCAGACCCCTACGACGTGTTCCCATTGCATGTTTTTCAATTCTTTTTAATTGTTTGTTTAGTGCCACCATATAGGAGGTCATTATTTCTTCACCAATTTGTGAAGACGTTCCCTTTTGTACCCCATAGGGTCGTCCATATAGAATTTCGAATGGACTAAGCCCTTCTCTTGCTCTTGGTCTGGTTCGTATTCGTATAAGAGCTAATGGTAAAGTTAGATTAGTTTCCTGACCCAACTTGACAATCTGTTGTTTGATTAGGTGATTCATTTTCTCCACCTGGCCACTTGATTGTGGTCGGTAAGAGGTATGTAATTGCCACTCTATCCCTAGATGGTGGCTAATTGCTTGTACTATTCTGGACACAAAATGTGGTCCTCTATCCGATGACATTACTGCTGCGACTCCAAACCTAGGTACTATTTCCTGGAGCAGTATTTTGGTTACTTCCCAGGCTTTAGCAGTTCCGCACGGGAAAGCTTCTGGCCAGCCTGAAAAGGTATCCGTAAGTACTAATAAGTATCGATACCCCCCTTTTCTAGGGAGTTCTGAGAAATCAATCTGCCAACGTTGTCCCGGACCATTCCCCTTTCCGATTTTTTCAAGTTTCGGCCCTTTTACAACTTTAGGATTAGTCTGGAGACAAAGATCACATTGTTGAGTTACTTGTCTAACGGTAGTGTCTAAGTTTCACGCTATTATGTTCCTGATGAGATCTTTATATAGGGCTTCTGCCCCCCCCTCCCCCCAGTGTCTTTTTCTATGTTCTTCTCGGACTACTGACCATATCATGTAGGAGGGAATTACTACCCTCCCGTGTGAGGGGTAGTAATTGGCCCACCCTTCCTCATTATATGACCCCTTTAGATCATTAATAAGTTTGCCGACTTCCTTTGTGTATTCTGGTTTACCTTCTAGAAATACCTGTCCATCAGGTATTAGCGCACCCTCTACCTTGATTGTTTCTCTAGCTGCTTGTTTTGCTTCCCTATCTGCCAGCTCATTTCCTCTTTCCAATTCTGTGCTCACTTTCTGGTGTGCTTTAATATGCATAATTGCCACCTTTTTGGGAAGCTGGACTGCATTCAGGATTTTCAAAATCCCTTCTGCGTGTTTGATGGTTTTTCCATGAGAATTTAACAGTCCTCTTTCCTTCCATATTGCTCCATGGGCATGTACCACCCCAAAGGCATATTTAGGGTCAGTCCAAATGTTTACAGTCCTTCCCTGGGCTCTCTCCAGGGCTCAGGTAAGGGCTATGATCTCGGCCTTTTGGGCTGAGACGTCGGCTGATAGTGGCCTGGACTCTATCACCTTTTCAAAAGTGGTAACAGCATATCCGGAATGTCGCCTTCCATTTAACATATAGCTGCTTCCATCGGTGAACCAATGTTCGGCTCCATCGACAGGGACATCTTTAAGATCCGTTCGACTAGAATACATGGTTTCAATTGTTTCCACGCAGTCATGACTCACCGGCTCCCCGATGTTCCCATCAAGGAATGAGGCCGGATTGATGATGTTTGTGGTCACGATTTCAACATCATCCTGTTCAACCATTATAGCTTGATATTTCAGGAACCTTTGTGGGGAAAGCCAATGCCCTCCTTTTGCTTCAAGGACCGCAGATACAGTCTGGGAAACTAGGACAGTCATTTTCTGGCCTAGAGTGAACTTTCAGGCTTCTTGAATGTTTAGAATGACAGCTGCTACTGCTCTCAGACAGCTGGGCCACTGTCGCAGTTCAGCCCTGATCAGGACCAGACTACACAGTCTCTCTCTCGCTCCCCCCACCCTCCGAGAGAATAGGGGGAGATGATATAAGAAAAACGGCTCGAGGTTTGAGATAAGGACGGGAAGAAATTTGTAAAGTTACCGTTACAGGCAAAACAGACTCGACTTGGGGAAAAACACTCATTTATTTCTAAAACTAGCAGGAGAATGAGACAGGGAACAAGATAACCTCCCCCCACTCCTCCCTCTTCCCGGGCTTAACATTATCTCTACTACCTTCCCCTCCCGAGCAGCATGGAGGGGGGGTCGGGGGCGGGGGGGGGGGAATGGGGGTCGCAGTCAGTTCATCACGCGTTGTTTTACGCCTCTGTGTCATCGTTGGGGGAAGAACTACTTGCATTCCTCCTCTGCTCCAGCGTGGGGTCCCTCCCACGGGCCACAGTCCTCCGTGAAACTGCCCCGGCATGGGTCATCTCTTCCACAGGGTGCAGTCCCTCTAGAACAGCTGTCCCAGCGGGCCCTCCACGGGGCACAGTCTCCTTCAGGCCTCTACCTGTTCCGGCGTGGGGTCCTCCACAGGCTGCAGGTGGACCTCTGCCCCTCCGTGGACCTCCATGGGCTGCAGGGGGACAACCTGCTCCACCATGGTCGTCACCACGAGTTGCAGAGGAATCTTGGCCAGAAGCCATATTACTCCTCCCCCTCCTTCTTCACTGACCTTGGCGTCTGCAGCCGTTCCTCGCAACAGGCTGGCAGACGCCTCTCAGGATCCTTTTTACATCTTATTCACTTCAACTGCTCCTCTCCACTTCTTGCAGCCAGGCCGGGCCGAGTTGGGCCCAGTCGGCTGCCCAGCGGGAGGCCAGAGGGTGAGGCCTGCAAGGCCCACAAGGCTCGCGCTTCCCCCTCTCTGCCCCCCGCTCAGCTGCTTCACATCTCTCCCTTTTTTTTTTTCTGTTTCCCCCTTCTTAAATATGTTATAGCAGAGGCATTATCACAGAACATTCTGCTACCAATTGGCTCGGCCTTGGCCAGCAGTGGGTCCGCCCTAGGCCCGGCCAAGTCCACTGAACAAAGGGGAGCGACTTCTAGCAGTTTCCTACAGAAGCTACCACCTTAGCACCCCCCCACTAACAAAACCAGAACAGCCACCCTTTCGCAGCGGCATCCAGCTGTTTGGAGAAGTATGCTACCGCCCGTCTGTATGGTCCCAAATCTTGTGCCAATATTCCTAGTGCCATTCCTTGTTTTTCGTGGGAAAATAGAAAAAATGGCTTACTCACATCAGGAAGTCCCAATGCCGATGCCGACATCAGGGCTTTCTTCAGCTGATGGAAGGCTCGATCTGACTCAGCATCCCACTGGAGATCCTTTTGGTTAGCTGCTATCAGGGAATAGAGTGGCTTAAACAGGCAGACCATAATCACATATCCAAAGTTGGCACCACCCTGTCATTCCTAAGAATGTCCGTAGTTCCTTTATAGTTTGTGGTCGGGGGCTTTGGCATATGGCCTCTTTCCGGGCTTGTCCTAGGATCCGTTGTCCGGCACTGATCTCGTACCCCAGGTACGTGACCTGGGGTTGTAACAACGCCTGTGCCTTTTTCTTAGAAACCCGATATCCCTGTAGTCCCAGGAAATTTAACAGACTCACGGTCCAAATGACACAGGATTCTTTGGTTCTGGTTGCAATAAGAAGGTCGTCTACATACTGTAACACCTTCCCTTCTTCTGAAGGTGGTTCCCATGATTCCAAGTCCTTTGCTAGCTGATTCCTCAAAACTGTGGGGCACGAGAAGTGCCTGCTCCGGAGGCTTCTTGCGAGCAGCGCTAAAAGCACGCGAACATCGCGTTTCTGTGCTTTCCTGAACAGCTTGCGCTGGGACAGTTACAGCCGCGTTTTGCAAGCTGTCCGGGGTTCTGAGGCACTAAAAGTGCGGATGTGTGGCGACTGTCCAAGACGAGAACCGGCTGCTCTGAAAGCCCTTCCTGCTCGTCACGTACGCTTTCTAGCAGCTCTACGGACACACACGCGTCAGCCTCTTCACTGTCCTACACAGCTAGCACGCTGGCAGTTACCGTCAACTTGGAAGCAGCCGCGCAGAAGGCACTCGCCCTCCAACCGGCGAACAGCGCACATTCGCGGCTACACGCGAGCTGGCCGCACTCGGAGCTTTCGCGGCTCTTCTCTCGCTCTTTCCCGCAGAGCTCCGGCGATGCACAACTCGAACCGCGAAAGCCGCAATGAGCTTTGTGCAAGCTGCGCAGAAGAAACAAGGCACTAAACCGGCAAATGTCCAGCTAATCTCCAACGTGAAAAGGCTCAGCAAGGAAAGCTCTTGCTAACAGCCCAGAAGCATTGCGACGCTTCTCTGGATGATTTGCCCACCAACACTTCACATCAGCTCAAGCCGGCTGCCCGGAGGAAAAGAGGCTAGGAAAGATCGTAGCAGGCACGGTTGTTGCTGCACGAGAAGTGCCTGCTCCGGAGGCTTCTTGCGAGCAGCGCTAAAAGCACGCGAACATCGCGTTTCTGTGCTTTCCTGAACAGCTTGCGCTGGGACAGTTACAGCCGTGTTTTGCAAGCTGTCCGGGGTTCTGAGGCACTAAAAGTGCGGATGTGTGGCGACTGTCCAAGACGAGAACCGGCTGCTCTGAAAGCCCTTCCTGCTCTTCACGTACGCTTTCTAGCAGCTCTACGGACACACACGCGTCAGCCTCTTCACTGTCCTACACAGCTAGCACGCTGGCAGTTACCGTCAACTTGGAAGCAGCCGCGCAGAAGGCAGTCGCCCTGCAACCGGCGAACAGCGCATCATCGCGGCTACACGCGAGCTGGCCGCACTCGGAGCTTTCGCGGCTCTTCTCTCGCTCTTTCCCGCAGAGCTCCGGCGATGCACAACTCGAACCGCGAAAGCCGCAATGAGCTTTGTGCAAGCTGCGCAGAAGAAACAAGGCACTAAACCGGCAAATGTCCAGCTAATCTCCAACGTGAAAAGGCTCAGCAAGGAAAGCTCTTGCTAACAGCCCAGAAGCATTGCGACGCTTCTCTGGATGATTTGCCCACCAACACTTCACATCAGCTCAAGCCGGCTGCCCGGAGGAAAAGAGGCTAGGAAAGATCGTAGCAGGCACGGTTGTTGCTGCACGAGAAGTGCCTGCTCCGGAGGCTTCTTGCGAGCAGCGCTAAAAGCACGCGAACATCGCGTTTCTGTGCTTTCCTGAACAGCTTGCGCTGGGACAGTTACAGCCGTGTTTTGCAAGCTGTCCGGGGTTCTGAGGCACTAAAAGTGCGGATGTGTGGCGACTGTGCAAGACGAGAACCGGCTGCTCTGAAAGCCCTTCCTGCTCGTCACGTACGCTTTCTAGCAGCTCTACGGACACACACGCGTCAGCCTCTTCACTGTCCTACACAGCTAGCACGCTGGCAGTTACCGTCAACTTGGAAGCAGCCGCGCAGAAGGCAGTCGCCCTGCAACCGGCGAACAGCGCACATTCGCGGCTACACGCGAGCTGGCCGCACTCGGAGCTTTCGCGGCTCTTCTCTCGCTCTTTCCCGCAGAGCTCCGGCGATGCACAACTCGAACCGCGAAAGCCGCAAAGAGCTTTGTGCAAGCTGCGCAGAAGAAACAAGGCACTAAACCGGCAAATGTCCAGCTAATCTCCAACGTGAAAAGGCTCAGCAAGGAAAGCTCTTGCTAACAGCCCAGAAGCATTGCGACGCTTCTCTGGATGATTTGCCCACCAACACTTCACATCAGCTCAAGCCGGCTGCCCGGAGGAAAAGAGGCTAGGAAAGATCGTAGCAGGCACGGTTGTTGCTGCACGAGAAGTGCCTGCTCCGGAGGCTTCTTGCGAGCAGCGCTAAAAGCACGCGAACATCGCGTTTCTGTGCTTTCCTGAACAGCTTGCGCTGGGACAGTTACAGCCGTGTTTTGCAAGCTGTCCGGGGTTCTGAGGCACTAAAAGTGCGGATGTGTGGCGACTGTGCAAGACGAGAACCGGCTGCTCTGAAAGCCCTTCCTGCTCGTCACGTACGCTTTCTAGCAGCTCTACGGACACACACGCGTCAGCCTCTTCACTGTCCTACACAGCTAGCACGCTGGCAGTTACCGTCAACTTGGAAGCAGCCGCGCAGAAGGCACTCGCCCTGCAACCGGCGAACAGCGCACATTCGCGGCTACACGCGAGCTGGCCGCACTCGGAGCTTTCGCGGCTCTTCTCTCGCTCTTTCCCGCAGAGCTCCGGCGATGCACAACTCGAACCGCGAAAGCCGCAATGAGCTTTGTGCAAGCTGCGCAGAAGAAACAAGGCACTAAACCGGCAAATGTCCAGCTAATCTCCAACGTGAAAAGGCTCAGCAAGGAAAGCTCTTGCTAACAGCCCAGAAGCATTGCGACGCTTCTCTGGATGATTTGCCCACCAACACTTCACATCAGCTCAAGCCGGCTGCCCGGAGGAAAAGAGGCTAGGAAAGATCGTAGCAGGCACGGTTGTTGCTGCACGAGAAGTGCCTGCTCCGGAGGCTTCTTGCGAGCAGCGCTAAAAGCACGCGAACATCGCGTTTCTGTGCTTTCCTGAACAGCTTGCGCTGGGACAGTTACAGCCGTGTTTTGCAAGCTGTCCGGGGTTCTGAGGCACTAAAAGTGCGGATGTGTGGCGACTGTGCAAGACGAGAACCGGCTGCTCTGAAAGCCCTTCCTGCTCGTCACGTACGCTTTCTAGCAGCTCTACGGACACACACGCGTCAGCCTCTTCACTGTCCTACACAGCTAGCACGCTGGCAGTTACCGTCAACTTGGAAGCAGCCGCGCAGAAGGCAGTCGCCCTGCAACCGGCGAACAGCGCACATTCGCGGCTACACGCGAGCTGGCCGCACTCGGAGCTTTCGCGGCTCTTCTCTCGCTCTTTCCCGCAGAGCTCCGGCGATGCACAACTCGAACCGCGAAAGCCGCAAAGAGCTTTGTGCAAGCTGCGCAGAAGAAACAAGGCACTAAACCGGCAAATGTCCAGCTAATCTCCAACGTGAAAAGGCTCAGCAAGGAAAGCTCTTGCTAACAGCCCAGAAGCATTGCGACGCTTCTCTGGATGATTTGCCCACCAACACTTCACATCAGCTCAAGCCGGCTGCCCGGAGGAAAAGAGGCTAGGAAAGATCGTAGCAGGCACGGTTGTTGCTGCACGAGAAGTGCCTGCTCCGGAGGCTTCTTGCGAGCAGCGCTAAAAGCACGCGAACATCGCGTTTCTGTGCTTTCCTGAACAGCTTGCTCTGGGACAGTTACAGCCGTGTTTTGCAAGCTGTCCGGGGTTCTGAGGCACTAAAAGTGCGGATGTGTGGCGACTGTGCAAGACGAGAACCGGCTGCTCTGAAAGCCCTTCCTGCTCGTCACGTACGCTTTCTAGCAGCTCTACGGACACACACGCGTCAGCCTCTTCACTGTCCTACACAGCTAGCACGCTGGCAGTTACCGTCAACTTGGAAGCAGCCGCGCAGAAGGCAGTCGCCCTGCAACCGGCGAACAGCGCACATTCGCGGCTACACGCGAGCTGGCCGCACTCGGAGCTTTCGCGGCTCTTCTCTCGCTCTTTCCCGCAGAGCTCCGGCGATGCACAACTCGAACCGCGAAAGCCGCAATGAGCTTTGTGCAAGCTGCGCAGAAGAAACAAGGCACTAAACCGGCAAATGTCCAGCTAATCTCCAACGTGAAAAGGGTCAGCAAGGAAAGCTCTTGCTAACAGCCCAGAAGCATTGCGACGCTTCTCTGGATGATTTGCCCACCAACACTTCACATCAGCTCAAGCCGGCTGCCCGGAGGAAAAGAGGCTAGGAAAGATCGTAGCAGGCACGGTTGTTGCTGCACGAGAAGTGCCTGCTCCGGAGGCTTCTTGCGAGCAGCGCTAAAAGCACGCGAACATCGCGTTTCTGTGCTTTCCTGAACAGCTTGCGCTGGGACAGTTACAGCCGTGTTTTGCAAGCTGTCCGGGGTTCTGAGGCACTAAAAGTGCGGATGTGTGGCGACTGTCCAAGACGAGAACCGGCTGCTCTGAAAGCCCTTCCTGCTCGTCACGTACGCTTTCTAGCAGCTCTACGGACACACACGCGTCAGCCTCTTCACTGTCCTACACAGCTAGCACGCTGGCAGTTACCGTCAACTTGGAAGCAGCCGCGCAGAAGGCAGTCGCCCTGCAACCGGCGAACAGCGCACATTCGCGGCTACACGCAGCTGGCCGCACTCGGAGCTTTCGCGGCTCTTCTCTCGCTCTTTCCCGCAGAGCTCCGGCGATGCACAACTCGAACCGCGAAAGCCGCAATGAGCTTTGTGCAAGCTGCGCAGAAGAAACAAGGCACTAAACCGGCAAATGTCCAGCTAATCTCCAACGTGAAAAGGCTCAGCAAGGAAAGCTCTTGCTAACAGCCCAGAAGCATTGCGACGCTTCTCTGGATGATTTGCCCACCAACACTTCACATCAGCTCAAGCCGGCTGCCCGGAGGAAAAGAGGCTAGGAAAGATCGTAGCAGGCACGGTTGTTGCTGCACGAGAAGTGCCTGCTCCGGAGGCTTCTTGCGAGCAGCGCTAAAAGCACGCGAACATCGCGTTTCTGTGCTTTCCTGAACAGCTTGCGCTGGGACAGTTACAGCCGTGTTTTGCAAGCTGTCCGGGGTTCTGAGGCACTAAAAGTGCGGATGTGTGGCGACTGTGCAAGACGAGAACCGGCTGCTCTGAAAGCCCTTCCTGCTCGTCACGTACGCTTTCTAGCAGCTCTACGGACACACACGCGTCAGCCTCTTCACTGTCCTACACAGCTAGCACGCTGGCAGTTACCGTCAACTTGGAAGCAGCCGCGCAGAAGGCAGTCGCCCTGCAACCGGCGAACAGCGCACATTCGCGGCTACACGCGAGCTGGCCGCACTCGGAGCTTTCGCGGCTCTTCTCTCGCTCTTTCCCGCAGAGCTCCGGCGATGCACAACTCGAACCGCGAAAGCCGCAATGAGCTTTGTGCAAGCTGCGCAGAAGAAACAAGGCACTAAACCGGCAAATGTCCAGCTAATCTCCAACGTGAAAAGGCTCAGCAAGGAAAGCTCTTGCTAACAGCCCAGAAGCATTGCGACGCTTCTCTGGATGATTTGCCCACCAACACTTCACATCAGCTCAAGCCGGCTGCCCGGAGGAAAAGAGGCTAGGAAAGATCGTAGCAGGCACGGTTGTTGCTGCACGAGAAGTGCCTGCTCCGGAGGCTTCTTGCGAGCAGCGCTAAAAGCACGCGAACATCGCGTTTCTGTGCTTTCCTGAACAGCTTGCGCTGGGACAGTTACAGCCGTGTTTTGCAAGCTGTCCGGGGTTCTGAGGCACTAAAAGTGCGGATGTGTGGCGACTGTGCAAGACGAGAACCGGCTGCTCTGAAAGCCCTTCCTGCTCGTCACGTACGCTTTCTAGCAGCTCTACGGACACACACGCGTCAGCCTCTTCACTGTCCTACACAGCTAGCACGCTGGCAGTTACCGTCAACTTGGAAGCAGCCGCGCAGAAGGCAGTCGCCCTGCAACCGGCGAACAGCGCACATTCGCGGCTACACGCGAGCTGGCCGCACTCGGAGCTTTCGCGGCTCTTCTCTCGCTCTTTCCCGCAGAGCTCCGGCGATGCACAACTCGAACCGCGAAAGCCGCAATGAGCTTTGTGCAAGCTGCGCAGAAGAAACAAGGCACTAAACCGGCAAATGTCCAGCTAATCTCCAACGTGAAAAGGCTCAGCAAGGAAAGCTCTTGCTAACAGCCCAGAAGCATTGCGACGCTTCTCTGGATGATTTGCCCACCAACACTTCACATCAGCTCAAGCCGGCTGCCCGGAGGAAAAGAGGCTAGGAAAGATCGTAGCAGGCACGGTTGTTGCTGCACGAGAAGTGCCTGCTCCGGAGGCTTCTTGCGAGCAGCGCTAAAAGCACGCGAACATCGCGTTTCTGTGCTTTCCTGAACAGCTTGCGCTGGGACAGTTACAGCCGTGTTTTGCAAGCTGTCCGGGGTTCTGAGGCACTAAAAGTGCGGATGTGTGGCGACTGTCCAAGACGAGAACCGGCTGCTCTGAAAGCCCTTCCTGCTCGTCACGTACGCTTTCTAGCAGCTCTACGGACACACACGCGTCAGCCTCTTCACTGTCCTACACAGCTAGCACGCTGGCAGTTACCGTCAACTTGGAAGCAGCCGCGCAGAAGGCAGTCGCCCTGCAACCGGCGAACAGCGCACATTCGCGGCTACACGCGAGCTGGCCGCACTCGGAGCTTTCGCGGCTCTTCTCTCGCTCTTTCCCGCAGAGCTCCGGCGATGCACAACTCGAACCGCGAAAGCCGCAAAGAGCTTTGTGCAAGCTGCGCAGAAGAAACAAGGCACTAAACCGGCAAATGTCCAGCTAATCTCCAACGTGAAAAGGCTCAGCAAGGAAAGCTCTTGCTAACAGCCCAGAAGCATTGCGACGCTTCTCTGGATGATTTGCCCACCAACACTTCACATCAGCTCAAGCCGGCTGCCCGGAGGAAAAGAGGCTAGGAAAGATCGTAGCAGGCACGGTTGTTGCTGCACGAGAAGTGCCTGCTCCGGAGGCTTCTTGCGAGCAGCGCTAAAAGCACGCGAACATCGCGTTTCTGTGCTTTCCTGAACAGCTTGCGCTGGGACAGTTACAGCCGTGTTTTGCAAGCTGTCCGGGGTTCTGAGGCACTAAAAGTGCGGATGTGTGGCGACTGTGCAAGACGAGAACCGGCTGCTCTGAAAGCCCTTCCTGCTCGTCACGTACGCTTTCTAGCAGCTCTACGGACACACACGCGTCAGCCTCTTCACTGTCCTACACAGCTAGCACGCTGGCAGTTACCGTCAACTTGGAAGCAGCCGCGCAGAAGGCAGTCGCCCTGCAACCGGCGAACAGCGCATCATCGCGGCTACACGCGAGCTGGCCGCACTCGGAGCTTTCGCGGCTCTTCTCTCGCTCTTTCCCGCAGAGCTCCGGCGATGCACAACTCGAACCGCGAAAGCCGCAATGAGCTTTGTGCAAGCTGCGCAGAAGAAACAAGGCACTAAACCGGCAAATGTCCAGCTAATCTCCAACGTGAAAAGGCTCAGCAAGGAAAGCTCTTGCTAACAGCCCAGAAGCATTGCGACGCTTCTCTGGATGATTTGCCCACCAACACTTCACATCAGCTCAAGCCGGCTGCCCGGAGGAAAAGAGGCTAGGAAAGATCGTAGCAGGCACGGTTGTTGCTGCACGAGAAGTGCCTGCTCCGGAGGCTTCTTGCGAGCAGCGCTAAAAGCACGCGAACATCGCGTTTCTGTGCTTTCCTGAACAGCTTGCGCTGGGACAGTTACAGCCGTGTTTTGCAAGCTGTCCGGGGTTCTGAGGCACTAAAAGTGCGGATGTGTGGCGACTGTGCAAGACGAGAACCGGCTGCTCTGAAAGCCCTTCCTGCTCGTCACGTACGCTTTCTAGCAGCTCTACGGACACACACGCGTCAGCCTCTTCACTGTCCTACACAGCTAGCACGCTGGCAGTTACCGTCAACTTGGAAGCAGCCGCGCAGAAGGCAGTCGCCCTGCAACCGGCGAACAGCGCACATTCGCGGCTACACGCGAGCTGGCCGCACTCGGAGCTTTCGCGGCTCTTCTCTCGCTCTTTCCCGCAGAGCTCCGGCGATGCACAACTCGAACCGCGAAAGCCGCAATGAGCTTTGTGCAAGCTGCGCAGAAGAAACAAGGCACTAAACCGGCAAATGTCCAGCTAATCTCCAACGTGAAAAGGCTCAGCAAGGAAAGCTCTTGCTAACAGCCCAGAAGCATTGCGACGCTTCTCTGGATGATTTGCCCACCAACACTTCACATCAGCTCAAGCCGGCTGCCCGGAGGAAAAGAGGCTAGGAAAGATCGTAGCAGGCACGGTTGTTGCTGCACGAGAAGTGCCTGCTCCGGAGGCTTCTTGCGAGCAGCGCTAAAAGCACGCGAACATCGCGTTTCTGTGCTTTCCTGAACAGCTTGCGCTGGGACAGTTACAGCCGTGTTTTGCAAGCTGTCCGGGGTTCTGAGGCACTAAAAGTGCGGATGTGTGGCGACTGTCCAAGACGAGAACCGGCTGCTCTGAAAGCCCTTCCTGCTCGTCACGTACGCTTTCTAGCAGCTCTACGGACACACACGCGTCAGCCTCTTCACTGTCCTACACAGCTAGCACGCTGGCAGTTACCGTCAACTTGGAAGCAGCCGCGCAGAAGGCAGTCGCCCTGCAACCGGCGAACAGCGCACATTCGCGGCTACACGCGAGCCGGCCGCACTCGGAGCTTTCGCGGCTCTTCTCTCGCTCTTTCCCGCAGAGCTCCGGCGATGCACAACTCGAACCGCGAAAGCCGCAATGAGCTTTGTGCAAGCTGCGCAGAAGAAACAAGGCACTAAACCGGCAAATGTCCAGCTAATCTCCAACGTGAAAAGGCTCAGCAAGGAAAGCTCTTGCTAACAGCCCAGAAGCATTGCGACGCTTCTCTGGATGATTTGCCCACCAACACTTCACATCAGCTCAAGCCGGCTGCCCGGAGGAAAAGAGGCTAGGAAAGATCGTAGCAGGCACGGTTGTTGCTGCACGAGAAGTGCCTGCTCCGGAGGCTTCTTGCGAGCAGCGCTAAAAGCACGCGAACATCGCGTTTCTGTGCTTTCCTGAACAGCTTGCGCTGGGACAGTTACAGCCGTGTTTTGCAAGCTGTCCGGGGTTCTGAGGCACTAAAAGTGCGGATGTGTGGCGACTGTGCAAGACGAGAACCGGCTGCTCTGAAAGCCCTTCCTGCTCGTCACGTACGCTTTCTAGCAGCTCTACGGACACACACGCGTCAGCCTCTTCACTGTCCTACACAGCTAGCACGCTGGCAGTTACCGTCAACTTGGAAGCAGCCGCGCAGAAGGCAGTCGCCCTGCAACCGGCGAACAGCGCACATTCGCGGCTACACGCGAGCTGGCCGCACTCGGAGCTTTCGCGGCTCTTCTCTCGCTCTTTCCCGCAGAGCTCCGGCGATGCACAACTCGAACCGCGAAAGCCGCAATGAGCTTTGTGCAAGCTGCGCAGAAGAAACAAGGCACTAAACCGGCAAATGTCCAGCTAATCTCCAACGTGAAAAGGCTCAGCAAGGAAAGCTCTTGCTAACAGCCCAGAAGCATTGCGACGCTTCTCTGGATGATTTGCCCACCAACACTTCACATCAGCTCAAGCCGGCTGCCCGGAGGAAAAGAGGCTAGGAAAGATCGTAGCAGGCACGGTTGTTGCTGCACGAGAAGTGCCTGCTCCGGAGGCTTCTTGCGAGCAGCGCTAAAAGCACGCGAACATCGCGTTTCTGTGCTTTCCTGAACAGCTTGCGCTGGGACAGTTACAGCCGTGTTTTGCAAGCTGTCCGGGGTTCTGAGGCACTAAAAGTGCGGATGTGTGGCGACTGTGCAAGACGAGAACCGGCTGCTCTGAAAGCCCTTCCTGCTCGTCACGTACGCTTTCTAGCAGCTCTACGGACACACACGCGTCAGCCTCTTCACTGTCCTACACAGCTAGCACGCTGGCAGTTACCGTCAACTTGGAAGCAGCCGCGCAGAAGGCAGTCGCCCTGCAACCGGCGAACAGCGCACATTCGCGGCTACACGCGAGCTGGCCGCACTCGGAGCTTTCGCGGCTCTTCTCTCGCTCTTTCCCGCAGAGCTCCGGCGATGCACAACTCGAACCGCGAAAGCCGCAAAGAGCTTTGTGCAAGCTGCGCAGAAGAAACAAGGCACTAAACCGGCAAATGTCCAGCTAATCTCCAACGTGAAAAGGGTCAGCAAGGAAAGCTCTTGCTAACAGCCCAGAAGCATTGCGACGCTTCTCTGGATGATTTGCCCACCAACACTTCACATCAGCTCAAGCCGGCTGCCCGGAGGAAAAGAGGCTAGGAAAGATCGTAGCAGGCACGGTTGTTGCTGCACGAGAAGTGCCTGCTCCGGAGGCTTCTTGCGAGCAGCGCTAAAAGCACGCGAACATCGCGTTTCTGTGCTTTCCTGAACAGCTTGCGCTGGGACAGTTACAGCCGTGTTTTGCAAGCTGTCCGGGGTTCTGAGGCACTAAAAGTGCGGATGTGTGGCGACTGTGCAAGACGAGAACCGGCTGCTCTGAAAGCCCTTCCTGCTCGTCACGTACGCTTTCTAGCAGCTCTACGGACACACACGCGTCAGCCTCTTCACTGTCCTACACAGCTAGCACGCTGGCAGTTACCGTCAACTTGGAAGCAGCCGCGCAGAAGGCACTCGCCCTGCAACCGGCGAACAGCGCACATTCGCGGCTACACGCGAGCTGGCCGCACTCGGAGCTTTCGCGGCTCTTCTCTCGCTCTTTCCCGCAGAGCTCCGGCGATGCACAACTCGAACCGCGAAAGCCGCAATGAGCTTTGTGCAAGCTGCAGCAGAAGAAACAAGGCACTAAACCGGCAAATGTCCAGCTAATCTCCAACGTGAAAAGGCTCAGCAAGGAAAGCTCTTGCTAACAGCCCAGAAGCATTGCGACGCTTCTCTGGATGATTTGCCCACCAACACTTCACATCAGCTCAAGCCGGCTGCCCGGAGGAAAAGAGGCTAGGAAAGATCGTAGCAGGCACGGTTGTTGCTGCACGAGAAGTGCCTGCTCCGGAGGCTTCTTGCGAGCAGCGCTAAAAGCACGCGAACATCGCGTTTCTGTGCTTTCCTGAACAGCTTGCGCTGGGACAGTTACAGCCGTGTTTTGCAAGCTGTCCGGGGTTCTGAGGCACTAAAAGTGCGGATGTGTGGCGACTGTCCAAGACGAGAACCGGCTGCTCTGAAAGCCCTTCCTGCTCGTCACGTACGCTTTCTAGCAGCTCTACGGACACACACGCGTCAGCCTCTTCACTGTCCTACACAGCTAGCACGCTGGCAGTTACCGTCAACTTGGAAGCAGCCGCGCAGAAGGCAGTCGCCCTGCAACCGGCGAACAGCGCACATTCGCGGCTACACGCCAGCTGGCCGCACTCGGAGCTTTCGCGGCTCTTCTCTCGCTCTTTCCCGCAGAGCTCCGGCGATGCACAACTCGAACCGCGAAAGCCGCAAAGAGCTTTGTGCAAGCTGCGCAGAAGAAACAAGGCACTAAACCGGCAAATGTCCAGCTAATCTCCAACGTGAAAAGGCTCAGCAAGGAAAGCTCTTGCTAACAGCCCAGAAGCATTGCGACGCTTCTCTGGATGATTTGCCCACCAACACTTCACATCAGCTCAAGCCGGCTGCCCGGAGGAAAAGAGGCTAGGAAAGATCGTAGCAGGCACGGTTGTTGCTGCACGAGAAGTGCCTGCTCCGGAGGCTTCTTGCGAGCAGCGCTAAAAGCACGCGAACATCGCGTTTCTGTGCTTTCCTGAACAGCTTGCGCTGGGACAGTTACAGCCGTGTTTTGCAAGCTGTCCGGGGTTCTGAGGCACTAAAAGTGCGGATGTGTGGCGACTGTGCAAGACGAGAACCGGCTGCTCTGAAAGCCCTTCCTGCTCGTCACGTACGCTTTCTAGCAGCTCTACGGACACACACGCGTCAGCCTCTTCACTGTCCTACACAGCTAGCACGCTGGCAGTTACCGTCAACTTGGAAGCAGCCGCGCAGAAGGCAGTCGCCCTGCAACCGGCGAACAGCGCACATTCGCGGCTACACGCGAGCTGGCCGCACTCGGAGCTTTCGCGGCTCTTCTCTCGCTCTTTCCCGCAGAGCTCCGGCGATGCACAACTCGAACCGCGAAAGCCGCAATGAGCTTTGTGCAAGCTGCGCAGAAGAAACAAGGCACTAAACCGGCAAATGTCCAGCTAATCTCCAACGTGAAAAGGCTCAGCAAGGAAAGCTCTTGCTAACAGCCCAGAAGCATTGCGACGCTTCTCTGGATGATTTGCCCACCAACACTTCACATCAGCTCAAGCCGGCTGCCCGGAGGAAAAGAGGCTAGGAAAGATCGTAGCAGGCACGGTTGTTGCTGCACGAGAAGTGCCTGCTCCGGAGGCTTCTTGCGAGCAGCGCTAAAAGCACGCGAACATCGCGTTTCTGTGCTTTCCTGAACAGCTTGCGCTGGGACAGTTACAGCCGTGTTTTGCAAGCTGTCCGGGGTTCTGAGGCACTAAAAGTGCGGATGTGTGGCGACTGTGCAAGACGAGAACCGGCTGCTCTGAAAGCCCTTCCTGCTCGTCACGTACGCTTTCTAGCAGCTCTACGGACACACACGCGTCAGCCTCTTCACTGTCCTACACAGCTAGCACGCTGGCAGTTACCGTCAACTTGGAAGCAGCCGCGCAGAAGGCAGTCGCCCTGCAACCGGCGAACAGCGCACATTCGCGGCTACACGCGAGCTGGCCGCACTCGGAGCTTTCGCGGCTCTTCTCTCGCTCTTTCCCGCAGAGCTCCGGCGATGCACAACTCGAACCGCGAAAGCCGCAAAGAGCTTTGTGCAAGCTGCGCAGAAGAAACAAGGCACTAAACCGGCAAATGTCCAGCTAATCTCCAACGTGAAAAGGCTCAGCAAGGAAAGCTCTTGCTAACAGCCCAGAAGCATTGCGACGCTTCTCTGGATGATTTGCCCACCAACACTTCACATCAGCTCAAGCCGGCTGCCCGGAGGAAAAGAGGCTAGGAAAGATCGTAGCAGGCACGGTTGTTGCTGCACGAGAAGTGCCTGCTCCGGAGGCTTCTTGCGAGCAGCGCTAAAAGCACGCGAACATCGCGTTTCTGTGCTTTCCTGAACAGCTTGCGCTGGGACAGTTACAGCCGTGTTTTGCAAGCTGTCCGGGGTTCTGAGGCACTAAAAGTGCGGATGTGTGGCGACTGTGCAAGACGAGAACCGGCTGCTCTGAAAGCCCTTCCTGCTCGTCACGTACGCTTTCTAGCAGCTCTACGGACACACACGCGTCAGCCTCTTCACTGTCCTACACAGCTAGCACGCTGGCAGTTACCGTCAACTTGGAAGCAGCCGCGCAGAAGGCACTCGCCCTGCAACCGGCGAACAGCGCACATTCGCGGCTACACGCGAGCTGGCCGCACTCGGAGCTTTCGCGGCTCTTCTCTCGCTCTTTCCCGCAGAGCTCCGGCGATGCACAACTCGAACCGCGAAAGCCGCAATGAGCTTTGTGCAAGCTGCAGCAGAAGAAACAAGGCACTAAACCGGCAAATGTCCAGCTAATCTCCAACGTGAAAAGGCTCAGCAAGGAAAGCTCTTGCTAACAGCCCAGAAGCATTGCGACGCTTCTCTGGATGATTTGCCCACCAACACTTCACATCAGCTCAAGCCGGCTGCCCGGAGGAAAAGAGGCTAGGAAAGATCGTAGCAGGCACGGTTGTTGCTGCACGAGAAGTGCCTGCTCCGGAGGCTTCTTGCGAGCAGCGCTAAAAGCACGCGAACATCGCGTTTCTGTGCTTTCCTGAACAGCTTGCGCTGGGACAGTTACAGCCGTGTTTTGCAAGCTGTCCGGGGTTCTGAGGCACTAAAAGTGCGGATGTGTGGCGACTGTCCAAGACGAGAACCGGCTGCTCTGAAAGCCCTTCCTGCTCGTCACGTACGCTTTCTAGCAGCTCTACGGACACACACGCGTCAGCCTCTTCACTGTCCTACACAGCTAGCACGCTGGCAGTTACCGTCAACTTGGAAGCAGCCGCGCAGAAGGCAGTCGCCCTGCAACCGGCGAACAGCGCACATTCGCGGCTACACGCCAGCTGGCCGCACTCGGAGCTTTCGCGGCTCTTCTCTCGCTCTTTCCCGCAGAGCTCCGGCGATGCACAACTCGAACCGCGAAAGCCGCAAAGAGCTTTGTGCAAGCTGCGCAGAAGAAACAAGGCACTAAACCGGCAAATGTCCAGCTAATCTCCAACGTGAAAAGGCTCAGCAAGGAAAGCTCTTGCTAACAGCCCAGAAGCATTGCGACGCTTCTCTGGATGATTTGCCCACCAACACTTCACATCAGCTCAAGCCGGCTGCCCGGAGGAAAAGAGGCTAGGAAAGATCGTAGCAGGCACGGTTGTTGCTGCACGAGAAGTGCCTGCTCCGGAGGCTTCTTGCGAGCAGCGCTAAAAGCACGCGAACATCGCGTTTCTGTGCTTTCCTGAACAGCTTGCGCTGGGACAGTTACAGCCGTGTTTTGCAAGCTGTCCGGGGTTCTGAGGCACTAAAAGTGCGGATGTGTGGCGACTGTGCAAGACGAGAACCGGCTGCTCTGAAAGCCCTTCCTGCTCGTCACGTACGCTTTCTAGCAGCTCTACGGACACACACGCGTCAGCCTCTTCACTGTCCTACACAGCTAGCACGCTGGCAGTTACCGTCAACTTGGAAGCAGCCGCGCAGAAGGCAGTCGCCCTGCAACCGGCGAACAGCGCACATTCGCGGCTACACGCGAGCTGGCCGCACTCGGAGCTTTCGCGGCTCTTCTCTCGCTCTTTCCCGCAGAGCTCCGGCGATGCACAACTCGAACCGCGAAAGCCGCAATGAGCTTTGTGCAAGCTGCGCAGAAGAAACAAGGCACTAAACCGGCAAATGTCCAGCTAATCTCCAACGTGAAAAGGCTCAGCAAGGAAAGCTCTTGCTAACAGCCCAGAAGCATTGCGACGCTTCTCTGGATGATTTGCCCACCAACACTTCACATCAGCTCAAGCCGGCTGCCCGGAGGAAAAGAGGCTAGGAAAGATCGTAGCAGGCACGGTTGTTGCTGCACGAGAAGTGCCTGCTCCGGAGGCTTCTTGCGAGCAGCGCTAAAAGCACGCGAACATCGCGTTTCTGTGCTTTCCTGAACAGCTTGCGCTGGGACAGTTACAGCCGTGTTTTGCAAGCTGTCCGGGGTTCTGAGGCACTAAAAGTGCGGATGTGTGGCGACTGTGCAAGACGAGAACCGGCTGCTCTGAAAGCCCTTCCTGCTCGTCACGTACGCTTTCTAGCAGCTCTACGGACACACACGCGTCAGCCTCTTCACTGTCCTACACAGCTAGCACGCTGGCAGTTACCGTCAACTTGGAAGCAGCCGCGCAGAAGGCAGTCGCCCTGCAACCGGCGAACAGCGCACATTCGCGGCTACACGCGAGCTGGCCGCACTCGGAGCTTTCGCGGCTCTTCTCTCGCTCTTTCCCGCAGAGCTCCGGCGATGCACAACTCGAACCGCGAAAGCCGCAATGAGCTTTGTGCAAGCTGCGCAGAAGAAACAAGGCACTAAACCGGCAAATGTCCAGCTAATCTCCAACGTGAAAAGGGTCAGCAAGGAAAGCTCTTGCTAACAGCCCAGAAGCATTGCGACGCTTCTCTGGATGATTTGCCCACCAACACTTCACATCAGCTCAAGCCGGCTGCCCGGAGGAAAAGAGGCTAGGAAAGATCGTAGCAGGCACGGTTGTTGCTGCACGAGAAGTGCCTGCTCCGGAGGCTTCTTGCGAGCAGCGCTAAAAGCACGCGAACATCGCGTTTCTGTGCTTTCCTGAACAGCTTGCGCTGGGACAGTTACAGCCGTGTTTTGCAAGCTGTCCGGGGTTCTGAGGCACTAAAAGTGCGGATGTGTGGCGACTGTGCAAGACGAGAACCGGCTGCTCTGAAAGCCCTTCCTGCTCGTCACGTACGCTTTCTAGCAGCTCTACGGACACACACGCGTCAGCCTCTTCACTGTCCTACACAGCTAGCACGCTGGCAGTTACCGTCAACTTGGAAGCAGCCGCGCAGAAGGCACTCGCCCTGCAACCGGCGAACAGCGCACATTCGCGGCTACACGCGAGCTGGCCGCACTCGGAGCTTTCGCGGCTCTTCTCTCGCTCTTTCCCGCAGAGGTCCGGCGATGCACAACTCGAACCGCGAAAGCCGCAATGAGCTTTGTGCAAGCTGCGCAGAAGAAACAAGGCACTAAACCGGCAAATGTCCAGCTAATCTCCAACGTGAAAAGGCTCAGCAAGGAAAGCTCTTGCTAACAGCCCAGAAGCATTGCGACGCTTCTCTGGATGATTTGCCCACCAACACTTCACATCAGCTCAAGCCGGCTGCCCGGAGGAAAAGAGGCTAGGAAAGATCGTAGCAGGCACGGTTGTTGCTGCACGAGAAGTGCCTGCTCCGGAGGCTTCTTGCGAGCAGCGCTAAAAGCACGCGAACATCGCGTTTCTGTGCTTTCCTGAACAGCTTGCGCTGGGACAGTTACAGCCGTGTTTTGCAAGCTGTCCGGGGTTCTGAGGCACTAAAAGTGCGGATGTGTGGCGACTGTGCAAGACGAGAACCGGCCCTTCCTGCTCGTCACGTACGCTTTCTAGCAGCTCTACGGACACACACGCGTCAGCCTCTTCACTGTCCTACACAGCTAGCACGCTGGCAGTTACCGTCAACTTGGAAGCAGCCGCGCAGAAGGCACTCGCCCTGCAACCGGCGAACAGCGCACATTCGCGGCTACACGCGAGCTGGCCGCACTCGGAGCTTTCGCGGCTCTTCTCTCGCTCTTTCCCGCAGAGCTCCGGCGATGCACAACTCGAACCGCGAAAGCCGCAATGAGCTTTGTGCAAGCTGCGCAGAAGAAACAAGGCACTAAACCGGCAAATGTCCAGCTAATCTCCAACGTGAAAAGGCTCAGCAAGGAAAGCTCTTGCTAACAGCCCAGAAGCATTGCGACGCTTCTCTGGATGATTTGCCCACCAACACTTCACATCAGCTCAAGCCGGCTGCCCGGAGGAAAAGAGGCTAGGAAAGATCGTAGCAGGCACGGTTGTTGCTGCACGAGAAGTGCCTGCTCCGGAGGCTTCTTGCGAGCAGCGCTAAAAGCACGCGAACATCGCGTTTCTGTGCTTTCCTGAACAGCTTGCGCTGGGACAGTTACAGCCGTGTTTTGCAAGCTGTCCGGGGTTCTGAGGCACTAAAAGTGCGGATGTGTGGCGACTGTGCAAGACGAGAACCGGCTGCTCTGAAAGCCCTTCCTGCTCGTCACGTACGCTTTCTAGCAGCTCTACGGACACACACGCGTCAGCCTCTTCACTGTCCTACACAGCTAGCACGCTGGCAGTTACCGTCAACTTGGAAGCAGCCGCGCAGAAGGCAGTCGCCCTGCAACCGGCGAACAGCGCACATTCGCGGCTACACGCGAGCTGGCCGCACTCGGAGCTTTCGCGGCTCTTCTCTCGCTCTTTCCCGCAGAGCTCCGGCGATGCACAACTCGAACCGCGAAAGCCGCAATGAGCTTTGTGCAAGCTGCGCAGAAGAAACAAGGCACTAAACCGGCAAATGTCCAGCTAATCTCCAACGTGAAAAGGCTCAGCAAGGAAAGCTCTTGCTAACAGCCCAGAAGCATTGCGACGCTTCTCTGGATGATTTGCCCACCAACACTTCACATCAGCTCAAGCCGGCTGCCCGGAGGAAAAGAGGCTAGGAAAGATCGTAGCAGGCACGGTTGTTGCTGCACGAGAAGTGCCTGCTCCGGAGGCTTCTTGCGAGCAGCGCTAAAAGCACGCGAACATCGCGTTTCTGTGCTTTCCTGAACAGCTTGCGCTGGGACAGTTACAGCCGTGTTTTGCAAGCTGTCCGGGGTTCTGAGGCACTAAAAGTGCGGATGTGTGGCGACTGTGCAAGACGAGAACCGGCTGCTCTGAAAGCCCTTCCTGCTCGTCACGTACGCTTTCTAGCAGCTCTACGGACACACACGCGTCAGCCTCTTCACTGTCCTACACAGCTAGCACGCTGGCAGTTACCGTCAACTTGGAAGCAGCCGCGCAGAAGGCACTCGCCCTGCAACCGGCGAACAGCGCACATTCGCGGCTACACGCGAGCTGGCCGCACTCGGAGCTTTCGCGGCTCTTCTCTCGCTCTTTCCCGCAGAGCTCCGGCGATGCACAACTCGAACCGCGAAAGCCGCAATGAGCTTTGTGCAAGCTGCGCAGAAGAAACAAGGCACTAAACCGGCAAATGTCCAGCTAATCTCCAACGTGAAAAGGGTCAGCAAGGAAAGCTCTTGCTAACAGCCCAGAAGCATTGCGACGCTTCTCTGGATGATTTGCCCACCAACACTTCACATCAGCTCAAGCCGGCTGCCCGGAGGAAAAGAGGCTAGGAAAGATCGTAGCAGGCACGGTTGTTGCTGCACGAGAAGTGCCTGCTCCGGAGGCTTCTTGCGAGCAGCGCTAAAAGCACGCGAACATCGCGTTTCTGTGCTTTCCTGAACAGCTTGCGCTGGGACAGTTACAGCCGTGTTTTGCAAGCTGTCCGGGGTTCTGAGGCACTAAAAGTGCGGATGTGTGGCGACTGTCCAAGACGAGAACCGGCTGCTCTGAAAGCCCTTCCTGCTCGTCACGTACGCTTTCTAGCAGCTCTACGGACACACACGCGTCAGCCTCTTCACTGTCCTACACAGCTAGCACGCTGGCAGTTACCGTCAACTTGGAAGCAGCCGCGCAGAAGGCAGTCGCCCTGCAACCGGCGAACAGCGCACATTCGCGGCTACACGCCAGCTGGCCGCACTCGGAGCTTTCGCGGCTCTTCTCTCGCTCTTTCCCGCAGAGCTCCGGCGATGCACAACTCGAACCGCGAAAGCCGCAATGAGCTTTGTGCAAGCTGCGCAGAAGAAACAAGGCACTAAACCGGCAAATGTCCAGCTAATCTCCAACGTGAAAAGGGTCAGCAAGGAAAGCTCTTGCTAACAGCCCAGAAGCATTGCGACGCTTCTCTGGATGATTTGCCCACCAACACTTCACATCAGCTCAAGCCGGCTGCCCGGAGGAAAAGAGGCTAGGAAAGATCGTAGCAGGCACGGTTGTTGCTGCACGAGAAGTGCCTGCTCCGGAGGCTTCTTGCGAGCAGCGCTAAAAGCACGCGAACATCGCGTTTCTGTGCTTTCCTGAACAGCTTGCGCTGGGACAGTTACAGCCGTGTTTTGCAAGCTGTCCGGGGTTCTGAGGCACTAAAAGTGCGGATGTGTGGCGACTGTGCAAGACGAGAACCGGCTGCTCTGAAAGCCCTTCCTGCTCGTCACGTACGCTTTCTAGCAGCTCTACGGACACACACGCGTCAGCCTCTTCACTGTCCTACACAGCTAGCACGCTGGCAGTTACCGTCAACTTGGAAGCAGCCGCGCAGAAGGCACTCGCCCTGCAACCGGCGAACAGCGCACATTCGCGGCTACACGCGAGCTGGCCGCACTCGGAGCTTTCGCGGCTCTTCTCTCGCTCTTTCCCGCAGAGCTCCGGCGATGCACAACTCGAACCGCGAAAGCCGCAATGAGCTTTGTGCAAGCTGCGCAGAAGAAACAAGGCACTAAACCGGCAAATGTCCAGCTAATCTCCAACGTGAAAAGGGTCAGCAAGGAAAGCTCTTGCTAACAGCCCAGAAGCATTGCGACGCTTCTCTGGATGATTTGCCCACCAACACTTCACATCAGCTCAAGCCGGCTGCCCGGAGGAAAAGAGGCTAGGAAAGATCGTAGCAGGCACGGTTGTTGCTGCACGAGAAGTGCCTGCTCCGGAGGCTTCTTGCGAGCAGCGCTAAAAGCACGCGAACATCGCGTTTCTGTGCTTTCCTGAACAGCTTGCGCTGGGACAGTTACAGCCGTGTTTTGCAAGCTGTCCGGGGTTCTGAGGCACTAAAAGTGCGGATGTGTGGCGACTGTGCAAGACGAGAACCGGCTGCTCTGAAAGCCCTTCCTGCTCGTCACGTACGCTTTCTAGCAGCTCTACGGACACACACGCGTCAGCCTCTTCACTGTCCTACACAGCTAGCACGCTGGCAGTTACCGTCAACTTGGAAGCAGCCGCGCAGAAGGCAGTCGCCCTGCAACCGGCGAACAGCGCACATTCGCGGCTACACGCGAGCTGGCCGCACTCGGAGCTTTCGCGGCTCTTCTCTCGCTCTTTCCCGCAGAGCTCCGGCGATGCACAACTCGAACCGCGAAAGCCGCAATGAGCTTTGTGCAAGCTGCGCAGAAGAAACAAGGCACTAAACCGGCAAATGTCCAGCTAATCTCCAACGTGAAAAGGGTCAGCAAGGAAAGCTCTTGCTAACAGCCCAGAAGCATTGCGACGCTTCTCTGGATGATTTGCCCACCAACACTTCACATCAGCTCAAGCCGGCTGCCCGGAGGAAAAGAGGCTAGGAAAGATCGTAGCAGGCACGGTTGTTGCTGCACGAGAAGTGCCTGCTCCGGAGGCTTCTTGCGAGCAGCGCTAAAAGCACGCGAACATCGCGTTTCTGTGCTTTCCTGAACAGCTTGCGCTGGGACAGTTACAGCCGTGTTTTGCAAGCTGTCCGGGGTTCTGAGGCACTAAAAGTGCGGATGTGTGGCGACTGTGCAAGACGAGAACCGGCTGCTCTGAAAGCCCTTCCTGCTCGTCACGTACGCTTTCTAGCAGCTCTACGGACACACACGCGTCAGCCTCTTCACTGTCCTACACAGCTAGCACGCTGGCAGTTACCGTCAACTTGGAAGCAGCCGCGCAGAAGGCAGTCGCCCTGCAACCGGCGAACAGCGCACATTCGCGGCTACACGCGAGCTGGCCGCACTCGGAGCTTTCGCGGCTCTTCTCTCGCTCTTTCCCGCAGAGCTCCGGCGATGCACAACTCGAACCGCGAAAGCCGCAAAGAGCTTTGTGCAAGCTGCGCAGAAGAAACAAGGCACTAAACCGGCAAATGTCCAGCTAATCTCCAACGTGAAAAGGCTCAGCAAGGAAAGCTCTTGCTAACAGCCCAGAAGCATTGCGACGCTTCTCTGGATGATTTGCCCACCAACACTTCACATCAGCTCAAGCCGGCTGCCCGGAGGAAAAGAGGCTAGGAAAGATCGTAGCAGGCACGGTTGTTGCTGCACGAGAAGTGCCTGCTCCGGAGGCTTCTTGCGAGCAGCGCTAAAAGCACGCGAACATCGCGTTTCTGTGCTTTCCTGAACAGCTTGCGCTGGGACAGTTACAGCCGTGTTTTGCAAGCTGTCCGGGGTTCTGAGGCACTAAAAGTGCGGATGTGTGGCGACTGTGCAAGACGAGAACCGGCTGCTCTGAAAGCCCTTCCTGCTCGTCACGTACGCTTTCTAGCAGCTCTACGGACACACACGCGTCAGCCTCTTCACTGTCCTACACAGCTAGCACGCTGGCAGTTACCGTCAACTTGGAAGCAGCCGCGCAGAAGGCAGTCGCCCTGCAACCGGCGAACAGCGCACATTCGCGGCTACACGCGAGCTGGCCGCACTCGGAGCTTTCGCGGCTCTTCTCTCGCTCTTTCCCGCAGAGCTCCGGCGATGCACAACTCGAACCGCGAAAGCCGCAAAGAGCTTTGTGCAAGCTGCGCAGAAGAAACAAGGCACTAAACCGGCAAATGTCCAGCTAATCTCCAACGTGAAAAGGCTCAGCAAGGAAAGCTCTTGCTAACAGCCCAGAAGCATTGCGACGCTTCTCTGGATGATTTGCCCACCAACACTTCACATCAGCTCAAGCCGGCTGCCCGGAGGAAAAGAGGCTAGGAAAGATCGTAGCAGGCACGGTTGTTGCTGCACGAGAAGTGCCTGCTCCGGAGGCTTCTTGCGAGCAGCGCTAAAAGCACGCGAACATCGCGTTTCTGTGCTTTCCTGAACAGCTTGCGCTGGGACAGTTACAGCCGTGTTTTGCAAGCTGTCCGGGGTTCTGAGGCACTAAAAGTGCGGATGTGTGGCGACTGTGCAAGACGAGAACCGGCTGCTCTGAAAGCCCTTCCTGCTCGTCACGTACGCTTTCTAGCAGCTCTACGGACACACACGCGTCAGCCTCTTCACTGTCCTACACAGCTAGCACGCTGGCAGTTACCGTCAACTTGGAAGCAGCCGCGCAGAAGGCACTCGCCCTGCAACCGGCGAACAGCGCACATTCGCGGCTACACGCGAGCTGGCCGCACTCGGAGCTTTCGCGGCTCTTCTCTCGCTCTTTCCCGCAGAGCTCCGGCGATGCACAACTCGAACCGCGAAAGCCGCAATGAGCTTTGTGCAAGCTGCGCAGAAGAAACAAGGCACTAAACCGGCAAATGTCCAGCTAATCTCCAACGTGAAAAGGGTCAGCAAGGAAAGCTCTTGCTAACAGCCCAGAAGCATTGCGACGCTTCTCTGGATGATTTGCCCACCAACACTTCACATCAGCTCAAGCCGGCTGCCCGGAGGAAAAGAGGCTAGGAAAGATCGTAGCAGGCACGGTTGTTGCTGCACGAGAAGTGCCTGCTCCGGAGGCTTCTTGCGAGCAGCGCTAAAAGCACGCGAACATCGCGTTTCTGTGCTTTCCTGAACAGCTTGCGCTGGGACAGTTACAGCCGTGTTTTGCAAGCTGTCCGGGGTTCTGAGGCACTAAAAGTGCGGATGTGTGGCGACTGTGCAAGACGAGAACCGGCTGCTCTGAAAGCCCTTCCTGCTCGTCACGTACGCTTTCTAGCAGCTCTACGGACACACACGCGTCAGCCTCTTCACTGTCCTACACAGCTAGCACGCTGGCAGTTACCGTCAACTTGGAAGCAGCCGCGCAGAAGGCACTCGCCCTGCAACCGGCGAACAGCGCACATTCGCGGCTACACGCGAGCTGGCCGCACTCGGAGCTTTCGCGGCTCTTCTCTCGCTCTTTCCCGCAGAGCTCCGGCGATGCACAACTCGAACCGCGAAAGCCGCAATGAGCTTTGTGCAAGCTGCGCAGAAGAAACAAGGCACTAAACCGGCAAATGTCCAGCTAATCTCCAACGTGAAAAGGCTCAGCAAGGAAAGCTCTTGCTAACAGCCCAGAAGCATTGCGACGCTTCTCTGGATGATTTGCCCACCAACACTTCACATCAGCTCAAGCCGGCTGCCCGGAGGAAAAGAGGCTAGGAAAGATCGTAGCAGGCACGGTTGTTGCTGCACGAGAAGTGCCTGCTCCGGAGGCTTCTTGCGAGCAGCGCTAAAAGCACGCGAACATCGCGTTTCTGTGCTTTCCTGAACAGCTTGCGCTGGGACAGTTACAGCCGTGTTTTGCAAGCTGTCCGGGGTTCTGAGGCACTAAAAGTGCGGATGTGTGGCGACTGTCCAAGACGAGAACCGGCTGCTCTGAAAGCCCTTCCTGCTCGTCACGTACGCTTTCTAGCAGCTCTACGGACACACACGCGTCAGCCTCTTCACTGTCCTACACAGCTAGCACGCTGGCAGTTACCGTCAACTTGGAAGCAGCCGCGCAGAAGGCAGTCGCCCTGCAACCGGCGAACAGCGCACATTCGCGGCTACACGCGAGCTGGCCGCACTCGGAGCTTTCGCGGCTCTTCTCTCGCTCTTTCCCGCAGAGCTCCGGCGATGCACAACTCGAACCGCGAAAGCCGCAATGAGCTTTGTGCAAGCTGCGCAGAAGAAACAAGGCACTAAACCGGCAAATGTCCAGCTAATCTCCAACGTGAAAAGGCTCAGCAAGGAAAGCTCTTGCTAACAGCCCAGAAGCATTGCGACGCTTCTCTGGATGATTTGCCCACCAACACTTCACATCAGCTCAAGCCGGCTGCCCGGAGGAAAAGAGGCTAGGAAAGATCGTAGCAGGCACGGTTGTTGCTGCACGAGAAGTGCCTGCTCCGGAGGCTTCTTGCGAGCAGCGCTAAAAGCACGCGAACATCGCGTTTCTGTGCTTTCCTGAACAGCTTGCGCTGGGACAGTTACAGCCGTGTTTTGCAAGCTGTCCGGGGTTCTGAGGCACTAAAAGTGCGGATGTGTGGCGACTGTGCAAGACGAGAACCGGCTGCTCTGAAAGCCCTTCCTGCTCGTCACGTACGCTTTCTAGCAGCTCTACGGACACACACGCGTCAGCCTCTTCACTGTCCTACACAGCTAGCACGCTGGCAGTTACCGTCAACTTGGAAGCAGCCGCGCAGAAGGCAGTCGCCCTGCAACCGGCGAACAGCGCACATTCGCGGCTACACGCGAGCTGGCCGCACTCGGAGCTTTCGCGGCTCTTCTCTCGCTCTTTCCCGCAGAGCTCCGGCGATGCACAACTCGAACCGCGAAAGCCGCAATGAGCTTTGTGCAAGCTGCGCAGAAGAAACAAGGCACTAAACCGGCAAATGTCCAGCTAATCTCCAACGTGAAAAGGCTCAGCAAGGAAAGCTCTTGCTAACAGCCCAGAAGCATTGCGACGCTTCTCTGGATGATTTGCCCACCAACACTTCACATCAGCTCAAGCCGGCTGCCCGGAGGAAAAGAGGCTAGGAAAGATCGTAGCAGGCACGGTTGTTGCTGCACGAGAAGTGCCTGCTCCGGAGGCTTCTTGCGAGCAGCGCTAAAAGCACGCGAACATCGCGTTTCTGTGCTTTCCTGAACAGCTTGCGCTGGGACAGTTACAGCCGTGTTTTGCAAGCTGTCCGGGGTTCTGAGGCACTAAAAGTGCGGATGTGTGGCGACTGTGCAAGACGAGAACCGGCTGCTCTGAAAGCCCTTCCTGCTCGTCACGTACGCTTTCTAGCAGCTCTACGGACACACACGCGTCAGCCTCTTCACTGTCCTACACAGCTAGCACGCTGGCAGTTACCGTCAACTTGGAAGCAGCCGCGCAGAAGGCAGTCGCCCTGCAACCGGCGAACAGCGCACATTCGCGGCTACACGCGAGCTGGCCGCACTCGGAGCTTTCGCGGCTCTTCTCTCGCTCTTTCCCGCAGAGCTCCGGCGATGCACAACTCGAACCGCGAAAGCCGCAATGAGCTTTGTGCAAGCTGCGCAGAAGAAACAAGGCACTAAACCGGCAAATGTCCAGCTAATCTCCAACGTGAAAAGGGTCAGCAAGGAAAGCTCTTGCTAACAGCCCAGAAGCATTGCGACGCTTCTCTGGATGATTTGCCCACCAACACTTCACATCAGCTCAAGCCGGCTGCCCGGAGGAAAAGAGGCTAGGAAAGATCGTAGCAGGCACGGTTGTTGCTGCACGAGAAGTGCCTGCTCCGGAGGCTTCTTGCGAGCAGCGCTAAAAGCACGCGAACATCGCGTTTCTGTGCTTTCCTGAACAGCTTGCGCTGGGACAGTTACAGCCGTGTTTTGCAAGCTGTCCGGGGTTCTGAGGCACTAAAAGTGCGGATGTGTGGCGACTGTGCAAGACGAGAACCGGCTGCTCTGAAAGCCCTTCCTGCTCGTCACGTACGCTTTCTAGCAGCTCTACGGACACACACGCGTCAGCCTCTTCACTGTCCTACACAGCTAGCACGCTGGCAGTTACCGTCAACTTGGAAGCAGCCGCGCAGAAGGCAGTCGCCCTGCAACCGGCGAACAGCGCACATTCGCGGCTACACGCGAGCTGGCCGCACTCGGAGCTTTCGCGGCTCTTCTCTCGCTCTTTCCCGCAGAGCTCCGGCGATGCACAACTCGAACCGCGAAAGCCGCAATGAGCTTTGTGCAAGCTGCGCAGAAGAAACAAGGCACTAAACCGGCAAATGTCCAGCTAATCTCCAACGTGAAAAGGGTCAGCAAGGAAAGCTCTTGCTAACAGCCCAGAAGCATTGCGACGCTTCTCTGGATGATTTGCCCACCAACACTTCACATCAGCTCAAGCCGGCTGCCCGGAGGAAAAGAGGCTAGGAAAGATCGTAGCAGGCACGGTTGTTGCTGCACGAGAAGTGCCTGCTCCGGAGGCTTCTTGCGAGCAGCGCTAAAAGCACGCGAACATCGCGTTTCTGTGCTTTCCTGAACAGCTTGCGCTGGGACAGTTACAGCCGTGTTTTGCAAGCTGTCCGGGGTTCTGAGGCACTAAAAGTGCGGATGTGTGGCGACTGTGCAAGACGAGAACCGGCTGCTCTGAAAGCCCTTCCTGCTCGTCACGTACGCTTTCTAGCAGCTCTACGGACACACACGCGTCAGCCTCTTCACTGTCCTACACAGCTAGCACGCTGGCAGTTACCGTCAACTTGGAAGCAGCCGCGCAGAAGGCAGTCGCCCTGCAACCGGCGAACAGCGCACATTCGCGGCTACACGCGAGCTGGCCGCACTCGGAGCTTTCGCGGCTCTTCTCTCGCTCTTTCCCGCAGAGCTCCGGCGATGCACAACTCGAACCGCGAAAGCCGCAATGAGCTTTGTGCAAGCTGCGCAGAAGAAACAAGGCACTAAACCGGCAAATGTCCAGCTAATCTCCAACGTGAAAAGGGTCAGCAAGGAAAGCTCTTGCTAACAGCCCAGAAGCATTGCGACGCTTCTCTGGATGATTTGCCCACCAACACTTCACATCAGCTCAAGCCGGCTGCCCGGAGGAAAAGAGGCTAGGAAAGATCGTAGCAGGCACGGTTGTTGCTGCACGAGAAGTGCCTGCTCCGGAGGCTTCTTGCGAGCAGCGCTAAAAGCACGCGAACATCGCGTTTCTGTGCTTTCCTGAACAGCTTGCGCTGGGACAGTTACAGCCGTGTTTTGCAAGCTGTCCGGGGTTCTGAGGCACTAAAAGTGCGGATGTGTGGCGACTGTGCAAGACGAGAACCGGCTGCTCTGAAAGCCCTTCCTGCTCGTCACGTACGCTTTCTAGCAGCTCTACGGACACACACGCGTCAGCCTCTTCACTGTCCTACACAGCTAGCACGCTGGCAGTTACCGTCAACTTGGAAGCAGCCGCGCAGAAGGCAGTCGCCCTGCAACCGGCGAACAGCGCACATTCGCGGCTACACGCGAGCTGGCCGCACTCGGAGCTTTCGCGGCTCTTCTCTCGCTCTTTCCCGCAGAGCTCCGGCGATGCACAACTCGAACCGCGAAAGCCGCAATGAGCTTTGTGCAAGCTGCGCAGAAGAAACAAGGCACTAAACCGGCAAATGTCCAGCTAATCTCCAACGTGAAAAGGGTCAGCAAGGAAAGCTCTTGCTAACAGCCCAGAAGCATTGCGACGCTTCTCTGGATGATTTGCCCACCAACACTTCACATCAGCTCAAGCCGGCTGCCCGGAGGAAAAGAGGCTAGGAAAGATCGTAGCAGGCACGGTTGTTGCTGCACGAGAAGTGCCTGCTCCGGAGGCTTCTTGCGAGCAGCGCTAAAAGCACGCGAACATCGCGTTTCTGTGCTTTCCTGAACAGCTTGCGCTGGGACAGTTACAGCCGTGTTTTGCAAGCTGTCCGGGGTTCTGAGGCACTAAAAGTGCGGATGTGTGGCGACTGTGCAAGACGAGAACCGGCTGCTCTGAAAGCCCTTCCTGCTCGTCACGTACGCTTTCTAGCAGCTCTACGGACACACACGCGTCAGCCTCTTCACTGTCCTACACAGCTAGCACGCTGGCAGTTACCGTCAACTTGGAAGCAGCCGCGCAGAAGGCAGTCGCCCTGCAACCGGCGAACAGCGCACATTCGCGGCTACACGCGAGCTGGCCGCACTTGGAGCTTTCGCGGCTCTTCTCTCGCTCTTTCCCGCAGAGCTCCGGCGATGCACAACTCGAACCGCGAAAGCCGCAATGAGCTTTGTGCAAGCTGCGCAGAAGAAACAAGGCACTAAACCGGCAAATGTCCAGCTAATCTCCAACGTGAAAAGGCTCAGCAAGGAAAGCTCTTGCTAACAGCCCAGAAGCATTGCGACGCTTCTCTGGATGATTTGCCCACCAACACTTCACATCAGCTCAAGCCGGCTGCCCGGAGGAAAAGAGGCTAGGAAAGATCGTAGCAGGCACGGTTGTTGCTGCACGAGAAGTGCCTGCTCCGGAGGCTTCTTGCGAGCAGCGCTAAAAGCACGCGAACATCGCGTTTCTGTGCTTTCCTGAACAGCTTGCGCTGGGACAGTTACAGCCGTGTTTTGCAAGCTGTCCGGGGTTCTGAGGCACTAAAAGTGCGGATGTGTGGCGACTGTGCAAGACGAGAACCGGCTGCTCTGAAAGCCCTTCCTGCTCGTCACGTACGCTTTCTAGCAGCTCTACGGACACACACGCGTCAGCCTCTTCACTGTCCTACACAGCTAGCACGCTGGCAGTTACCGTCAACTTGGAAGCAGCCGCGCAGAAGGCACTCGCCCTGCAACCGGCGAACAGCGCACATTCGCGGCTACACGCGAGCTGGCCGCACTCGGAGCTTTCGCGGCTCTTCTCTCGCTCTTTCCCGCAGAGCTCCGGCGATGCACAACTCGAACCGCGAAAGCCGCAATGAGCTTTGTGCAAGCTGCGCAGAAGAAACAAGGCACTAAACCGGCAAATGTCCAGCTAATCTCCAACGTGAAAAGGCTCAGCAAGGAAAGCTCTTGCTAACAGCCCAGAAGCATTGCGACGCTTCTCTGGATGATTTGCCCACCAACACTTCACATCAGCTCAAGCCGGCTGCCCGGAGGAAAAGAGGCTAGGAAAGATCGTAGCAGGCACGGTTGTTGCTGCACGAGAAGTGCCTGCTCCGGAGGCTTCTTGCGAGCAGCGCTAAAAGCACGCGAACATCGCGTTTCTGTGCTTTCCTGAACAGCTTGCGCTGGGACAGTTACAGCCGTGTTTTGCAAGCTGTCCGGGGTTCTGAGGCACTAAAAGTGCGGATGTGTGGCGACTGTGCAAGACGAGAACCGGCTGCTCTGAAAGCCCTTCCTGCTCGTCACGTACGCTTTCTAGCAGCTCTACGGACACACACGCGTCAGCCTCTTCACTGTCCTACACAGCTAGCACGCTGGCAGTTACCGTCAACTTGGAAGCAGCCGCGCAGAAGGCACTCGCCCTGCAACCGGCGAACAGCGCACATTCGCGGCTACACGCGAGCTGGCCGCACTCGGAGCTTTCGCGGCTCTTCTCTCGCTCTTTCCCGCAGAGCTCCGGCGATGCACAACTCGAACCGCGAAAGCCGCAATGAGCTTTGTGCAAGCTGCGCAGAAGAAACAAGGCACTAAACCGGCAAATGTCCAGCTAATCTCCAACGTGAAAAGGCTCAGCAAGGAAAGCTCTTGCTAACAGCCCAGAAGCATTGCGACGCTTCTCTGGATGATTTGCCCACCAACACTTCACATCAGCTCAAGCCGGCTGCCCGGAGGAAAAGAGGCTAGGAAAGATCGTAGCAGGCACGGTTGTTGCTGCACGAGAAGTGCCTGCTCCGGAGGCTTCTTGCGAGCAGCGCTAAAAGCACGCGAACATCGCGTTTCTGTGCTTTCCTGAACAGCTTGCGCTGGGACAGTTACAGCCGTGTTTTGCAAGCTGTCCGGGGTTCTGAGGCACTAAAAGTGCGGATGTGTGGCGACTGTGCAAGACGAGAACCGGCTGCTCTGAAAGCCCTTCCTGCTCGTCACGTACGCTTTCTAGCAGCTCTACGGACACACACGCGTCAGCCTCTTCACTGTCCTACACAGCTAGCACGCTGGCAGTTACCGTCAACTTGGAAGCAGCCGCGCAGAAGGCAGTCGCCCTGCAACCGGCGAACAGCGCACATTCGCGGCTACACGCGAGCTGGCCGCACTCGGAGCTTTCGCGGCTCTTCTCTCGCTCTTTCCCGCAGAGCTCCGGCGATGCACAACTCGAACCGCGAAAGCCGCAATGAGCTTTGTGCAAGCTGCGCAGAAGAAACAAGGCACTAAACCGGCAAATGTCCAGCTAATCTCCAACGTGAAAAGGGTCAGCAAGGAAAGCTCTTGCTAACAGCCCAGAAGCATTGCGACGCTTCTCTGGATGATTTGCCCACCAACACTTCACATCAGCTCAAGCCGGCTGCCCGGAGGAAAAGAGGCTAGGAAAGATCGTAGCAGGCACGGTTGTTGCTGCACGAGAAGTGCCTGCTCCGGAGGCTTCTTGCGAGCAGCGCTAAAAGCACGCGAACATCGCGTTTCTGTGCTTTCCTGAACAGCTTGCGCTGGGACAGTTACAGCCGTGTTTTGCAAGCTGTCCGGGGTTCTGAGGCACTAAAAGTGCGGATGTGTGGCGACTGTGCAAGACGAGAACCGGCTGCTCTGAAAGCCCTTCCTGCTCGTCACGTACGCTTTCTAGCAGCTCTACGGACACACACGCGTCAGCCTCTTCACTGTCCTACACAGCTAGCACGCTGGCAGTTACCGTCAACTTGGAAGCAGCCGCGCAGAAGGCAGTCGCCCTGCAACCGGCGAACAGCGCACATTCGCGGCTACACGCGAGCTGGCCGCACTCGGAGCTTTCGCGGCTCTTCTCTCGCTCTTTCCCGCAGAGCTCCGGCGATGCACAACTCGAACCGCGAAAGCCGCAATGAGCTTTGTGCAAGCTGCGCAGAAGAAACAAGGCACTAAACCGGCAAATGTCCAGCTAATCTCCAACGTGAAAAGGGTCAGCAAGGAAAGCTCTTGCTAACAGCCCAGAAGCATTGCGACGCTTCTCTGGATGATTTGCCCACCAACACTTCACATCAGCTCAAGCCGGCTGCCCGGAGGAAAAGAGGCTAGGAAAGATCGTAGCAGGCACGGTTGTTGCTGCACGAGAAGTGCCTGCTCCGGAGGCTTCTTGCGAGCAGCGCTAAAAGCACGCGAACATCGCGTTTCTGTGCTTTCCTGAACAGCTTGCGCTGGGACAGTTACAGCCGTGTTTTGCAAGCTGTCCGGGGTTCTGAGGCACTAAAAGTGCGGATGTGTGGCGACTGTGCAAGACGAGAACCGGCTGCTCTGAAAGCCCTTCCTGCTCGTCACGTACGCTTTCTAGCAGCTCTACGGACACACACGCGTCAGCCTCTTCACTGTCCTACACAGCTAGCACGCTGGCAGTTACCGTCAACTTGGAAGCAGCCGCGCAGAAGGCAGTCGCCCTGCAACCGGCGAACAGCGCACATTCGCGGCTACACGCGAGCTGGCCGCACTCGGAGCTTTCGCGGCTCTTCTCTCGCTCTTTCCCGCAGAGCTCCGGCGATGCACAACTCGAACCGCGAAAGCCGCAATGAGCTTTGTGCAAGCTGCGCAGAAGAAACAAGGCACTAAACCGGCAAATGTCCAGCTAATCTCCAACGTGAAAAGGCTCAGCAAGGAAAGCTCTTGCTAACAGCCCAGAAGCATTGCGACGCTTCTCTGGATGATTTGCCCACCAACACTTCACATCAGCTCAAGCCGGCTGCCCGGAGGAAAAGAGGCTAGGAAAGATCGTAGCAGGCACGGTTGTTGCTGCACGAGAAGTGCCTGCTCCGGAGGCTTCTTGCGAGCAGCGCTAAAAGCACGCGAACATCGCGTTTCTGTGCTTTCCTGAACAGCTTGCGCTGGGACAGTTACAGCCGTGTTTTGCAAGCTGTCCGGGGTTCTGAGGCACTAAAAGTGCGGATGTGTGGCGACTGTGCAAGACGAGAACCGGCTGCTCTGAAAGCCCTTCCTGCTCGTCACGTACGCTTTCTAGCAGCTCTACGGACACACACGCGTCAGCCTCTTCACTGTCCTACACAGCTAGCACGCTGGCAGTTACCGTCAACTTGGAAGCAGCCGCGCAGAAGGCAGTCGCCCTGCAACCGGCGAACAGCGCACATTCGCGGCTACACGCGAGCTGGCCGCACTCGGAGCTTTCGCGGCTCTTCTCTCGCTCTTTCCCGCAGAGCTCCGGCGATGCACAACTCGAACCGCGAAAGCCGCAATGAGCTTTGTGCAAGCTGCGCAGAAGAAACAAGGCACTAAACCGGCAAATGTCCAGCTAATCTCCAACGTGAAAAGGCTCAGCAAGGAAAGCTCTTGCTAACAGCCCAGAAGCATTGCGACGCTTCTCTGGATGATTTGCCCACCAACACTTCACATCAGCTCAAGCCGGCTGCCCGGAGGAAAAGAGGCTAGGAAAGATCGTAGCAGGCACGGTTGTTGCTGCACGAGAAGTGCCTGCTCCGGAGGCTTCTTGCGAGCAGCGCTAAAAGCACGCGAACATCGCGTTTCTGTGCTTTCCTGAACAGCTTGCGCTGGGACAGTTACAGCCGTGTTTTGCAAGCTGTCCGGGGTTCTGAGGCACTAAAAGTGCGGATGTGTGGCGACTGTGCAAGACGAGAACCGGCTGCTCTGAAAGCCCTTCCTGCTCGTCACGTACGCTTTCTAGCAGCTCTACGGACACACACGCGTCAGCCTCTTCACTGTCCTACACAGCTAGCACGCTGGCAGTTACCGTCAACTTGGAAGCAGCCGCGCAGAAGGCAGTCGCCCTGCAACCGGCGAACAGCGCACATTCGCGGCTACACGCGAGCTGGCCGCACTCGGAGCTTTCGCGGCTCTTCTCTCGCTCTTTCCCGCAGAGCTCCGGCGATGCACAACTCGAACCGCGAAAGCCGCAATGAGCTTTGTGCAAGCTGCGCAGAAGAAACAAGGCACTAAACCGGCAAATGTCCAGCTAATCTCCAACGTGAAAAGGCTCAGCAAGGAAAGCTCTTGCTAACAGCCCAGAAGCATTGCGACGCTTCTCTGGATGATTTGCCCACCAACACTTCACATCAGCTCAAGCCGGCTGCCCGGAGGAAAAGAGGCTAGGAAAGATCGTAGCAGGCACGGTTGTTGCTGCACGAGAAGTGCCTGCTCCGGAGGCTTCTTGCGAGCAGCGCTAAAAGCACGCGAACATCGCGTTTCTGTGCTTTCCTGAACAGCTTGCGCTGGGACAGTTACAGCCGTGTTTTGCAAGCTGTCCGGGGTTCTGAGGCACTAAAAGTGCGGATGTGTGGCGACTGTGCAAGACGAGAACCGGCTGCTCTGAAAGCCCTTCCTGCTCGTCACGTACGCTTTCTAGCAGCTCTACGGACACACACGCGTCAGCCTCTTCACTGTCCTACACAGCTAGCACGCTGGCAGTTACCGTCAACTTGGAAGCAGCCGCGCAGAAGGCAGTCGCCCTGCAACCGGCGAACAGCGCACATTCGCGGCTACACGCGAGCTGGCCGCACTCGGAGCTTTCGCGGCTCTTCTCTCGCTCTTTCCCGCAGAGCTCCGGCGATGCACAACTCGAACCGCGAAAGCCGCAATGAGCTTTGTGCAAGCTGCGCAGAAGAAACAAGGCACTAAACCGGCAAATGTCCAGCTAATCTCCAACGTGAAAAGGGTCAGCAAGGAAAGCTCTTGCTAACAGCCCAGAAGCATTGCGACGCTTCTCTGGATGATTTGCCCACCAACACTTCACATCAGCTCAAGCCGGCTGCCCGGAGGAAAAGAGGCTAGGAAAGATCGTAGCAGGCACGGTTGTTGCTGCACGAGAAGTGCCTGCTCCGGAGGCTTCTTGCGAGCAGCGCTAAAAGCACGCGAACATCGCGTTTCTGTGCTTTCCTGAACAGCTTGCGCTGGGACAGTTACAGCCGTGTTTTGCAAGCTGTCCGGGGTTCTGAGGCACTAAAAGTGCGGATGTGTGGCGACTGTGCAAGACGAGAACCGGCTGCTCTGAAAGCCCTTCCTGCTCGTCACGTACGCTTTCTAGCAGCTCTACGGACACACACGCGTCAGCCTCTTCACTGTCCTACACAGCTAGCACGCTGGCAGTTACCGTCAACTTGGAAGCAGCCGCGCAGAAGGCAGTCGCCCTGCAACCGGCGAACAGCGCACATTCGCGGCTACACGCGAGCTGGCCGCACTCGGAGCTTTCGCGGCTCTTCTCTCGCTCTTTCCCGCAGAGCTCCGGCGATGCACAACTCGAACCGCGAAAGCCGCAATGAGCTTTGTGCAAGCTGCGCAGAAGAAACAAGGCACTAAACCGGCAAATGTCCAGCTAATCTCCAACGTGAAAAGGGTCAGCAAGGAAAGCTCTTGCTAACAGCCCAGAAGCATTGCGACGCTTCTCTGGATGATTTGCCCACCAACACTTCACATCAGCTCAAGCCGGCTGCCCGGAGGAAAAGAGGCTAGGAAAGGTCGTAGCAGGCACGGTTGTTGCTGCACGAGAAGTGCCTGCTCCGGAGGCTTCTTGCGAGCAGCGCTAAAAGCACGCGAACATCGCGTTTCTGTGCTTTCCTGAACAGCTTGCGCTGGGACAGTTACAGCCGTGTTTTGCAAGCTGTCCGGGGTTCTGAGGCACTAAAAGTGCGGATGTGTGGCGACTGTGCAAGACGAGAACCGGCTGCTCTGAAAGCCCTTCCTGCTCGTCACGTACGCTTTCTAGCAGCTCTACGGACACACACGCGTCAGCCTCTTCACTGTCCTACACAGCTAGCACGCTGGCAGTTACCGTCAACTTGGAAGCAGCCGCGCAGAAGGCAGTCGCCCTGCAACCGGCGAACAGCGCACATTCGCGGCTACACGCGAGCTGGCCGCACTCGGAGCTTTCGCGGCTCTTCTCTCGCTCTTTCCCGCAGAGCTCCGGCGATGCACAACTCGAACCGCGAAAGCCGCAATGAGCTTTGTGCAAGCTGCGCAGAAGAAACAAGGCACTAAACCGGCAAATGTCCAGCTAATCTCCAACGTGAAAAGGGTCAGCAAGGAAAGCTCTTGCTAACAGCCCAGAAGCATTGCGACGCTTCTCTGGATGATTTGCCCACCAACACTTCACATCAGCTCAAGCCGGCTGCCCGGAGGAAAAGAGGCTAGGAAAGATCGTAGCAGGCACGGTTGTTGCTGCACGAGAAGTGCCTGCTCCGGAGGCTTCTTGCGAGCAGCGCTAAAAGCACGCGAACATCGCGTTTCTGTGCTTTCCTGAACAGCTTGCGCTGGGACAGTTACAGCCGTGTTTTGCAAGCTGTCCGGGGTTCTGAGGCACTAAAAGTGCGGATGTGTGGCGACTGTGCAAGACGAGAACCGGCTGCTCTGAAAGCCCTTCCTGCTCGTCACGTACGCTTTCTAGCAGCTCTACGGACACACACGCGTCAGCCTCTTCACTGTCCTACACAGCTAGCACGCTGGCAGTTACCGTCAACTTGGAAGCAGCCGCGCAGAAGGCACTCGCCCTGCAACCGGCGAACAGCGCACATTCGCGGCTACACGCGAGCTGGCCGCACTCGGAGCTTTCGCGGCTCTTCTCTCGCTCTTTCCCGCAGAGCTCCGGCGATGCACAACTCGAACCGCGAAAGCCGCAATGAGCTTTGTGCAAGCTGCGCAGAAGAAACAAGGCACTAAACCGGCAAATGTCCAGCTAATCTCCAACGTGAAAAGGGTCAGCAAGGAAAGCTCTTGCTAACAGCCCAGAAGCATTGCGACGCTTCTCTGGATGATTTGCCCACCAACACTTCACATCAGCTCAAGCCGGCTGCCCGGAGGAAAAGAGGCTAGGAAAGATCGTAGCAGGCACGGTTGTTGCTGCACGAGAAGTGCCTGCTCCGGAGGCTTCTTGCGAGCAGCGCTAAAAGCACGCGAACATCGCGTTTCTGTGCTTTCCTGAACAGCTTGCGCTGGGACAGTTACAGCCGTGTTTTGCAAGCTGTCCGGGGTTCTGAGGCACTAAAAGTGCGGATGTGTGGCGACTGTGCAAGACGAGAACCGGCTGCTCTGAAAGCCCTTCCTGCTCGTCACGTACGCTTTCTAGCAGCTCTACGGACACACACGCGTCAGCCTCTTCACTGTCCTACACAGCTAGCACGCTGGCAGTTACCGTCAACTTGGAAGCAGCCGCGCAGAAGGCAGTCGCCCTGCAACCGGCGAACAGCGCACATTCGCGGCTACACGCGAGCTGGCCGCACTCGGAGCTTTCGCGGCTCTTCTCTCGCTCTTTCCCGCAGAGCTCCGGCGATGCACAACTCGAACCGCGAAAGCCGCAATGAGCTTTGTGCAAGCTGCGCAGAAGAAACAAGGCACTAAACCGGCAAATGTCCAGCTAATCTCCAACGTGAAAAGGCTCAGCAAGGAAAGCTCTTGCTAACAGCCCAGAAGCATTGCGACGCTTCTCTGGATGATTTGCCCACCAACACTTCACATCAGCTCAAGCCGGCTGCCCGGAGGAAAAGAGGCTAGGAAAGATCGTAGCAGGCACGGTTGTTGCTGCACGAGAAGTGCCTGCTCCGGAGGCTTCTTGCGAGCAGCGCTAAAAGCACGCGAACATCGCGTTTCTGTGCTTTCCTGAACAGCTTGCGCTGGGACAGTTACAGCCGTGTTTTGCAAGCTGTCCGGGGTTCTGAGGCACTAAAAGTGCGGATGTGTGGCGACTGTGCAAGACGAGAACCGGCTGCTCTGAAAGCCCTTCCTGCTCGTCACGTACGCTTTCTAGCAGCTCTACGGACACACACGCGTCAGCCTCTTCACTGTCCTACACAGCTAGCACGCTGGCAGTTACCGTCAACTTGGAAGCAGCCGCGCAGAAGGCAGTCGCCCTGCAACCGGCGAACAGCGCACATTCGCGGCTACACGCGAGCTGGCCGCACTCGGAGCTTTCGCGGCTCTTCTCTCGCTCTTTCCCGCAGAGCTCCGGCGATGCACAACTCGAACCGCGAAAGCCGCAATGAGCTTTGTGCAAGCTGCGCAGAAGAAACAAGGCACTAAACCGGCAAATGTCCAGCTAATCTCCAACGTGAAAAGGGTCAGCAAGGAAAGCTCTTGCTAACAGCCCAGAAGCATTGCGACGCTTCTCTGGATGATTTGCCCACCAACACTTCACATCAGCTCAAGCCGGCTGCCCGGAGGAAAAGAGGCTAGGAAAGATCGTAGCAGGCACGGTTGTTGCTGCACGAGAAGTGCCTGCTCCGGAGGCTTCTTGCGAGCAGCGCTAAAAGCACGCGAACATCGCGTTTCTGTGCTTTCCTGAACAGCTTGCGCTGGGACAGTTACAGCCGTGTTTTGCAAGCTGTCCGGGGTTCTGAGGCACTAAAAGTGCGGATGTGTGGCGACTGTGCAAGACGAGAACCGGCTGCTCTGAAAGCCCTTCCTGCTCGTCACGTACGCTTTCTAGCAGCTCTACGGACACACACGCGTCAGCCTCTTCACTGTCCTACACAGCTAGCACGCTGGCAGTTACCGTCAACTTGGAAGCAGCCGCGCAGAAGGCACTCGCCCTGCAACCGGCGAACAGCGCACATTCGCGGCTACACGCGAGCTGGCCGCACTCGGAGCTTTCGCGGCTCTTCTCTCGCTCTTTCCCGCAGAGCTCCGGCGATGCACAACTCGAACCGCGAAAGCCGCAATGAGCTTTGTGCAAGCTGCGCAGAAGAAACAAGGCACTAAACCGGCAAATGTCCAGCTAATCTCCAACGTGAAAAGGCTCAGCAAGGAAAGCTCTTGCTAACAGCCCAGAAGCATTGCGACGCTTCTCTGGATGATTTGCCCACCAACACTTCACATCAGCTCAAGCCGGCTGCCCGGAGGAAAAGAGGCTAGGAAAGATCGTAGCAGGCACGGTTGTTGCTGCACGAGAAGTGCCTGCTCCGGAGGCTTCTTGCGAGCAGCGCTAAAAGCACGCGAACATCGCGTTTCTGTGCTTTCCTGAACAGCTTGCGCTGGGACAGTTACAGCCGTGTTTTGCAAGCTGTCCGGGGTTCTGAGGCACTAAAAGTGCGGATGTGTGGCGACTGTGCAAGACGAGAACCGGCTGCTCTGAAAGCCCTTCCTGCTCGTCACGTACGCTTTCTAGCAGCTCTACGGACACACACGCGTCAGCCTCTTCACTGTCCTACACAGCTAGCACGCTGGCAGTTACCGTCAACTTGGAAGCAGCCGCGGAGAAGGAAGTCAGACAATTACTCCAACACCTGAAATGCCTGCTCTAAAAGTTCTTGCTGCTCCTCACCGACTCTTCCCACCACATCTACAGGCTCAGAAACATTGAGTCTCTGGGCTTTCCTCCACCAGCAGGACTCTGACACTTACCATCACCTAGAGCTGCTGCACAGTGAGAAATAAATCTTAAAAATCACTAACTCAGACGATTGCTTTAACACCAAAAGTGCCACCTCTGAAAGTTTACTGGTGTACATGGTGGCAAAAGTCGGAGTCCTGATTGTCTAGGAAAGAACGGAGCCCCAGTGTTGCTGGGCTTGTAGATGCGGTGGCAAGAGCCACTGAGGGGTTTTCAGAGCTGGCACTTCTGGTGTGGGATCTATCATCCAACGTTCATGATATATAAGAGTGTTTTCACTGGGCGGCCATAAGTACACCGTGGTAAACGTTGGAGTGCTGGTGTTCTAGGAAATCTCGCAGTCCCAATATTTGTGAGCCTGTAGATGCGGTGGCAAGAGCCGGGCAGGAGAAGCAAGAGCTTTCAGAAATGTCACTTCTGGTGTGGGAGCAGTCTTCTGACTGTGTGATTTTTAAGATTTTTTTCAAAAGGGACTGCTGAGTTGAGGTGATGGTAGACGTCGGAGTCCTGGTGTCCCAGGAAATGCCGGATCCCCAATGTTTGTGAGCCTGTAGATGTGGTGCCTAGAGCTGGTGAGAAGCAGCAAGACATTCCAGAGCTGACACTTCTGGTGTGGGAGCAGCTGTCTGACATTCACCATTTTTAAGCTGTGGTTTAACACTAGGCGGACAGCTCGAGCTGGTGTTAAACGTCGGAGTCCTGGTGGTCTAAGAAATCCCGGAGCCCCAATGTTTCCTGGCCTGTAGATTTTTTTTATGCCTGTAGATCTTTACCACCCTGTCCTGGTGGTCTAGGAAAGCCCGGAGCCCCAGAGTTTGGAGCCTGTATGTGTGGTAGCAAGAGCCGGTGAGGAGCAGCAAGGGTATTCAGAGCTGGTCACCATGTAACAAAAGGTTCAGGATTTTTAAGATTTTTTCCCACTGAGCAGTAGGGACTGTTTCTCACTCCTTACAAATGAGTCCTTCGTCAGGAAAAGAAAAAAAAAACAGACTTCCTCTTCCATTAATTGTTTCTCTAAGCTATATGGGTACATGACTATGTTTTATAACTGTATTCTTGTCCTGTTTCTGGCTAGGATAGAGTTAATATTTACCTGAGCTGGGTGGAGTACTGAAGCTGGTAGCCCCTATGGCTGGGATAGTTAACTAATCAGCTAACTGCTGGGGCTCAGTATGTAAGTGAGGACGGTGGTGAAAGGAGCCTCCTGCTACGTGGAAGAAACTAGGTGTGGAGATTTGTTGTAAGCCATTATACTATATTTGTATTGCATCACTGTTTTGTTTTCTTCTGTCATTACTGTTAAATTTACTTTTTGTTCAATCTCAACCCACGGGTTTGGTTTTTTTCCTGGTTTTCTTTTGTTTACCAAATCTCCCCCTGTTCTCTTGGAGAGTGGGGGGGGAGTGAGAGAGAGACTGCGTAGTCTGGTCCCGATCGGGGCTGAACTACAACAATTCTTTAAGAGCATACATATATAGTTGTGATTAACTTATTGTCCCCTATATCAATCCCCCCTTTTTATCACACTAAGTAAATTCTTTTACTTAAACAGTTTCCCTGAATGATATGAAGCATCATACATGGTTTTGTTAGTGGGGGGGGGGCCTAAGGTGGTAGCTTCTGTAGGAAACTGCTAGAAGTCGCTCCCCTTTGTTCAGTGGACTCGGCCGGGCCTAGAGCGGACCCGCTGCTGGCCAAGGCCAAGCCAATTGGTAGCAGAATGTCCCATGATAATGCCTCTGTGATAACGTATTCAAATAGGGGAAAACAGAAAAAAAAAAAAAAGGGAGAGATGTGAAGCAGCTGAGCGGGGGGCAGAGGCACAGAGGGGGAGGCGCAGGCCTTATGGGCCTTGCAGGCCTCACCCTCTGGCCTCTCGCCAAGCGGCTGACTGGGCCCGAATTGGTCCGGCCCGGCTGCAGGAAGTGGAGAGGAGAGGAGAAGTGAATAAGATGTAAAAAGGATCCTGAGAGACATCTACCAGCCTGTTGTGAGGAACGGCTGCAGATGCCCAGGTCAGTTCAGAAGGAGTGGGAGGAGTAATGCGGCTCCTGGCCAAGATTCCCCTGCAGCCTGTGGTGACGACCATGGTGGAGCAGGTTGTCCCCCTGCAGCCCATGGAGGTCCACGGAGGGGCAGAGATCCACTTGGAGCCCGTGAAGGATCCTGTACTGGGGGAGGTGGATGCCTGAAGGCAGCTGTGGCCCATGGAGGGCCCGCTGGGACAGCTGTTCTGGAGAGACTGCACCCTGTGGAAGAGATGACCCATGCCGGAGCAGTTTCAGGAAGGACTGTGGCGTACGGGTGGGACCCCACAACAGAGCAGGGGAGGAATGCGAGTTCTTCCCCCAACCATGAAGCAGCAGTGTAAAACAACGCGTGATGAACTGACCGCAATCCCCATTCCCTCTTCCCCCTCCTGTGCCACTCGGGGGGGGGAAGGTAGTAGAGATAATGTTAAGCTTGGGAAGAGGGAGGGGTGGAGGGAGGTTATCTTGTTCTCTGTCTCATTATCTTGCTGTTTGTAGTAATAAATGAATAGTTTTCCCCAAGTCGAGTCTGTTTTGCCCGTGATGGTAACTTTAAGGATTTCTCCCTGTCCTTATCTCAAACCTCGAGCCGTTTTTCCTTACGTTATCTCCCCCTGTTCTCTCGGAGGGTGGGAGGAGTGAGAGAGAGACTGCGTAGTCTGGTCCTGATCGGGGCTGAACTACGACAGTGTTACTTTCTTAAACATTCTCCAAACCCATAGGTACAGCACAATAGTTAATAGTAATAAAACTCCTAAGCTAATCAATAAGATCACAACGGGGCGCACCATAGTATTAAGGATCCCTGTTGCCTCTGTCCCAGCCCCACTCATGCCCTGAGTACATTTCCATTTTGTGCATAACCACAGTGGCCAAGTTTAAGCCCGACCGTTTAAAAGGTGGTCCCATGCTTCCTGTAAACCCAAGGGAGGCGTGAGACCACGGCCATTTGGTGTCCTTTTGATTACAAGTTGGTGGTAAGATGCAGGAAAATATTGTAAGCCCAACCACAATTCCAATTAAACAATTGGTCATTTTAGGATTTAGTTGGTCTAGTGGATTAGTACAGCTACTTCTGTAGATAATGTACTGCCTTTGGTGACCTGCTAAAATGGGTTTTATATTTCCTATAATAAAATGACAAATAAGATATAAACTGCACCGATGACAGATTTGGGCGAGATTAGTTACTGGCCGGTCCCGGTTTCTTTGTCCGGTATCGTTTGCTGTGGTGTCCCTCCGGTTCACTACTGCACTGTTCCCGCCCTTATCCGTTCGAACGAGTTTAAGTCTCAAGTCTTCATTGTTGTCTGGAGTTACTTTCCACAAGGTTGCAGAGGCTCTCTTGATCCGAGTATGGTGTATCCAGGAGTTCTGTCCCTTTACCTTAATTGCCGTGTAGGTGGTGAGGAGGACTTGAAAAGGTCCGGCCCACTGTGGTTCCAGAGTTTTTTCTGTAAGAGATTTAACATATACATAGTCCCCTGGTTGTATATCGTGAACAGGCCCATCCAGACCCCTACGACGTGTTCCCATTGCATGTTTTTCAATTCTTTTTAATTGTTTGTTTAGTGCCACCATATAGGAGGTCATTATTTCTTCACCAATTTGTGAAGACGTTCCCTTTTGTACCCCATAGGGTCGTCCATATAGAATTTCGAATGGACTAAGCCCTTCTCTTGCTCTTGGTCTGGTTCGTATTCGTATAAGAGCTAATGGTAAAGTTAGATTAGTTTCCTGACCCAACTTGACAATCTGTTGTTTGATTGGGTGATTCATTTTCTCCACCTGGCCACTTGATTGTGGTCGGTAAGAGGTATGTAATTGCCACTCTATCCCTAGATGGTGGCTAATTGCTTGTACTATTCTGGACACAAAATGTGGTCCTCTATCCGAGGGCATTACTGCTGGGACTCCAAACCTAGGTACTATTTCCTGGAGCAGTATTTTGGTTACTTCCCAGGCTTTAGCAGTTCCGCACGGGAAAGCTTCTGGCCAGCCTGAAAAGGTATCCGTAAGTACTAATAAGTATCGATACCCCCCTTTTCTAGGGAGTTCTGAGAAATCAATCTGCCAACGTTGTCCCGGACCATTCCCCTTTCCGATTTTTTCAAGTTTCGGCCCTTTTACAACTTTAGGATTAGTCTGGAGACAAAGATCACATTGTTGAGTTACTTGTCTAGCGGTAGTGTCTAAGTTTCACGCTATTATGTTCCTGATGAGATCTTTATATAGGGCTTCTGCCCCCGCCTCCCCCCAGTGTCTTTTTCTATGTTCTTCTCGGACTACTGACGATATCATGTAGGAGGGAATTACTACCCTCCCGTGTGAGGGGTAGTAATTGGCCCACCCTTCCTCATTATATGACCCCTTTAGATCATTAATAAGTTTGCCGACTTCCTTTGTGTATTCTGGTTTACCTTCTAGAAATACCTGTCCATCAGGTATTAGCGCACCCTCTACCTTGATTGTTTCTCTAGCTGCTTGTTTTGCTTCCCTATCTGCCAGCTCATTTCCTCTTTCCAATTCTGTGCTCACTTTCTGGTGTGCTTTAATATGCATAATTGCCACCTTTTTGGGAAGCTGGACTGCATTCAGGATTTTCAAAATCCCTTCTGCGTGTTTGATGGTTTTTCCATGAGAATTTAACAGTCCTCTTGCCTTCCATATTGCTCCATGGGCATGTACCACCCCAAAGGCATATTTAGGGTCAGTCCAAATGTTTACAGTCCTTCCCTGGGCTCTCTCCAGGGCTCAGGTAAGGGCTATGATCTCGGCCTTTTGGGTTGAGACATCGGCTGATAGTGGCCTGGACTCTATCACCTTTTCAAAAGTGGTAACAGCATATCCGGAATGTCGCCTTCCATTTAACATATAGCTGCTTCCATCGGTGAACCAATGTTCGGCTCCATCGACAGGGACATCTTTAAGATCCGTTCGACTAGAATACATGGTTTCAATTGTTTCCACGCAGTCATGACTCACCGGCTCCCCGATGTTCCCATCAAGGAATGAGGCCGGATTGATGATGTTTGTGGTCACGATTTCAACATCATCCTGTTCAACCATTATAGCTTGATATTTCAGGAACCTTTGTGGGGAAAGCCAATGCCCTCCTTTTGCTTCAAGGACCGCAGATACAGTCTGGGAAACTAGGACAGTCATTTTCTGGCCTAGAGTGAACTTTCAGGCTTCTTGAATGTTTAGAATGACAGCTGCTACTGCTCTCAGACAGCTGGGCCACTGTCGTAGTTCAGCCCCGATCGGGACCAGACTACACAGTCTCTCTCTCGCTCCCCCCACCCTCCGAGAGAATAGGAGGAGATGATATAAGAAAAACGGCTCGAGGTTTGAGATAAGGACGGGAAGAAATTTGTAAAGTTACCGTTACAGGCAAACCAGACTCGACTTGGGGAAAAACACTCATTTATTTCTAAAACTAGCAGGAGAATGAGACAGGGAACAAGATAACCTCCCCCCACCCCTCCCTCTTCCCGGGCTTAACATTATCTCTACTACCTTCCCCTCCCGAGTGGCATGGAGGGGGGGGTCGGGGGCGGTGGGGGGGGGAATGGGGGTCGCAGTCAGTTCATCACGCGTTGTTTTACGCCTCTGTGTCATCGTCGGGGGAAGAACTCCTTGCATTCCTCCTCTGCTCCAGCGTGGGGTCCCTCCCACGGGCCACAGTCCTTCGTGAAACTGCTCCGGCGTGGGTCATCTCTTCCACGGGGTGCAGTCCTGCGAGCGACGGAGGAACGTACGACAAAAGACTCAATATGAGTAATAAGCGTAGTTCGATTTATTAGTCCCGGGTGCACATATTTATATTGCTAAGATAAAATATGCCTACTAGTCATTGCGTGATTGGCTTAAGCTCTAATAGTTACATTTGCATATCCTTCCTACTTGCAGTTAGCTAATCTGGAAAGTCCCGTTAACCTGAAAGTCCCGTACTTTTCATGTTTTCACTTTCTCAGAGTTGTTTACGATCTTCTTCAAGGTTGCTTCGTTTACTTTCTCACAGGAAGCTTCATTACTTTCTCACAGGCGGCCTCATTATTTTCTCACAGGTGGCTTCAGTACTTTCTTACAGGCGGCTTCATTACTTTCTCACAAGCGGCTTCAGTGATGTCCTTGAGGCCTGCTGCTCACAAACATAACAATTCCATTCGGTCTGGATTGTTCACTAAGTGTCCCTGATACTCCAGGTATCCAACAAATCCCCCTTTTTGTTTTGAACAATCCAGACCCACTTATGCGCTAATAACAAAAAATCAATGGCTGCTAGATTCTGCAAAAATATCATGACGCATACTATCCATGTCTTCTAATAATCCTGATAACATGCTAGAGGTTAAATTCATTTGCTTTTGTGCCCAACAAGCTAATTTATTTAAGTTAGCTAAAGCTTTTGCAGTTGCTGCCCAAGGAACAAATAAAGATAATGCTATCCGCTCAGCTGTACCCAACAGGGTTAAATTGCCGTCACAATGGGGAGTCAATACTTTTAGCGATCTTCTTGCTCGAGTGTGATTCCGTAATGTTCTCATAGGTGGAGCAAACATTATCAATTTTCCAAAATAACATGGTCCTCCTATGGCTCTTTTTGGTACTCCTGACCTTATTTTACTACAATATCAACTAGGTTCATGTAGGCCTCTACTGAATCTCCCTTTTCTTCTTTTTTTTTTTTTTTTTTTTTTTTTATGAGCCAGATTGTCTGTATTGAGTTGTTAATCATTTTTTGCAAGCATGGTATGTTATGCCTAGTATGATGCCTAGTATCATAATTCCGATTTTAACCAAGGACAGCAACCACCCAGTTATGCCACACACAAGCTTAGTTAATAAAATTACTGATCACATGTTTATGCATATTCATGATTACAAAGCAAAGCTAAGTTTCAGTACCTTCTAGTAATTTTCTACTATAACATTTTTCTACTATTATGGATATAACAACTCCAGTAACTTTCTTATCTACAAGAGCAATGACTAGTTTTCTGCAGGCCTCTGTTGAAACAAGCCATAAATTCTGCTAACAATGTTTTGTATCTTAAAGCTTCCCTTCTCATTCCATGGCTTTCTTCCTGAGAGCATGATTGCATTCCTCCCCCAAGGTCGGTGTGCTTTCACTGATACCATACTGGCTCAGCGAAATACCACATCTCCCCCTTCTTTGTTTAGGAGAAGAGGCTTGTTTCAACGCTTTATCTATTAAAGTTTGCACACATTTTAAGACACAGAATTATAGATCAAAATACATATATAAAAGGAATGAATAAGCATCCTACAGCTATTAGTAACAAGCTTTTATCAAGTCACCAAAAGATGTCTGAATATATCAAAACCATCACTTTGTTGCTGGTTTTGTACTCCTTTTTGCAAGTTTTGAATACTTTTGTGAATAGATTCCGAATGATCAGACAGATTCATGCAGCAAAGCCCATCAAAATCCTGACAACCATGATTTTGTGCTAATAATAAAAAAAATCTATTGCTGATCTATTCTGTTACTAACCCAACTATGCCAAAGACACCGCTGAGCAAGAGGATGTTTATCAGCCGGGTCAGAGCAGAGAAGGGAGGCAGGCGCAGCACCTTCAGGGCGTCCCCTGTTGTAAATAAAGTGTGCTCTGGGTCTGTCCTCTCCCCTTCGCTCCGAGCCACCTCTGTTTATACCCTCAGCAGATTCAGTGAAAGAGTCCTGACTAGGTGTTGCTGCATGCGTGGCCAGCGCATACAACAAGGCCTGACTAGACGTTGCTGCATGCGTGGCCAGCGCATGCAACAAGGCCTGTCAAATATGTGCTCTGCGGGCTAACAGCGGTTCTGTTTTGTAAAGTAGCATAGTATATAGAATCTACATCAGTTAACAGCGTTGATAGTGCCGATACAGTTGTATTTATTTGCTTAGCAAGCCAACAGTCCAATTTATTTAGCATAGTTAATGCCTAGGCACTTGCCACACCAGGTGTAAAGACTGAAGCAGCAATAATTTTACTTAGTTTCCAAAACTCTGTATTATCTTGGCAACCAGATTCAATGCTATGTATGCTTCGTTTAGGTCTTTTATGCTGTCTGGATTTTGATATGTGCTCGCATGATTACGTCATGCTGTGTCGTTGCAATGTATAGATCTTAAAGCATTTACAATCATTACCCCTCTAGAAACATTAGCTCTTGAATAGTTAAAAAGAAATAGAAGTCCATCTTTACTGATCCCAAAAAGTTCCATCTTTTGTAGTTTTAGCACTCAGCACTTGTGGTTGCTGCTGTTTTACACAGAGTTGCCGTCCTACCGGTATCTGGCAGGTCAACCAAACATGTTCTGAAATACCCGCAGATGATACAGACAGGGATCCACTTGTTTACTGCTCCTGTAAAGACATAAGCGTATCCCTTCCCCCATGTTATAAGAGGGAACGGTCCTTCCACTTATACAAAGCTCGACTCAGACAGGAGTATCTGTTAACCATGTCAGGGGCGGGGGGGTGGGGGCGCCTGGCGGCGGCTGTGGCCCAGACATATAAGAGGAAAGAAAACTAAAACCTGAGGTTTAAGACAAGAATAGGGAGGGATCCTTAAAGCCACCGCTACAGGCAAAACAGACCATCACTAAAACCAAAGCAGGATAAGGAAAAAGGGAACAAGACAACCTCCCCCCACCCCTCCCTCTTCCCAGGCTTAACACCATCTCCACCTCCCTCCCCTGCCCCCTTAGCGGGACAGGGATGGGGGGCGGGGGGGGGGAAAGAGGGAATGGGGGTTACAGACAGTTAATCACGCGCCGCTTTATTGATATCAACGGTTTAACGGCTGCACCTACAGCAGCAGCCATGACTGTAGCCTTTTCTTGTTCTAACATTCGCTCAGCAGCTTCCAGCAGTTGCCCTGTACTAGATCCTTTTGGCAGCACACTGAGGGCTCTCTTAGTTTTTTGGGTTTGTTTTTTGTTTTTTGTTTTTTTTTGATTAGCATTATTAAAGGCAAGCATATCTAAGAACTTTGCTTTCATGTCATCATCCAGATCAGGGTGAGCCATAATTGCAGTGTGCAACCGATCAATAAATTTCCCATATGGTTCTGTGGGACCTTGTCTTCTTGATGTAAAGGCAGGTCCAGACTTTTCATCGTGCACCCTAGCAAGCGCTCTATAAGCCAAATCTTGGCCCAGTTGTAACACTTTGGTAGCAAATTGCGCTTGCCAATCAGATCGTGTGTAGTGTCCCGCTCCCATCAGCATTTGAGTTTGCACCCCGAATAATGGATCACCCTGTTGTCGAGGCGTTGCAGCTGCCCTATCACAAGCAGCCTGCCAGTACTGAAAGAACTGCAGCTGCTGCGACCTGGACAATCATTCTAATATCATAAGGAGCTAACAACTGTGATGAAAAAATATGCTGCAACACAGATTGAGCATATGATGATTTTAGCCCATACTGAGTAACTGCACTTTTAGCTTCCTTCAATATTTTCCAGTCTAATGCTTTCCACACACTTTTCCCAGTATTATCAGTCACAACTGGAAATGCCATAGGAAAAGGCTCTCCTTCTATCAAAGCATCTCGAATCACCTCTTTCCACTGCACTATCGGATTCAAAACCCCGGCCCCTCCCGCCGGCGTCCCTTGCAAAGGTGCAAAAAGACTGATCTCACCCGATGCTCCGTTCGGAATGAATAGGTTGGATGCTGACAGGTCTCGATGCGGCACAGGCGAAGGAGTTGACAAGTTTCCCAGTGACACTTCTAGGCGAATCTCTAGGGCTTCCAGTCTTTTTAGCGTCTCTTCCAGCTGTGCGTCCTTGGAGCCAGATGAATGTTCATCCCCCTCCTCCTCACGCCGTGGTGGCAGGGAAGAAGGTGGTAACGGGGGATAAACCAGAGCTGTTGGTGCCGGCGAAAAGGCTCGTGACTCTGAGTCTGCACTGGCGCAGCGTGGCGGGGTGCCTGGCGGTGGTACGTCTGATGGTGGTGAAAAGCCTTTGGCAGTTTTTCCCTCTGGTGCCCGCATATCTATAGTTATAGGGGCTGTGGCTGCAGTTCCTGGAGTCCTTGCTGGGGCTCGAACCCCCCCACCCTCAGCACGAGCCGGGGCGGCGGCAGGGCTCGTTAAACCCGAGAACAGCATGCTGGTAGTGGAGGTGGACCCGTCGGCTGGAGTTAAGGCCGCAAAAGCAGATGCAGCAACTGAACGCTCGGCTTTCATGCTTATCAATGTTTCGTTCATTAGCTTCCACACGGTGGAGATCCCTTACTTATTTCATCCCACAGCTTTTTTCCTATCTTTTCCTGTGTCGGGAGTTCAAAAGGATCATCAACTGTGGGGATTAATTCCCTTTTCTTTGCCCACTGCAGCAAAGCTTCTAGGACGGCCGAGTCATAACTCAGTCCTCTCATAGAGAGCATAATAATTCTAGGGCTACCTCCTTTTCCATTATTGCCGGCAGTTTCACAATTGGTGCTCCCTGATTAAGGCACCCCTTTTACTCCCTGATTAAGTACTCACTATTGGTGCTCCCTGATTAAGGCACCCCTTTTACTCCCTGATTAAGTACTCACTATTGGTGCTCCCTGATTAAGGCACCCCTTTTTTGCAGCTTGTCCTGTAGCCCCACATTAACCCCCAGTTGCACCCATTAACCCCCAGTTGACCCCCATTGACCCCTGTTAACCCCCATTAACCCCCAGTTGACCCCCATTAACCCCCAGTGACCCCCAGTAACACCTGGTTGCCCCCATTAACACCCAGTTGACCCCCATTAACCCCCAGTTGACCCCCCGTTGACCCCATTAACCCCCCGTTGACCCCCATTAACCCCCGTTGACCCCATTAACCCCCAGTTGACCCCCATTAACCCCCAGTTGACCCCCATTAAACCCCAGTTGACCCCCCGTTGACCCCCATTAACCCCCAGTTGACCCCCATTAAACCCCAGTTGACCCCCCGTTGACCCCCATTAACCCCCAGTTGACCCCCATTAACCCCCAGTTGACCCCACTGACCCCCATTAACCCCCAGTTGACCCCCTGTTGACCCCCATTAACCCCCAGTTGCCCCCATTGACCCCCAGTTGCTTCCCATTAACCCCCAGTTGCCCCCATTAACCCCCAGTTGCCCCCCATAAGCCCCCCATTGACCCCCATTAACCCCCAGTTGACCCCCATTAACCCCCAGTTGACCTGTGACCCCCATTAACCCCCAGTTGCCCCCATTAACCCCCAGTTGACCCCCTGTTGACCCCCATTAACCCCCAGTTGCCCCCATTGACCCCCAGTTGCCCCCCATTGACCCCCAGTTTCCCCCATTAACCCCCAGTTGCCCCCCATAAGCCCCCCGTTGACCCCCATTAACCCCCAGTTGACCCCCATTAACCCCCCGTTGACCCCACTGACCCCCATTAACCCCCAGTTGCCCCCCACTAACCCCCAGTTGACCCCCATTAACCCCCAGTTGCCTCCATTAACCCCCAGTTGACCCCACTGACCCCCATTAACCCCCAGTTGCCCCCCACTAACCCCCAGTTGCCCCCATTAACCCCCAGTTGACCCTGTCGTCTCTCTGTTGACCCCCCCCACCCCTCCCCCCCCCCAGTTGACCCCCCGCCCCCCCGTCCCCCCACCTCGACCGCCATCACATCGCAGCGTCACCCTACGCACCCCTCCCCCCCTCCAACCGCCATCGCTTCACCTCATTGGTCCCCTCGCCCGCCCTCCCCCCACCTCGACCCCCGATTGACCCCTTGCCCCTCCCCCCGTCGCCCCTCCCCCCCCCGCCCCCCCGCCCCTCCCCCGCTGGTACCAGTACCCCTCCCTGGAGCAACTGGCCGAAATCGTCCCCTGCGTCCTCCGGCACCTCAAGTGAGTGGGCGGGGGGGCGCCCCACGGCGCTGTGGGGCGGGGAGGGGGCCCCTGACCCGTAGCGGGACGGGACGGGGGGGCGGGGTCAGCACCGGCCTGACCCCGCCCACCCCCCCAGCATCGCCAGCGTCGTGGGCATTGGGGTGGGCGCCGGCGCCTTCGTCCTGGCTAAATTTGGGGTGAGATGTGGGGCGGGGCGTCGGGCGGGGCGTGGGGCAGGGCGGGGGGCAGATTTGGGGGGAATGCAGGGCTGCGGGAATCTCGGGGGAGGTTCTGTGGGGCTGGGGGGGCGCTATGGGGCTGGGGGGGTCGCTATGGGGCTGGGGGGCGTGGCTGTGGGGCTGGGGGGGTCGCTATGGGGCGGGGGGGTCGCTATGGGGCAGGGGGGCATGGCTGTGGGGCTGGGGGGTCGCTATGGGGCTGGGGGGTCGCTATGGGGCAGAGGGGCATGGCCGTGGGGCGCTATGGGGCTGGAGGAGGTTAGTGGGGTCTCTGGGCACTTGTGGGTCGCTGGGGGGTTGGGGGCTCGGCTATGGGGCTGGGGGGTCGCTATGGGGCTGGGGGGGTCGCTATGGGGCGGGGGGGCATGGCCGTGGGGCGCTATGGGGCTGGAGGAGGTTAGTGGGGTCTCTGGGCACTTGTGGGTCGCTGGGGGGTTGGGGGCTCGGCTGTGGGGCTGGGGGGTCACTATGGGGCAGGGGGGGCGTCGCTATGGGGCTGGGGAGTCGCTATGGGGCTGGGGGGTCGCTATGGGGCTGGGGGGGGCATGGCCGTGGGGCGCTATGGGGCTGGAGGAGGTTAGTGGGGTCTCTTGGTTGGGTACTTGTGGGTCGCTGGGGGCTCTCGGGGGGGCGTGGCTGTGGGGCTGGGGGGTCGCTATGGGGCTGGGGGGTCGCTATGGGGTGGGAGGGCGTGGCCGTGGGGCGCTATGGGTCTGGCCCCGCCCACAGCTGCTGCACCCCGAGGCGGTGGAGGGGCTGGTGCTGATCAACATCAACCCCCGCGCCAAGGGCTGGGTGGATTGGGTGGCGCACAAGGTGGGCGGGGCCGGCGGGTGGGGAGGGCCAATGGGGAGAGGGGTGGGCAGAAGGGGGCGGGGTTTGGGGGGGGTTCCCTGCTGCTGGCCCCGCGGCGCTGTGGGTCGCTTGGGGTCGCGTGTGGCTCACTGTGGGTCCCTATGGGTCGCCGTGGGTCGCTGTGGGTGGCGGTGGGCGGCCGTGGGTCACTGTGGGTCCCTACGGTGTCTGTGGGTGGCTGTGGGTTGCTGCGGGTCCCTACGGTGTTGGTGGGCGGCTGTGGGTCGCTGTGGGTCCCTACGGTAGCTGTGGGTCGCTGTGGGTCGCTGCGGGGTCCCTACGGTGTCTGTGGGTCGCTGTGGGTTGCTGTGGGTCCCTACGGTAGCTGTGGGTCGCTGTGGGTCGCTGTGGGTCCCTACGGTGTCTGTGGGTCGCCGTGGGTCGCTGCGGGTCCCTACGGTGTCTGTGGGTCGCCGTGGGTCGTGGTGGGTCCCTACGGTCGCTGTGGGTCGCTGTGGGTCCCTACGGTGTCTGTGGGTCGCTGTGGGTCCCTACGGTGTCTGTGGGTCGCCGTGGGTCGCTGTGGGCCGCTGTGGGTCCCTACGGTGTCTGTGGGTCGCTGTGGGTCGCTGTGGGTCACGGTGGGTCCCTACGGTGTCTGTGGGTCGCTGTGGGTCGCTGTGGTGTCTGTGGCTCGCTGTGGGTCGCTGTGGGTCACTGTGGGTCACTGTGGTGTCTGTGGGTCGCTGTGGGTCGCTGTGGGTCGCTGTGGGTCCCTACGGTGTCTGTGGGTCGCCGTGGGTCGCTGTGGGCCGCTGTGGGTCCCTACGGTGTCTGTGGGTCGCTGTGGGTCGCTGTGGGTCACGGTGGGTCCCTACGGTGTCTGTGGGTCGCTGTGGGTCGCTGTGGTGTCTGTGGGTCGCTGTGGGTCGCTGTGGGTCACTGTGGGTCACTGTGGTGTCTGTGGGTCGCTGTGGGTCGCTGTGGTGTCTGTGGGTCGCTGTGGGTCGCTGTGGGTCACTGTGGGTCACTGTGGTGTCTGTGGGTTGCTGTGGGTCGCTGTGGGTTGCTGTGGGTCCCTACGGTGTCTGTGGGTCGCTGTGGGTCGCTGTGGGTCGCTGTGGGTCCCTACGGTGTCTGTGGGTCGCTGTGGGTCCCTACCGTGTCTGTGGGTGTCTGTGGGTCGCCGTGGGTCACTGCGGGTCGCTGTGGGTCCCTACGGTGTCTGTGGGTCGCTGTGGGTCCCTACCGTGTCTGTGGGTGTCTGTGGGTCGCCGTGGGTCACTGCGGGTCGCTGTGGGTCCCTACGGTGTCTGTGGGTCGCTGTGGGTCGCTGTGGGTCGCGGTGGCTCCCTACGGTGTCTGTGGGTGCCGGTGGATCGCGGTGGGTCGCCGTGGGTCGCCGTGGGTCCCACGGGTGCCCCCCCAGCTGTCGGGCCTGACGTCCTCCAGCAGCGAGCTCATCCTGGCGCACCTCTTCACGCAGGTCGGGCGGGGGGGGCACTTGGGGGTCCCGTGGGGGGCCACTTGTGGGTCCGGGGGGCGCTTGGGGGTCTGGGGAGGGCCACTTGTGGGTCCTGGGGGTCAGTTTTGGGGGCCCTCAAGGGGCACTTGGGGGGCCTGGGGGCACTTGGGGGGCCTGTGGGGGGCACTTGGGGGGCCCAGAGTCCACCTGGAAGGCCCCAAGGGCCACTTGTGGGTCGGGGGGGGCACTTACGGGTCAGGGAGCTCAGTTAAGGGTTGGGGGAGGGTCACTTGTGGGTCACAGGGTGGGGGCGGGGTGGGGGCGGGGCTGTGACATGGGGGCGGGGCAGGGGCGGGGCGGGGGCGGGGCTGTGACGCGCAGGCCGCAGGAGGAGCTGGCGGCCGCCCCTCCCCCGGTGCAGCAGGCCCGGCGGCGGCTGGGGGCGGCGCCCAACGCCCCCCTGCTCTGGGCCATGTACAACAGGTACTGGGCAAACTGGGGGCGCTGCGGCGGGGCTGCGGGGCACTGGGACTGCCCTCGGAGCACTGGGATCGAGCTGGGATTGAACTGGGAGGGAACTGGGAGGGGCTGGAATGGAACTGGGGGGACTGGTGGGGACTGGGAGGGGACTGGGAGGGACTGGGAGGGGACTGGGACTGGGCTAGGAGGACTGGGACTGAACTGGGATTGAACCGGGGCGGACTGGAGGGAACTGGGGGGGCTGGGAGGGGCTGGGAGGGACTGGGATTGGGCTAGGAGGACTGGCATCGAACTGGGATTGAACTGGGATTGAACCGGGGGGGACTGGGAGGGAACTGGGGGGGGACTGGGACTGGGCTAGGAGCACTGGGATTGAACCGGGGGGGGACTGGGGGGGACTGGGGGGGGACTGGCAGGGGACTGCGAGGGGACTGGGGGGGACTGCGAGGGGACTGGGGGGGACTGGGATTGAACTGGGATTGAACCGGGGGGGATTGGGAGGGAACTGGGAGGGACTGGGACTGGGCTAGGAGGACTGGGACTGAACTGGGATTGAACCGGGGGGGACTGGGATCGAACTGGGGGGGCTGGGAGGGACTGGGAGGGGACTGGGGGGGGTCTGGGATGGGATTTGGGGGCACTGGGATCAGACTGGGATGGAGTGGGAGGGTACTGGGGAAACTGGGATCAAACTGGGAGGAATTGGAATTGAACTGGGATGGAGCTGGGGGGGGTACCGGGGGGCTGGGAGGGACTGGGAGCAACTGGGATTGAGCTGAGGGGAACTGGAAGGGAACTGGGAGGGACTGGGAGAGAACTGGGGAGAAAACAGGGGGAACTGGGATCAAACTGGGAGGCACTAGGATGAACTGGGACACCCCCCTTGCAGCCGCGGGGACCTGGGCCTGCAGCGCAGCGGGGCCAACAGCCTGCGGTGAGTGACCCCTGACCCCTGACCCCACGTGACCCCCGTGACCCCACGTGACCCCCGTGACCCCCCCCGCGACCCCTGACCTTTGCCCCCCCAGCTGCCCGGTGCTGCTGGTGGTGGGCGACAACTCCCCCCACAAGGACGCCATGGTGAGTGACGTCACTGGTGATGTCACTGGGCCTCCTGTGATGTCACCGGGCCTCCTCTGAGGTCACATGACACCCCCCATGGGGTCACACAGGGTCAGAGGTCATGGGGTCAGAGGTCATGGGGTCACAGAGGGTCAGAGGTCACAGGGGCTCAGAGGACTGCTGGGGGGGGGGGACCGGGCCTTACCGGGGTCGCGAGGTCAGAGGTCAGCCAGGGGTCAGAGGTCACCGGGGAGGGGTCGGAGGTCACGGCCCCACCCGCGCAGCCGGCCAAGCTCACCGAGGCCTTCAAGTACTTCCTGCAGGGCATGGGCTACCGTGAGTACCGCCTAACGAGCCACCGCTAATTAACACTCCTGGGGGGGTAATTAGCGCTCGGGGCGGGTAATTAAGCCGCTCTGCATAATTAATTACCGCCGGGGTGGGGGGCTCGTTTGCGTGCTGGAAGGGGAAAACTCAGCTGAGGTGGGGGAGTTAATTACACCGGGGGGGGGTAATTAGCGGTGCAATTAATTAACCTGGACCTGGGGGGAGTAATTAGCTGCTGTGAGGCAGGAATTAATTGACCTGAGGCTTAATTAACGCTCCTCAGTTCTAATTAACATCACCTCCCCCCTCCACCCAGGGCAATTAAATGCAGTTCCAGGAGGGGGGGGCGTGGCCTG